>NC_137331.1:125464690-125807190 GCF_965287045.1 Carcharhinus amblyrhynchos
AGAGGATGTCTCCACTAGTAGGGAAAACTAGAGCCAGAGGAAACAACCTCGGGCTGAAGGGACGATCCTTTAAAACAGAGATGAGGTGGGATTTCTTCAGCCTGAGGGTGGGGAATGTGTGGAACTCTTTGCCGCAGAGGAGGCTGTGGAGGCCGGGTCATTGAGTGTCTTTAAGACAGAGGTAGGTAGGTTCCTGATTGATGAGGGGATCAGGGGTTGTGGGGAAAAGGCAGGAGGATGGGGATGAGAAAAATATCAGCCATGATTGAATGGGGGAGCAAACTCAATGGGCCAAGTGGCCTAATTCTGCTGTTATATCTTATGGTTTTTGGGGACATTTTTCCACTAATTCTTGTTCTTAAATGGATACAAGATTGGCTGAATAACAGAAACGGAGAGTAACTGTCAATGGATATTCCCCAGGCTGGGGGAAGGGTGGAGTTCCCCAGGGGTCCCCTGCTTTTCCTGGTACATAGTAATGATCCAGATCTTGGTGCAGGGACAGTTTCAAAGTTTGTGGATGGTACAAAACTTGGAAATATTGTAAACGGTGAAACAGACAGTGCAGAACTTCAATAGGACAGCGACAAGTTGGGGCAGTGGGCAGATAGGTGGCAGATAAAGTGCAGTGTGGAAAAGTGCGAGGTGATGCATTCTGATAGGAAGAACATGGTGTGGAGATGCCGGCGTTGGACTGGGGTAACCCCAGTAAGAAGTCTCACAACACCAGGATAAAGCCCAACAGGTTATGGGGCAACACTAACTTTCAGAGTCTCAGGCTCCTTCGTCAGGTTAGTGGGAGTTCTATTCGCAAACAGGGCACAAAGACTCAAACTCAATTTACAAAATACTGATTAGAATGTGAGTCTTTACAGGTAATCAGATCTTAAAGATACAGACAATGTGAGTGGAGAGAGAGTTAAGCACAGGTTAAAGAGATGTGTATTGATTCCAGACAGGATAGTTAGTGAGGTTTTGCAAGTCTAGGCAAGTCACAGGGGTTACAGATAGCGCGACATGAACCCAAGATCCCTGTTGAGGCTGTCCTTATGTGTGCGGAACTTGGCTATCAGTCTCTGCTCAGCGACTCTGCGCTGTCGTGTGTCGTGAAGGCCGCCTTGGAGAATGCTTAACCGAAGGTCAGAGGCTGAATGCCTGTGACCGTTGAAGTGTTCGCCAACAGGAAGGAACAGTCTTGCCTGGTGATTGTCGAGCGATGTTCATTCATCCGTTGTCGTAGTGTCTGCATGGTCTCCCCAATGTACCATGCTTCGGGACATCCTTTCTTGCAACGTATCAGGTAGACAATGTTGGCCGAGTTGCAAGAGTATTTACCATGTACCTGGTGGATGGTGTTCTCATGTGTGATGATGGCATCCGTGTCGCTGATCCGGTATGTCTTGCAGAGCTCCCCCCTCTCCAACCCCTTCTCCCCCGGCTGCTGGTTCCCCCTCTCCCCACACCGGTTCCCCCTCCCTCTCCCCTCCCTTCCCCCTGCACCGTCTGGTAACAGGACAGAGAGCTCACTGAATACTCACATTCCAGTTCTGTAAATTGAGTTTGTGTTTTTATATACCCTGATTGTGAACACAACTCCCACTTACCTGACAAAGGGGCCCCAGGGGTCGGTGCTGGGGCCTCAGCTATTTACCATTTATATAGATGATCTGGAGGAGGGAACCGAGTGTAGGGTGTCGAAATTTGCTGATGACACCAAGATTGGGGGAAAGGCAAATTGTGCGGAGGGTGTGGAGAGTCTGCAGAAGGATCTAGATAGGCTGGGCGAATGGGCCAGGAAATGGCAAATGGAATTTAATGTTGGCAAGTGTGAGGTGGTCCACTTTGGTAGGAAGAATGGTAGGAAGGACTATTACTTACGTGGCGAAAAACTGCAGCAGGCGACGGTGCAGAGGGACCTCGGGGTCCTTGTGCATGAGTCGCAAAAACCCAGCTTGCAGGTGCAGCAGGTGGTCAGGAAGGCGAATGGGATGCTGGCCTTCATAGCGAGGGGGATTGAATATAAAAGTAGGGAGGTCTTGCTGCAGCTGTATAGGGCATTGGTGAGGCCGCAGCTGGAGTACTGTGTGCAGTTTTGGGCGCCGCACCTGCGCAAGGATATTTTGGCCTTGGAGGGAGTGCAGAGGAGGTTTACTAGGCTGATACCGGAGTTGAGGGGGTTGAGCTATGAGGAGAGGCTGAATAAACTAGGCTTGTACTCGTTAGAGTTTAGAAGAATGAGGGGAGATCTCATTGAGACGTATAAGATGATGAATGGGATGGATAGGATAGAGGTGGAAAGACTCTTCCCGCTCAAAAAGACAGTAGGACTAGGGGGCACAGCCTCAAGATAAAGGGGGGGCGGTTCAGAACGGAGTTGAGGAGGAACTTCTTCACTCAAAGGGTGGTGAATCTCTGGAATTCTCTGCCCGTTGAAGTGGTGGAGGCTGCCTCGCTAAATATTTTTAAGAAGCGGGGTCGATGGGTTTTTGATAAGAGAAGGGATTAAGGGTTATGGGGAGAGGGCGGGAAAGTGGAACTGAGCCACGACAGATCAGCCATGATCTTATTGAATGGCGGGGCAGGCTCGAAGGGCCAGATGGCCTACTTCTGCTCCTATTTCTTATGTTCTTATGTTCTTATGAAAGCTAGCAGCTTTTGCTACCAAATAAACCTGTTGGACTTTAACCTGGTGTTGTGAGACTTCTCACTGTGTTTACCTCCCCTGTAGCCGGTGAGGATTCAAAGATTTCTCTCAAGGCCCCAGCAATTTCCTCCCTTGCCTCTCTCAGTATTCTGGGATATATCCCATTAGACCCTGGGGACTTGTCTACCTTAATGTTTTTCAAGAACCCCATTACCTCTTCCTTTTTGATCTTAATATGACTCAAACTATCTACACACCCTTTCCCAGACTCATCATCCATCAAGGCCTTCTCTTTGGTGCATACTGATGCAAAGTACTCATTTAATACGTAACCCATTTCCTCTGGCTCCATGCATAGATTCCCTCCCTGTCCTTGAGTGCGCTAACCCTCTCCCTGGCTACCCTCTTGCTCTTTATATATGTATAAAAAGCCTTGCGATTTTCCTTAATCCTGCTGACCAATGATCCTTTTGTGGCCTCCTGGCTCCTTAAGTTTCTTTCTACTTTCCTTGTATTCCACACTTGCTTCATGTGTTCCCAGCCTCCTAGCTTTGATAAATTTCCTTTTTCTCTTTGACTAGGCTCACAATACCTTTCGTTTTCCAAGGTTCCTGAAACTTGCCATACTTATCCTTCATCCTTATAGGAATGTGCCGGTCCTGAATCCCTATCATAGAACCACAGAACATTCCAGCTCAGAAACAGGCCTTTTGGCCCTTCTTATCTGTGCCGAACCATTTTTTGCCTAGTCCCACTGACCTGCTCTTGAACCATATCCCTCCACACCCCTCTCATCCATGAATCTGTCTAAGTTTTTCTTAAAATGTTAAAAGTGACCCCACATTTACCACTTTATCCAGCAGCTCATTCCACACTCCCACCACTCTCTGCATGAAGAATCCCCCCCTATTATTCCCTTTAAACTTTTCTCCTTTCACCCTTAACCCATGCCCTCTGGTTTTATTCTCCCCTAGCCTCAGTGGAAAAAGCCTGCTTGCATTCACTCTATCCATACCCATCAAAATCTTATACACCTCTATCAAATCTCCCCTCATTCTTCTACGCTCCAGGGAATAAAGTCCTAACCTATTCAATCTTTCTCTGTAACTCAGCTTCTCAAGTCCTGGTGACATCCTTGTGAACCTTCTCTGCACTCTTTCAACCTTATTTACATCCTTCCTGTAATTAGGTGACCAAAACTGTACACAATACTCTAAATTCAGCCTCACCAATGCCTTATACAGCCTTACCATAACATTCCAACTCTTATACTCAATACTTTGATTTATAAAGGCCAATGTACCAAAAGCACTCTTTACGACCCTATCCACCTGTGACGCCACTTTTAGGGAATTATGTGCCTATATTCCCAGATCCCTCTGTTCTATCGCACTCTTTAGTGTCCTACCATTTAACTTGTATGTTCTACCTTGGTTTGTCCTTCCAAAGTGCAATACCTCACACTTGTCTGCATTAAATTCCATTTGCCATTTTTCAGCCCATTTTTCTAGTTGGTCCAAATCCCTCTGCAAGCTTTGAAAACCTTCCTCACTGTCCACTACACCTCCAATCTTTGTATCATCAGCAAATTTGCAGATCCAATTTACCACATTATCATCCAGATCATTGATATAGATGACAAACAACAATGGACCCAACACCAATCCCTGTGGCACATCACTCGTCACAGGCCTCCACTCAGAGAAGCAATCCTCCACAACCACTCTCTGGCTTCTTCCATTGAGCCAGTATCTAATCCAACTTACTACCTCCCCATGTATACCAAGCGACTGAACCTTCCTAACTAACCTCCCATGAGGGACCTTATCAAAAGCCTTGCTGAATTCCAGGTAGACAACATCCATCGCCTTCCCTTCATCCACTTTCCTGGTAACCTCCTCGAAAAACTCTTACAGGTTGGTCAAACATGACCTACCATGCACAAAGCCATGTTGACCCTCCCTAATAAGTCCCTGTCTACCCAAATATTTGTAGATCCTATTCCTTATCACACCTTCCAATAACTTGCCAACACCGACGCCAAACTTGCTAGCCTGTAATTTCCCGGATTTTTTTTGGAACCTTTTTTAAACAACGGAACAACATGAGCCACCCTCCAATCACCCAGCACCTCCCCGTGAATACTGACATTTTAAATATGTCTGCCAGGGTCCCTGCAAGTTCAGCACTAGCCTCCCTCAAGGTCCATGGGGATACCCGTCCGGTCCCTGGGGATTTATCCACTCTAATTTGCCTCAATATAGCCAGCACCACTTCCCCTTTAATCTGTAAAGGTTCCATGACCTCTCTATCTGTTTGCCCTATTTCCGTAGACTCCATGTCCGTTTCCTCAGTAAATATGGATGCAAAAAACCTATTTAGTATCTCCCCCATCTCTTTTGGTTCCATACACAGTCTACCACTCTGGTCTTCAAGAGGACCAATTTTATCCCTCACTGTCCTTTCAACTTACACTTGAAAGCCTCCCACATTCCAGATGTTGATTTGCCCTCAAACATCTGCCCCCAATCGACATTCTTCAGTTCCTGTCTAATATTGTTGTAATTAACCTTCCCCCCAGTTTAGCACCTTCACTTGAGGACTACACTTATCTTTATCCATCAGTACCTTAAAGCTTACTGAATGATGAGTGATCCTCCCGAGTGCTCTGGGATTTATTAACAGAGGCGGGTACGAGAGCCAGGAGGTTATTCTGATCTTATAAAAGACACTAGTTAGATCTCAGCTGGAATATTGTGCCCAGTTCTGGGCGACACCATAGGAAAGGAGTGAACACATTGGAGAGAGCGCAGAGAGGGGAACGGCGCAATGTCATTCACAACCCCGCTCGCTCGCCATCCCCCTCCTCCCCCGCTCGCTCGCCATCCCCCTCCTCCCCCGCTCGCTCGCCATCCCCCTCCTCCCCTGCTCGCTCGCCATCCCCCTCCTCCCCCGCTCGCTCGCCATCCCCCTCCTCCCCCGCTCGCTCGCCATCCCCCTCCTCCCCCGCTCGCTTGCCATCCCCCTCCTCCCCCGCTCGCTTGCCATCCCCCTCCTCCCCCGCTCGCTTGCCATCCCCCTCCTCCCCCGCTCGCTCGCCATCCCCCTCCTCCCCGCTCGCTCGCCATCCCCCTCCTCCCCCGCTCGCTCGCCATCCCCCTCCTCCCCCGCTCGCTCGCCATCCCCCTCCTCCCCCGCTCGCTCGCCATCCCCCTCCTCCCCCGCTCGCTCGCCATCCCCCCTCCTCCCCGCTCGCTCGCCATCCCCCTCCTCCCCCGCTCGCTCGCCATCCCCCTCCTCCCCCGCTCGCTCGCCATCCCCTCCTCCCCCGCTCGCTCGCCATCCCCCTCCTCCCCCGCTCGCTCGCCATCCCCCTCCTCCCCCGCTCGCTCGCCATCCCCCTCCTCCCCCGCTCGCTCGCCATCCCCTCCTCCCCGCTCGCTCGCCATCCCCCTCCTCCCCCGCTCGCTCGCCATCCCCTCCTCCCCCGCTCGCTCGCCATCCCCCCTCCTCCCCCGCTCGCTCGCCATCCCCCTCCTCCCCCGCTCGCTCGCCATCCCCCTCCTCCCCCGCTCGCTCGCCATCCCCCTCCTCCCCCGCTCGCTCGCCATCCCCCTCCTCCCCCGCTCGCTCGCCATCCCCTCCTCCCCCGCTCGCTCGCCATCCCCCTCCTCCCCCGCTCGCTCGCCATCCCCCTCCTCCCCGCTCGCTCGCCATCCCCCTCCTCCCCCGCTCGCTCGCCATCCCCTCCTCCCCCGCTCGCTCGCCATCCCCCTCCTCCCCCGCTCGCTCGCCATCCCCCTCCTCCCCCGCTCGCTCGCCATCCCCCTCCTCCCCCGCTCGCTCGCCATCCCCCTCCTCCCCCGCTCGCTCGCCATCCCCCTCCTCCCCCGCTCGCTCGCCATCCCCCTCCTCCCCCGCTCGCTCGCCATCCCCCTCCTCCCCCGCTCGCTCGCCATCCCCCTCCTCCCCCCGCTCGCTCGCCATCCCCCTCCTCCCCCGCTCGCTCGCCATCCCCCTCCTCCCCCGCTCGCTCGCCATCCCCCTCCTCCCCGCTCGCTCGCCATCCCCCTCCTCCCCCGCTCGCTCGCCATCCCCCTCCTCCCCCGCTCGCTCGCCATCCCCCTCCTCCCCCGCTCGCTCGCCATCCCCCTCCTCCCCCGCTCGCTCGCCATCCCCCTCCTCCCCCGCTCGCTCGCCATCCCCCTCCTCCCCCGCTCGCTCGCCATCCCCCTCCTCCCCCGCTCGCTCGCCATCCCCCTCCTCCCCCGCTCGCTCGCCATCCCCCTCCTCCCCCGCTCGCTCGCCATCCCCCTCCTCCCCCGCTCGCTCGCCATCCCCCTCCTCCCCCGCTCGCTCGCCATCCCCTCCTCCCCCGCTCGCTCGCCATCCCCCTCCTCCCCCGCTCGCTCGCCATCCCCCTCCTCCCCCGCTCGCTCGCCATCCCCCTCCTCCCCCGCTCGCTCGCCATCCCCCTCCCCCATTCCCTGGGGGAGAGAGTCGGGCCTCTTAAGGACCAACAAGGTCATTTATGTGCGGATTCACAAGAGATGGGTGATAAATTAATATTTCATAAGAACATAAGAAATAGGAGCAGGAGTAGGCCATCTAGCGCTTCGAGCCTGCCCCGCCATTCAATAAGATCATGGCTGATCTGTCGTGGCTCAGTTCCACTTTCCCGCCCTCTCCCCATAACCCTTAATCCCCTCTCTTATCAAAACCCATCAACCCGCTTCTTGAAAATATTTAGCGAGGCAGCCTCCACCACTTCAACGGGCAGAGAATTCCAGAGATTCACCACCCTTTGAGTGAAGAAGTTCCTCCTCAACTCCGTTCTAAAACACCCCCCCTTTATCTTGAGGCTGTGCCCCCTAGTCCTAGTGTCTTTTTTGAGCGGGAAGAGTATTACTGTCGAGAAAAGCAGTGATGTTAGGGAACTTGGGGAAATAAATAGTGATGTCTTGAGGAGTGTACATATTACAGAGAAGGAGGTGCTGGAAGACTTAAAGCCCATCAAAGTAGATAAATCCCCAGGACCTGATGAAGTGTATCCCAGGACGCTGGGGGAGGCTAGGGAGGAAATTGTGGGTCCCCAAGCAGAGATATTTGAATCATCGATAGTCACGGGTGAGGTGCCTGAAGATCGGAGAGTGGAAAATGTTGTGCCTTTGTTTAAAAAGGCTGCAGGGAAAATCCTGGGAACTAAAGGCCAGTGAGCCTCACATCTGCGGTGGGTAATTTGTTGGAAGGTATTTTGAGAGATAGGATCTACAGGCATTTAGAGACACAAGGACTGATTAGGGACAGTCAGCATGGCTTTGTGAGTGGAAAACCATGTCCCACAAATTTGATTGAGTTTTTTGAAGGGTAACCAAGAAGGTAGATGAGGGCAGTGCAGTTGATGTTGTTGACATGGACTTTAGCAAGGCCTTTGACAAGGTACCACATGGTAGGTTGTTGCATAAGGTTAAATCTCACAGGATCCAGGGTGAGGTATCGAAATGGATACAAATTGGCTTCTTGACAGAAGCCAGAGGGTGGTTGTAGAGAGTTGTTTTTCGAACTGGAGGCCTGTGACCAGCGATGTGCCTCAGGGATCAGTGCTGGGCCCACTGTTATTTCTTATTTATATTAAAGATTTGGGTGAGAATATAGGAAGCATGGTTAGTAAGTTTGCAGATGACACCAAGATTGGTGGCATAGTGGACAGTGAAGAAAGTTATCTCCAATTGCAACGGGATCTTGATCAACTGGGCCAGTGGGCAGACGAATGGCAGATGGAGTTTAATTTAGATAAATTGATAAGGAGTTGATAAGGAGGATGTGCTAGATATTCTTGAGGGTTTGAAATAGATAAGTCCCCTGGGCCGGACGGGATTTGCCCTAGGATTCTCTGGGAGGCAAGAGAGGCGATTGCAGAGCCTCTGGCTCTGATCTTCAGGTCGTCATTGGTCACAGGTATAGTGCCAGAAGATTGGAGGATAGTGAATGTTGTCCCATTGTTTAAGAAGGGGAACAGAGACTTCCCCGGGAATTATAGACCGGTGTGTCTTACTTCTGTTGTGGGCAAGGTTTTAGAAAAAATTATTAGGATAGGATTTACAGTTATTTAGAGAGTAATGAATTGATTGGAGATAGTCAGCATAGTTTTGTGGAGGGTAGGTCGTGCCTTACTAACCTTATTGAGTTTTTTGAGAAAGTGACCAAAGAGGTGGATGGGGGTAAGGCAGTTGACGTGGTATATATGGACTTTAGTAAGGCGTTTGATAAGGTTCACCATGGAAGGCTTCTGCAGAAAATGCAGATGTATGGGATTGAGGGTGATTTAGTTAATTGGATCAGGAATTGGCTAGCAGATAGGAGACAGAGGGTGGTGGTTGATGGTAAATATTCGTCATGGAGTTCGGTTACGAGTGGTGTGCCTCAGGGATCTGTTTTGGGGCCACTGCTGTTTGTAATTTTTATAAATGATCTGGATGAGGGTATAAGAACATAAGAAATAGGAGCAGGAGTAGGCCATCTGGCCCTTCGAGCCTGCCCGCCATTCAATAAGATCATGGCTGATCTGTCGTGGCTCAGTTCCACATTCCCGCCCTCTCCCATAACCCTTAATCCCCTCTCTTATCAAAAACCCGCATCTTAAAAATATTTAGTGAGGTAGCCTCCACCACTTCAACGGGCAGAGAATTCCAGAGATTCACCACCCTTTGAGTGAAGAAGTTCCTCCTCAACTCCGTTCTAAACCGGCCCCCCTTTATCTTGAGGCTGTGCCCTCTAGTCCTACTGTCCTTTCTGAGCGGGAAGAGTCTCTCCACCTCTATCCTATCCATCCCATTCATCATCTTATACGTCTCAATGAGATCTCCCCTCATTCTTCTAAACTCTAACGAGTGCAAGCCTAATTTATTCAGCCTCTCCTCATAGCTCAACCCCCTCAACTCCGGCATCAGCCTAGTACTAGAGAGGCGGTGCTCGACAGACTGGAGGGGCTGATTGTGGACAAGTCCCCAGGACCGGATGGAATGCATCCGAGGGTTCTGAAAGAAATGGCGGAGGTGATAGTGGATGCCTTGGTGGTTATTTTCCAGACGTCGCTGGATTCCGGGGAAGTGCCAGATGATTGGAAAATGGCTAATGTTACGCCGTTGTTTAAGAAGGGTGCCAGGCAAAAGGCGGGGAATTATAGGCCGGTTAGTTTAACGTCTGTGGTAGGTAAAATGTTAGAATCTGTCATTAAGGAGGAAATTGCGAGGCATCTTGAAGGGAATTGCTTGATAGAGCAGAAGCAGCACGGTTTCGTTAAAGGGAAGTCGTGTCTGACAAATTTACTGGAGTTCTATGAGGATGTGTCTTGGGCGGTGGATAAAGGAGAGCAGGTGGATGTGGTCTTTCTAGATTTTCAGAGGGCGTTTGACAAAGTACCTCACAAGAGGTTATTGCAGAAGGTCGAAGGACATGGAGTTGGGGGTAGGGTGTTAGCGTGGATAGAGGATTGGTTGTCAAATAGGAGGCAGAGAGTGGGGGTCAACGGGTGCTATTCGGATTGGCGGATGGTGACTAGTGGAGTGCCCCAGGGGTCGGTGCTGGGGCCTCAGCTTTTTACCATTTATATAGATGATCTGGAGGAGGGAACCGAGTGTAGGGTGTCGAAATTTGCTGATGACACCAAGATTGGGGGAACGGCAAATTGTGCGGAGGGTGTGGAGAGTCTGCAGAAGGATCTAGATAGGCTGGGCGAATGGGCCAGGAACTGGCAAATGGAATTTAATGTTGGCAAGTGTGAGGTGGTCCACTTTGGTAGGAAGAATGGTAGGAAGGACTATTACTTACGTGGCGAAAAACTGCAGCAGGCGACGGTGCAGAGGGACCTCGGGGTCCTTGTGCATGAGTCGCAAAAACCCAGCTTGCAGGTGCAGCAGGTGGTCAGGAAGGCGAATGGGATGCTGGCCTTCATAGCGAGGGGGATTGAATATAAAAGTAGGGAGGTCTTGCTGCAGCAGTATAGGGCATTGGTGAGGCCGCAGCTGGAGTACTGTGTGCAGTTTTGGGCGCCGCACCTGCGCAAAGATATTTTGGCCTTGCGGGGAGTGCAGAGGAGGTTTACTAGGCTGATACCAGAGTTGAGGGGGTTGAGCTATGAGGAGAGGCTGAATAAACTGGGCTTGTACTCGTTAGAGTTTAGAAGAATGAGGGGAGATCTCATTAAGACTTATAAGATAATGAATGGGATGGATAGGATAGAGGTGGAGAGACTCTTCCCGCTCAGAAAGGACAGTAGGACTAGGGGGCACAGCCTCAAGATAAAAGGGAGGCGGTTTAGAACGGAGTTGAGGAGGAACTTCTTCACTCAAAGGGTGGTGAATCTCTGGAATTCTCTGCCCGTTGAAGTGGTGGAGGCTGCCTCGCTAAATATTTTTAAGACGTGGGTTGATGGGTTTTTGATAAGAGAGGGGATTAAGGGTTATGGGGAGAAAGCGGGAAAGTGGAACTGAGCCACGACAGATCAGCCATGATCTTATTGAATGGCGGGGCAGGCTCGAAGGGCTAGATGGCCTACTCCTGCTCCTATTTCTTATGTTCTTATGTAAACCTCCTCTGCACTCCCTCTAAGGCCAAAATATCCTTGCGTAAGTACGGTGCCCAAAACTGCACACAGTACTCCAGCTGTGGCCTCACCAATGCCCTATACAGCCGCAGCAAGACCTCCCTACTTTTATATTCAATCCCCCTCGCTATGAAGGCCAGCATCCCATTTGCCTTCCTGACCACCTGCTGCACCTGCAGGCTCACCTGCAGGCTGGGTTTTTGCGACTCATGCACAAGGACCCCGAGGTCCCTCTGCACCGTCGCCTGCTGCAGTTTTTCTCCACGTAAGTAATAGTCCTTCCTACCGTTACTCCTACCAAAGTGGACCACCTCACACTTGCCAACATTAAATTCCATTTGCCAGTTCCCCGGGTTGAAATGGTCGCTACGAGAGGACACAGATTTAAGGTGCAAGGAGGAAAGTACAGAAGTGATGTTAGGGGTAAGTTTTTCACTCAGAGGGTGGTGAGTGAATGGAATCGGCTGCCGTCAGTGGTGGTGGAGGCGAACTCGCTGGGGTCTTTTAAAAGACTTCTGGATGAGTATATGGGATTTAATGGGATTGGGGGTTATAGATAGGTCTATAGATTGGTAGGTGTTGATGTGATTGGCGCAACTCGTGGGCCGAAGGGCCTGTTTGTGCTGTAGTGTTCTATGTTCTATGTTCCTGGCCCATTCGCCCAGCCTATCTAAATCCTTCTGCAGACTCTCCACACCCTCCGCGCAATTTGCCGTTCCACCAATCTTGGTGTCATCAGCCAATTTCGACACCCTACACTCGGTTCCCTTCTCCAAATCATCTATATAAATGGTAAATAGCTGAGGCCCCAGCACCGACCCCTGAGGCACTCCACTAGTCACCAACCGCCAATCCAAATAGCACCCATTAACCCCCACTCTCTGCCTCCTATTTGACAACCAGTCCTCTATCCACACTAACACCCTACCCCCAACTCCATGTCCCCTGACCTTCTGCAATAACCTCTTGTGAGGTACCTTGTCAAACGCCTTCTGAAAATCAAGAAAGACCACATCCACCGGCTCTCCTCTATCCACCGCCCTAGACACATCCTCGTAGAAGTCCAATAAATTTGTCAGACACGACTTCCCCTTAACGAAACCGTGCTGCGTCTGCTCTATCAAGCAATTCCCCTCAAGATGCCTCACTATTTCCTCCTTGATGACGGATTCTAACATTTTACCTACAACAGACGTTAAACGTATAGTTTAGTTTACATATAGTTTACGTCCAACGTATAGTTGGGTGCATTAGTCAATTTGCTGATGACACCAAAGTCGGAGGTGTGGTAGATAGTGAGGAGGGGTGTCATAGTTTACAGAGAGACTTAGACAGGTTGCAGAGCTGGGCCGCGAGGTGGCGGATGGAGTTTAACGCGGAAAAGTGTGAGGTAATTCACTTTGGCAGGAATAACAGATGTGTAGAGTATAGGGCTAATGGTAGGACTCTGAATAGTGTTGATAAACAGAGGGATCTAGGTGTATGTGTACATAGATCCCTGAAAGTTGGGAATCAAGTAGATAAGGTTGTTAGGAAGGCATACGGTGTCTTGGCGTTTATTGGTAGGGGGATTGAATTTAGGAGTCGCAGCGTCATGTTGCAACTGTACAAAACTCTGGTGCGGCCGCACTTGGAGTATTGTGTGCAGTTCTGGTCCCCACATTACAGGAAGGATGTGGAGGCTTTGGAGAGGGTGCAGAGGAGGTTTACCAGGATGTTGCCTGGTATGGAGGGGAGGTCCTATGAGGAGAGACTGAGGGATTTGAGGTTGTTCTCATTAGAAAGAAGGTGGCTAAGAGGGGACCTTATTGAAACATATAAGATGATTAGAGGTTTGGATAGGGTGGACAGTGATAGCCTTTTTCCTCGGATGGAGAAAGCTAGCACGAGGGGACATAGCTTTAAATTAAGGGGTGGTAGTTATAGGACGGATGTCAGAGGTAGGTTCTTTACCCAGAGGGTGGTGAGGGATTGGAATGCCCTGCCTGCTGCAGTTGTAAATGCGCCTAGTTTGGGGGCGTTTAAGAGATCCGTGGATAGGTTTATGGATGGAAAGGGATTGGTTTAGGTTAGAGGGTCATTGCTTTTTAATTGGTCGGCGCAACATCGTGGGCCGAAGGGCCTGTTCTGCGCTGTAATGTTCTATGTTCTAAATGTGAGGTGATGCATTTTGGTAGATTGAACCAGAGCAGGACTTACTCAGTTAATGGTAGGGCGTTGGGGAGAGTTATAGAACAAAGAGATCTAGGGGTACAGGTTCATAGCTCCTTGAAAGTGGAGTCACAGGTGGACAGAGTGGTGAAGAAGGCATTCGGCATGCTTGGTTTCATTGGTC
This sequence comes from Carcharhinus amblyrhynchos, assembly GCF_965287045.1. NCBI lineage: Eukaryota > Metazoa > Chordata > Chondrichthyes > Carcharhiniformes > Carcharhinidae > Carcharhinus > Carcharhinus amblyrhynchos. The sequence continues at coordinate 125,478,275 of NC_137331.1, forward strand.
AGAACATTGAATACAGGAGTTGGGACGTCTTGTTGAAGTTGTATAAGACATTGGTAAGGCCACACTTGGAATACTGTGTGCAATTCTGGTCACCCTATTATAGAAAGGATTCATTAAACTAGAAAGAGTGCAGAAAAGATTTACTAGGATGCTACCAGGACTTGATGGATTGAGTTATAAGGAGAGGCTGGATAGACTGGGACTTTTTTCTCTGGAGCGTAGGAGGCTGAGGGGTGATCTTATAGAGGTCTATAAAATAATGAGGGGCATAGATCAGCTAGATAGTCAATATCTTTTCCCAAAGGTAGGGGAGTCTATAACTAGAGGGCACAGGTTTAAGGTGAGAGGGGAGAGATACAAAAGTGTCCAGAGGGACAATTTTTTCACACAGAGGGTGGTGAGTGTCTGGAACAAGCTGCCAGAGGTAGTAGTAGAGGCGGGTACAATTTTATCTTTTAAAAAGCGTTTAGATAGTTACATGGGTAAGATGGGTATAGAGGGATATGGGCCAAACGTGGGCAATTGGGATTAGCTTAGGGGTTTAAAAAAAAGGGCAACATGGACAGGTTGGGCCGAAGGGCCTGTTTCCATGCTGTAAACCTCGATGAGGGAGTGGGGTAGGGAGATAGTGAGGGAGTGGGGGAGGAGGATTGCGATGGACTGCGGGAGTGAAGTTGTCGGGGAGGGGGATTGCGAGGGCGTGGGGGAGGGAGATTGCGAGGGGGGGATTGGGAGGGAGCGGGGGAGGGGGATTGCGGGGGAGGGGGATTGCGGGGGAGGGGGATTGCGAGGGAGCGGGGGAGGGGGATTGCGGGGGAGGGGGATTGCGAGGGGGGAGGGAAGGTCAGAGGCCACATTGAGAGAAATCTCGGGCTGTGTGAGTGATATTGAGATTGGAAATGAAGAGCTGACTGATTCAGTAACTCTGTGTGTGTGTGTCTCTGTGTAAGTGTGTATGTGTGTCTGTGTCTCTCTCTCTCTCTCTGTGTCTCTCTCTCTGTGTCTGTGTGTGTGTGTGTCACTGTGTCTCTGTCTGTGTGTGTGTGTGTGTCACTGTGTCTCTGTGTCTCTGTGTGTGTGTCACTGTGTCTCTGTGTGTGTGTCACTGTGTCTCTGACTGTGTGTGTCACTGTGTCTCTGTGTGTGTGCGTGTGTGTGTGTGTGTCACTGTGTCTCTGACTGTGTGTGTGTGTCACTGTGTCTCTGTCTGTGTGTGTCACTGTGTCTCTGTGTGTGTGTGTGTGTGTGTCACTGTGTCTCTGTGTCTGTGTGTGTGTCACTGTGTCTCTGTCTGTGTGTGTGTGTGTCACTGTGTCTCTGTGTGTCAGCTTTGGTTTAAAAATCAGACAAAATACCAACAACAAATACAGTCTAACCGATAAGGGAGAGACCCGATTCCATCACAGCTCTGACAGAGAAACAATGTGTGAATAATAGAGAGATCCACAGGATCCGAGAGGATCCAGCCCGGTTCACACGGAATGGACTGGGGCTTCAGGGGATTTCGGGGAGATTCCTGGGGGGGAGGTTTGTGGGGTTCAGAGTGGGATGCAGTGTGTTGGGGGGTGGGGAGTTCAGAGGGGTTTGGGGGGGTTTGTGGGTGTTTTGGGGGATTTGGGGGGTTTGTGGGTGTGGTTGGGTGTGTGGTGGGAGTTTGGGGGGTTTCGGGGGGGGGGGTTTGCAGGTTGGGGACAGTTTTGGTGGGGGCGGTGTGGGGGCGACTCGTGTTGACTGTTTTGGGTGTCCCGCAGCCGCCTCAGTTTAAATTGGACCCTCGGTTGGCGCGGTTACTCGGAATCCACACACAAACCCGATCGGCCATCGTACAGGCTCTCTGGCAATACATCAAAACCAACAAGCTGCAAGATTCACACGACAAAGAGTACGTCAGCTGTGACAAATACTTCCAGCAGGTAGGAGCCCAGAGAACGGAACCGGGGAGGGGCTTTAACACAGAGGGAGGGGGGCAAGAGGGGAAATGTGTGTCATTCACCCAGTGTCGATTCCAGCAGTGGGTAAGAGGCTGTGAGTGCAAACTGACCAAATAACAGCAACTGAACTAAACACACAGACAATCTCTCAGCGCAGGGTTAGATACAGAGTAAAGCTCCCTCTACACTGTCCCCATCAAACACTCCCAGGACAGGTACAGCACGGGGTTAGATACAGAGTAAAGCTCCCTCTACACTGTCCCCCCCATCAAACACTCCCAGGACAGGTACAGCACGGGGTTAGATACAGAGTAAAGCTCCCTCTACACTGTCCCCATCAAACACTCCCAGGACAGGTACAGCACGGGGTTAGATACAGAGTAAAGCTCCCTCTACACTGTCCCCATCAAACACTCCCAGGACAGGTACAGCACGGGGTTAGATACAGAGTAAAGCTCCCTCTACACTGTCCCCATCAAACACTCCCAGGACAGGTACAGCACGGGGTTAGATACAGAGTAAAGCTCCCTCTACACTGTCCCCATCAAACACTCCCAGGACAGGTACAGTACGGGGTTAGATACAGAGTAAATCTCCCTCTACACTGTCGCCCCATCAAACACTCCCAGGACAGGTACAGCACGGGGTTAGATACAGAGTAAAGCTCCCATTACACTGTTCCCCCATCAAATACTCCCAGGACAGGTACAGCACAGGGTTAGATACAGAGTAAAGCTCCCTCTACACTGTCCTTCTGCTGAATTGAGGTAGTTTGGAGTTCCTGGATTTCACTGGGTGGGGGTTGGATGAATCCTTTGATCCTGGGCTGTTTGTCTCTGCTCCTGTTCCAGTTCAGGAGGTAAATCTTCAGTGTGTACTTGTCACTGGAGCAGTCCACACAGGGGATCTGCTGCTCGATTGACCATACAGCATTGAAACAGACCACTCTGTCCATCTAGGAGTATAGTAGCAGGAGGAGGCATTCAGCCCCTCGAGCCTGCTCTGCCATTTAAACCAATTGTGACTGGTTATTTCCCTCTGTCTTTTCCCCACTATCCCATATCCCTTGATGACATTGGTATCCTGAAACCTATCAGTGTTGGTCTTAAACATACTCAGTATCTGAGCCTCCACCATCCTCTGGGATAGAGAATTCCCAACATTCACCACCCTCTGACTCATGAAATTCCTCCTGATTTCAATCCTGAATAGCCGGTCCCTTATTCTGAGACTGTGTCCCCTGGTTCGAGACTCAGCCAGCCCAGGGAACCACCCTGTCCACATCCACAGTAAGGATTAAGGGTGGTACAATGGTTGACACTGCTGCCTCACAGTGCCAAGGACTCAGGTTCGATTCCCGGCCTGGGTCACTGTGTGGACCATGAGACACAGGAGCAGAATGAGGCCACTCGGCCCATTGAGTCTGCTCCGCCATTCAATCATGGCTGATATTTTTCTTATCCCCATTCTCCTGCCTTTTCCCCATAACCCCTAATCCCCTTATTAATCAAGAATCTATCTATCTCTATCTTAAAGACACTCAATGACCTGGCCTCCACAGCCTTCTGCGGCAAAGAGTTCCACAGATTCACCACCCTCTGGTTGAAGAAATTCCTCCTCATCTCTGTTTTAAAGAATCATCCCTTTAGCCTGAGGTTGTGCCCTCTGGTTCTAGTTTTTCCTAAAGGTTGTAACACCCTCTCCATGTCCACTCTATCCATGCCTTGCAGTATCCTGTAAGTTTCAATAAGATTCTCCCCCCCCTCATCCTTCTAAACTCCAACAAGTACAATCCCAGAGTCCTCAACTGTCCCTCATACGAAAGCTCTTCATTCCAGGGATCATTCTTGTGAACTTCCTCCGGACCCTTTCCAAGGCCGCACATCCTTCCTTAGATATGGGGCCCGAAGCTGCTCACAATACTCCAAATGGGGTCTGACCAGAACCTTATACAGCCTCAGAAGTACATCCCTAGTCTTGTATTCTAGTCCTCTCAGCATGAATGCTAACATTGAATTTGTCTTCCTAACTGCCGACCAAATCTGCACGTTAACCTTAAGAGAATCTTGAACAATGATTCCCGAGTCCCTTTGTGTTTCTGATTTCCTAAACATCTTCCCATTTAGAAAGTAGTCTATGCCTCCATTCCTCCTTCCAAAGTGAATAACCTCACACTTTTCCACATTGTATTTCATCTGCCCCTTCTTTGCCCACTCTCCTAACCTGTCCAAGTCCCTCTGCAGCTCCTCTGCTTCCTCAATACTACCTGTCCCTCTACATATCTGTGAATCATCTGCAAACTTAACAACAGTACCTTCAGTTCCTTCCTCCAAATCGTTAATGTATATTGTGAAAGGTTGTGGTCCCAGCACTGAGCCCTGAGGCACACCATTAGTCACCACTAGTCTGCACATTCTCCCCGTGTCTGCATGGGTTTCCTCCGTGTGCTCCAGTTTCCTTCCACAGTCTGAAGGATGTGTGGGTTAGGTGTATTGACCCGAACAGGCACCAGAGTGTGGTGACTAGGGGAATTCCACAGTAACTTCATTGCAGTGTTAATGTAAGCCTTCCCACTAATGTAAGACCAATTAGGGGCAGCATGATAGCAAAGTGATTAGCACTGCTGCTTCACAGCTCCAGGGACCTGGGTTCGATTCCAAACTCGGGTCACTGTCTGTGTGGAGTCTGCACATTCTCCTCGTGTCTGTGTGGGTTTCCTCTGTGTTCTCCGGTTTCCTCCCACAGTAAAAGATGTGCGAGTTAGGTTGATTGGCGGTGCTAAAATTGATCCTAGTGTCAGGGGGATTAGCAGGGTAAATGAGGGTTACGGGAATAAGGCCTGGGTGTGATTGTGGTCGGTGCAGACTCGATGGGCCAAATGGCCGCCTACTGCACGAGGGATTCAATGATCGATGAATAAACTTTAAAAAACTTTAAATGGAGCCTCAGGTACTTTGAGTTTAGTTTTATGACCTGTATTGTTTGGAGGAGAACTGGATAGCAGATCAGGTGACAGCTGCTGTTTCATTTTCAGTTCTGAGCTACAGGTTAGGTTTTAGAAGGGACATCAGGCTGGAAAGAAGTGTTTCTCTCTCTCCCTGTTTTATTTGGAGATTCTGCTGGCTATCTGAAAACAAGCTCTTGCCTTCCTGAAGGGGAGAATCTGCTGTTGTTGGCTTGTCCCAAGTCTACCTGGGGTTCTGGGGAAACTGTTCTGGTTTCAAACTGTTCTGAGTCTATCAACAGAACTGCAGAATTCATCCAAAAAACTCAATTTTAGTATCCCGTGAGCATTAGTTTTTGCTGTGTTGAATTTGGTTAAAGGATTTTGTCTATGGAAAGTTTTGGTTTGTCTGGAACATTCTAGATATCTTTGTTAAAGGTTGGGTGGCACGGTAGCACAGTGCTTAGCACTGCTGCCTCATAGCTCCAGGGTCCTGGGTTCGATTCCCGACTCGGGTCACTGTCTGTGTGGAGTTTGCACATTCTCGTCGTGTCTGCATGGGTTTCCTCCGGGTGCTCCGGTTTCCTCCCATAGTCCAAAGATGTGTAGGTAAGGTGCATTGGCCATGATAAAACTGCCCCTTAGTGTGTCCTGAGATGCGTAGGTTAGAGGGATTAGTGGGTGAAATATGTGGGGATATGGGGGTAGGGCCTGGGTGGGATTGTGGTCGGTGCAGACTCGATGGGCCAAAGGGCCTGTTTCTGCACAGTAGGGTTCTATGGTTATACAGTATCGTGGTTGTTTTGTTGTATGTCATTGGTAAAAGTTATTGCTAATTTTCTTCCTATACATGTTAATGTATTCTTAAACTTTGTTTGATAAAAGCTCCCTTGTGGGTTATTTGAATCATACTCTAGATGGAGCATCTCAAGCTCACCCTAAGCCAAATTCAAGATGCAAAACTCCTGATCCTGTCGAACTTCATAAAACACTTTCGGGTTTCTGTCCTGAACCTTAACACCTATCAAAGGTGATGCTGACTCAATGGGCCAAATGGCCTCCTTCAGCCCTGCAGGAAACTCCTTCCTGGAACCTAGCCAATGAAATCCCCACAGAATCAGATAAGGTATTCAGTAACATCACCGCTCATTCTGCTTTACTCCAGTGGGTACAGGCTTAATATATTCAACCTTACTTCACAGAACAAGCCCCTCGCCCCAGGAATCAGTGGAATGAACCTTCTCTGAACTCCTTCCAACAAATAAGGAGATCAAATTGTATTCCAGATGTGGTCTCTGTACCAAGGCTCTGTACAGCTGCAGTAAAACACTTTTATATTCCATTCCCCTTGCTAACACAAGCTTGAATTATTCTTTTCTACTGAAATACTTGTAGAGATTCTTACCATCTGTCTTTATGGTACTAGCTCATATAAAGACAGATAGTAAGGTAGCTAACTTTCTCTCGTACACTTCGTACTCCCTCTTCCCTGTTTTTAGTCATTCTTCACTGCTTCTTAACATAGAACACTACAGCACAAACAGGCCCTTCGGCCCACAAGTTGCGCCGATCACACCCATACCGACCAAGCCATAGAACTATCTGTAACTCTCAATCCCATTAAATCCCATGTACTCATCCAGAAATCTTTTAAAAGACCCCAGCGAGTTTGCCTCCACCACCACTGACGGCAGCCGATTCCATTCACTCACCACCCTCTGAGTGAAAAACTTTCTCCTAACATCTCCTCTGTACTTGCTTTCCTGCACCTTAAACCTGTGTCCTCTCGTAGCGACCATTTCAGCCCTGGGAAATAGCCTCCGAGAATCCACCCTATCTATTCCTCAACATTTTATAAACCTCTATCAGGTCGCCTCTCAACCTTCGTCTCTCCAGGGGGAAGAGACCTAGCTCCCTCAACCTATCTTCATAAGGCATGCCTCCCAGTCCAGGCAACATCCTTGTAAATCTCCTCTGTACCCTTTCAATAGCTTCCACATCCCTCCTGTAGTGAGGCGACCAGAACTGCGCACAGTACTCCAAGTGGGGTCTGACAAGGGTCTTATAAAGTTGCAGCATTACTTCCCAACTCCTAAACTCAATCCCTTGATTAATGAAGGCCAGTACACCATACGCCTTCTTGACCACATCCTCCACCTGCGAGGCCGATTTAAGAGTCCTGTGGACCCGGACCATAAGGTCATTCTGCTCTTCAACCCAGCTACGACCCTTGATATTGTGCTCCTGCATCCCATTGGTCCTGCCAAAATGGACCACTACACATTTATCCGTTCTTAACATTTATGGTTCTTAACATTTGACAATTGTCTGACCGACCAGCTTACAGTTCCTGCTAAATTACCCAAGTTTTCAAAGATAAGTGAGTAAAACACTCACTAAGCAATCACTTCCCGGTTTTCCTCCTGCCTCACTACGCTGGATCCGGGGGGTTAATGTGTTCAGTGAAAAGCTGCTGTCTTTCTGTTTGCCTGAAACTCTTTTCATGATTGAAGGATCTCTGTCAGGTCACCCCCTCAGTGCTGGATCATAGAGTGAAACCGCACTGGAAAGGCCCTTCAGCCCATCCAGTCTGTACTTTACATGGAGTTTCATTTAGATAACGTGAGGTGATGCATTTTGATAGGTTGAACCAGGATAAGATTTTTCAAAGTTTTTTATTAGATACAAATAAGTCTTACATTAACACTGCAATGAAGTTACTGTGAAATTCCCCCTTACTCACTTAATTGTAGGGCACTGGGGAGAGTTATAGAACAAAGAGATTGGAAGAAGGCACGGTGGCACAGTGGTTAGCCTCAGCGCCAGAGACCCGGGTCCAATTCCAGCCTCACTGCCTGAGTGGAGTCTGCACATTCTCCCCGTGTCTGCGTGGGTTTCCTCCGGGTGCTCCGGTTTCCTCCCACACTCTAAAGATTGGAATTAAGTTGATTGGCCGTGCTGAATTGATCCTAGTGTCAGGGGGATTAGCAGGGTAAATATGTGGGGTTACAGGAATAGGGTGAGATTGTGGTCAGTATAGACCTGATGGGTCAAATGGCCTCCTACTGTATTATAGGGATTTTATGATCCTATCTAGGGGTACAGGATCATAGCTCCTTGAAAGTGGAGTCACAGGTGGACAGAGTGGTGAAGAAGGCATTCGGCATGCTTGGTTTCATTGGTCAGAATATTGAATACAGGAGTTGGGACGTCTTGTTGAAGTTGTACAAGACATTGATAAGGCCACACTTGGAATACTGTGTACAGTTCTGGGCACCCTATTATAGAAAGGATATTATTAAACTAGACAGAGTGCAGAAAAAATTTACTAGGATGCTACCGGGATTTGATGGATTGAGTTATAAGGAGAGTCCTTATAATTTCGGTCCGCCTTGTTGTCCAACAAGGGGCACACGCGATGGGTCATGCGAGGGCTGCTCTTGGATGTTTCGAGAGTAGCCTAGTACTTCACGTTGTTAGTGTACGCTTAAACTGGACCAGCTGATGGGCAACACGACAGCTCAGTGACTATCACTGTTTGCTGTGCAGATACATGGATTTGGGCCAGTGTCTGTGGGAGTTTGCGCATTCTCCCCATGCTTGCGTGGGTTTTCTCCGGGCGCTCCGGTTTCTTCCCACACCCCAAAGATGTGCTTTTAGGCTGATTGATGTAACAAATTGTCCCTAAATTAGTCTCCCCGCAATCTGGTTTCCAATGTAGAGTACCATAAGCATAGACAAAGGTCATGGGTGGAAGAGGGAGCTCACAATGTTAAAATGGAGGTGTGGGCTCATTGGGCCGAAGGGCCTGTTTCCCGTGCTGTGTTGTTCTTTGAGAGGTTGGATAGACTGGGACTTTTTTCTCTGGAGTGTAGGAGGCTGAGGGGTGACCTTATAGAGGTCCATGAAATAATGAGGAGCACAGATCAGCTAGATAGTCAATATCTTTTCCCCAAAGATAGGGGAGTTTAAACTAGAGGCCATAGGTTTAAGGTGAGAAGGGGAGAGATACAAAAATGTCCAGAGGGGCAATTTTTTCACACACAGGGTGGTGAGTGTCTGGAACAAGCTGCCAGAGGTAATAGTAGAGGCGGATACAATTTTAAGAACATAAGAAATAGGAGCAGGAGTAGGCCATCTAGCCCTTCGAGCCTGCCCCACCATTCAATAAGATCATGGCTGATCTGTCATGTCTCAGTTCCACATTCCCGCCCTCTCCCCATAACCCTTAATCCCCTTGCCTATTAAAAACCCATCAACCCGCGTCTTAAAAATATTTAGTGAGGCAGCCTCCACCACTTCAACGGGCAGAGAATTCCAGAGATTCACCACCCTTTGAGTGAAGAAGTTCCTCCTCAACTCCGTTCTAAACCGCCCCCCCTTTATCTTGAGGCTGTGCCCTCTAGTCCTACTGTCCTTTCTGAGCAGGAAGAGCCTCTCCACCTCTATCCTATCCATCCCATTCATCATCTTATACGTCTCAATGAGATCTCCCCTCATTCTTCTAAACTCTAACGAGTACAAGCCTAATTTATTCAGCCTCTCCTCATAGCTCAACCCCCTCAACTCCGGTATCAGCCTAGTGAACCTCCTCTGCACTCCCTCCAAGGCTAAAATATCCTTGCGCAAGTGCGGCGGCCAAAACTGCACACAGTACTCCAGCTGCGGCCTCACCAGTGCCCTGTACAGCCGCAGCAAGACCTCCCTACTTTTATATTCAACCCCCCTCGCTATGAAGGCCAGCATCCCATTCGCCTTCCTGACCACCTGCTGCACCTGCAAGCTGGGTTTTTGCGACTCATGCACAAGGACCCCCAGGTCCTTTTGTCTTTTGAAAAGCATTTAGATAGTTACATGGGTAAGATTGGTATAGAGTTAAAGCTTATTTATTTAGTTAGAGGGATATGGGCCTAATGCGGGCAATTGGGACTAAATGGCAAAAACTGGGAGGCATGGACAAGTTGGGCCGAAGGGCCTGTTTCCCTGCTGTAAACCTCGATGGCTCTGTGATTAATAATAACTCGCACTAACGGCGCACTATTCCATTTCCCAGTATTCGTTTCATATCCTTGAATGTTATAATAGTTGAAGATATTTCAGTCTTGCGTGACAGCTGAAATCTCTGTAAGATTAAGAGTATCTTTACGAGATAGCTTTAATATCATCCCAGCAAAATCATCTTTATTCACATTTCTAGTGGATTTTCACAGTGACTTCATTGCAGTGTTAATAAAGCCTTACTTGTGACACTACTAAATAATGAATAAACTCTGTGTCTGGTTTTTGCTGTTTTTCTCATTTCTGATCCTGAAGATTTTGTTGATCTTGTAGATATTTGACTGCCCGCGGTTAAAGTTTTCCGAGATCCCTCAGCGTCTAACTACCCTGCTGCTGCCGCCAGACCCCATCATCATCAACCACCTCATCAGGTAAGGACCGTGAGCCAGCGATGTGGACCCTCCCACACATGTTCCCCATTGCCGACCGCACGCACACCCCCCCTTTCACACCCAGCCAGAGCGGAGTGAGTTACAGTAACATTGGCTTCTGGTACTGATCTCCTCACATTTAACAGGAGCTTCATTCATTCCATGATTTACCAGGATGCTGCCTGGTTTGGAGGGTAGGTCTTCTGAGGAAAGGATGAGGGAGCTGGGGATTTTCTCTTTAGAGCAGAGGAGGATGAGAGGTGACTGAATGGAGGTTTATAAGATGATGAGGGGGATAGATAGAGTGGATGTTCAGAGACTATTTCCTCGGGTGGATGTAGCCGTTACTGGGGGGCATAACTTTAAGGTTCATGGTGGGAGATATAGGAGGGATGTCCGAGGAAGATTCTTTACTCAGAGAGTGGTTGGGGTGTGGAATGCACTGCCTGCTGTGATAGTGGAGTCGGACACTTTAGGAACTTTCAAGCGGTTATTGGATAGGCACATGGAGCACACCAGAATGATAGGGAGTGGGATAGCTTGATCTTGGGTTTAGACATAGCTCGGCACAACATTGAGGGCCTGTACTGTGCTGTACTGTTCTATGTTCTACGTCTGGCAATAATATTGTCACTATTGTACCTACCAAGTAAAGCAGCGTGTTGAGCTGATAAATCTTTTATCTCTTTGTCCTGACCTGGATCGGTGAGTGGGCAGGAGACAGCGAGTGGAAAATAAGGGGTTCTTTTTCAGGTTGGCGACCTGTAACCAGTGAGTTCCACAGGGATCAGCATCTGTTTACAACATCTATTAATGACTTGGAGGAAGAAAGTGAATGTACTGTAGGCAAAATTGCAGAAGACACAAAGATAGATGGAAAAGGAAGATGTGAGAGGGATATGAACAGCTTACAAAAGGATACTGAACAGTTAAGGTTTTTTTATTCATTCACAGGATGTGGGTGTCGCTGGCTGGGTCAGTATTTGTTACCCATCCCTAATTGCCTTGAACTGATTGCTGAGGGTGCTTCAGACTCACCCTCATTGCTCTGGCCCTGGAGTAACATGTAGGCCAGACCGGGTAAGGATGGCAGATTTCCTTCCCTGAAGGACATTAGTGAACCTGATGGGTTTTTCTAACAATCAGCAATGGTTTCAGGGCCATCTGTGGACCTGTGATTCCAGATTTTTTTAATTGAATTCAAATTTCACCATCTGCTGGGGTGGGATTTAAACCCAGATCCCCAGAACATTACCCTGGATTACTCGCCCAGTGACAATACGGCACTGCGGAACCGCCTGGTAAGAGGGAAAAAGATCGGCATAATGTGGAGTTGTTCATTTTGGAAGGAAAAACAAAAATAACAGATAATTTGATTTGATTTATTATTGTCACCTGTATTAACATAGAGTGAAAAGCATTGTTTCTTGCGCTCTATACAGACAAAGCATACTGTTCATAGAGAAGGAAAGGAGAGAGTACAGAATGTAGTGTTACAGTCATAGCGAGGGTGTAGAGAAAGATCAACTTAATGCAAGATAGGTCCATTCAAAAGTCTGACAGCAGCAGGGAAGAAGCTGTTCTTGAGTAGGTCGGTACGTGACCTCAGACTTTTGTATCCTTTTCCCAATGGAAAAAGGTGGAAGAGAGAATGTCCGGGGTACGTGGGGTCCTTAATTATCCCAGCTGCTTTTCCCGAGGCAGTGGGAAGTGTAGACAGAGTCAATGGATGGGAGGCTGGTTTGCGTGATGGATTGGGCTACAGTCACAACCCTTTGTCATTTTTTGTGATCTTGGGTAGAATAGAAGCCATATCGATCTGTGAAAGAATGCTTCCTATGGGGCATCTGTAAAAGTTGGTGAGAGTCGTAGTGGACGTGCCAAATTTCCTTAGTCTCCTGAGAAAGTAGAGGCGTTGGTGGGGCTTTCTTAACTATAGTGTTGGCAAGGGGGGAACCAGGACAGGTTGTTGGTGATCTGGACACCTAGACACATGAAGATTGGAGTATAACAATAGGGAAGTCTTGCTGTACAAGGCTGTATAAAATACTGGTGAGACCACATCTGCAGCACTGTGAGCAGTTTTGGTTCCCTTATTTAAGACAGGGTATTATTTGATTTGAGGCAGTTCAGAGAAGGTTCACTGCGATGATCCCTGGTACGGAGGGATTGTCTTATGAGGAAAGGTTAAACAGGCTGGAGCTCATTGAGCGAGAGGGGATCTCATTAAAACAGATCGGATTCTTAAGGGGTTTGACAGGTGGGTTTAAAGGGAATATTGGGGGGGATTCTTCATGCAGAGAGTGGTGGGAGTGTGGAACGAGCTGCCGGATGAAGTGGTAAATGTGGGGTCACTTTTAACATTTAAGAAAAACTTGGACGGGTTCATGGATGAGAGGGGTGTGGAGGGATATGGTTCAAGTGCAGGTCAGTGGGACTAGGCAGGAAAATGGTTCAGCACAGACAAGAAGGGCCAAAAGGCCTGTTTCTGAGCTGTAATTTTCTATGGTTTCTCTGATAAATGCTGAGAGGATGTTTCCCCTCATGGGAGAGTCTAGGATCAGAGAGAACAATCCCAGAATAAAGGGACACCAATTTAACACTGAGACGAGGAGAGATTTCTTCTCTCAGAGGGTTGTGAGTCTTTGGAACTCCTTGTTGCTGGGAGGATGGGGGCAGAGGGCTTGGGAATATTTAAGGCTGAGATAGAGAGGTTTTTGATCAGGAAGGGAATCGAGGATTACGGGGAAAGGACAGGAAAATGGATGTGAGGGATGCCGGATCAGCCATGTCCCTATCGAATGGTAGAACAGGCTCGAAGGGCCAAATGGCCTCCTCCTGCTCCTATTTCCTGTTTCGAAGGTATCTTTTTCTCAAAGTCTCCAATGATGTGCAAGGATGTTTTGGCCCTGGAGGGAGTGCAGAGGAGGTTTACTAGGCTGATGCCGGAGTTGAGGGGATTGAGCTATGAGGAGAGGCTGAATAAACTAGGCTTGTACTCGTTAGAGTTTAGAAGAATGAGGGGAGATCTCATTGAGACGTATAAGATGATGAATGGGATGGATAGGATAGAGGTGGAGAGACTCTTCCCGCTCAAAAAAGACAGTAGGACTAGGGGGCACAGCCTCAAGATAAAGGGGAGGCGGTTTAGAACGGAGTTGAGGAGGAACTTCTTCACTCAAAGGGTGGTGAATCTCTGGAATTCTCTGCCCGTTGAAGTGGTGGAGGCTGCCTCACTAAATATTTTTAAGAAGCGGGTTGATGGGTTCTTGATAAGAGAGGGGATTAAGGGTTATGGGGAGAGGGCGGGAAAGTGGAACTGAGCCACAACAGATCAGCCATGATCTTATTGAATGGCGGGGCAGGCTCGAAGGGCTAGATGGCCTACTCCTGCTCCTATTTCTTATGTTCTTATGTTCTTATGTGATTGGTCTGAGCTTGGAGTGGATTTCTGATCCATGGATAAAAACTGAAGTGTAAATTCAGCTTTAAAATCCACAGAATCCCTACAGTGCAGGAGAAGGCCATTCCGCCCATCGAATCTGTAGCTACTCTCTAACAGCACTCTCTACCAAGGCCCACTCTCCCACCTATCCCCATAACCTTGTGTCTTTACCATGGTCCAATCCACCTAACCTGCACATCTTTGGAGTGTGGGAGGAAACCGGAGCACCCGGAGGAAACCCACGCAGACACGGGGAGAATGTACAAATCCTACACAGACAGTGACCCAAGCCGGGAATGGAACTTGGTGCAGTCCGTTCATGGACGTACAATCCATTGCACACATGTGCACTTCATGGCACGGTGACACAGTGGGTTAGCACTGCTGTCTCACAGTGCCAGGGACCCGGGCTCGATTCCCGGGGGGCACGGTGACACAGTGGGTTAGCACTGCTGTCTCACAGTGCCAGGGACCCAGGATCGATTCCCAGGGGCACGGTGACACAGTGGGTTAGCACTGCTGTCTCACAGCGCCAGGGACCCGGGTTCGATTCCTGGGGGGCACGGTGACACAGTGGGTTAGCACTGCTGTCTCACAGCGCCAGGGTTCCGGGTTCGATTCCCGGGGGGCACGGTGACACAGTGGGTTAATGCTGCTGCCTCACAGCGCCAGGGACCCGGGTTCGATTCCCAGGGGCACGGTGACACAGTGGGTTAGCACTGCTGTCTCACAGCGCCAGGGTTCCGGGTTCGATTCCCGGGGGGCACGGTGACACAGTGGGTTAATGCTGCTGCCTCACAGCGCCAGGGACCCGGGTTCGATTCCCGGGGGGCACGGTGACACAGTGGGTTAATGCTGCTGCCTCACAGCGCCAGGGACCCGGGTTCGATTCCCGGGGGGCACGGTGACACAGTGGGTTAGCACTGCTGCCTCACAGCGCCAGGGTTCCGGGTTCGATTCCCGGGGGGCACGGTGACACAGTGGGTTAGCACTGCTGCCTCACAGCGCCAGGGACCCGGGCTCGATTCCCGGGGGCACGGTGACACAGTGGGTTAGCACTGCTGTCTCACAGCGCCAGGGACCCGGGTTCGATTCCCGGGGGCACGGTGACACAGTGGGTTAACACTGCTGCCTCACAGCGCCAGGGACCCGGGTTCGATTCCTGGGGGGCACGGTGACACAGTGGGTTAGCACTGCTGCCTCACAGCGCCAGGGTTCCGGGTTCGATTCCCGGCAGCACGGTGGCACAGTGGGTTAGTGCTGCTGTCTCACAGCGCCAGGGACCCGGGTTCGATTCCCGGGGGCACGGTGACACAGTGGGTTAACACTGCTGCCTCACAGCGCCAGGGACCCGGGTTCGATTCCCGGGGGCACGGTGACACAGTGGGTTAACACTGCTGCCTCACAGCGCCAGGGACCCGGGTTCGATTCCCGGGGGCACGGTGACACAGTGGGTTAATGCTGCTGTCTCACAGCACCAGGGACCCGGGTTCGATTCCCGGGGCACGGTGACACAGTGGGTTAGCACTGCTGCCTCACAGCGCCAGGGTTCCGGGTTCGATTCCCGGGGGGCACAGTGACACAGTGGGTTAGCACTGCTGTCTCACAGCGCCAGGGTTCCGGGTTCGATTCCCGGGGGGCACGGTGACACAGTGGGTTAGCACTGCTGTCTCACAGCGCCAGGGACCCGGGTTCGATTCCCGGGGGCACGGTGACACAGTGGGTTAGCACTGCTGCCTCACAGCGCCAGGGTTCCGGGTTCGTTTCCCGGGGCACGGTGACACAGTGGGTTAGCACTGTTGCCTCACAGTGCCAGGGTTCCAGGTTCAATTCCAACCTCAGGTCACTGTCTGTGTGCAGTTTGCACATTCTCCCCATGTCTGCATGGGTTTCCTTTGGGTGCTCCAGTTTCCTCCCATGGTACAAAGATGTGCGGGTTAGGTTGATTGGCTGGGCTAACTTGACCCTTGTGTCAGGGGGATTAGCGGGGAAATATGTGGGGTTATGGGGGTAGGGTCTGGGTGGGATTGTGGTCAATGTAGACACTTTCTCTTATCCCCAGAGCTGAAATGGTTGCTATGAGAGGACACAGGTTTAAGATGCTGGGGAGTAGGTACAGAGGAGATGTCAGGGATAGGTTTTTCACTCAGAGGGTGGTGGGTGAGTGGAATCGGCTGCCGTCGGTGGTGGTGGAGGCAAATCCGATAAAGAGATTTCTGGATGAGTACATGGGACTTAATGGGATTGAGGGTTATAGGTCAACCTAGTAGGTGGGGATATGATGAGTGCAACTTGTGGGCTGAAGGGCCTGTTTGTGCTGTAGTTTTTCTATGTTCTATGATGGGTCGAATGGCCTCTTTCTGCACTGTAGGGATTCAGTGGCAAGGACGGACCCTCCATGGTTCAGGGTATGATCTCCATGGTCCTCCTGGTACCAGTGACACTGATCCCCAGGGGCACCCCTAATAATGGAGGAGCCTACATCAGGAGAGCGAGCCTGTCCATACAACACTGCCTTGATATCACCCTATTTACTGGGCGTTTGTGAGCTGCGGAGGTTCAAGATGGGGCTGTTTTGTTTGAAGTCTGAGGGATTTCCCGCCCTTGCTGTTTTTAGCAGCTCCCGCGATAACGGAGCCCGAGTTCAGCGTCGAAAACAACGGCTGCTTAGATCGAGAGGCTCCAATTCAGGGTCACAAAAACATCAAATTCTGTCCTTGGCTGGCCCTTAACGCTGATCCTTTCATCCCAATCCTTTCAAATAAATTCATTCACTTCCCTCCCGGAGAGAGACCACAACTCAGGTTTTTCCAATGGAGTTTTCAAATGGCAGTTTCCCTACCCTGAGTTATTTAGAAGTTTCTTGGGGCTTGCTGCATCCTGGATTTTGAAAGGTTTAGCTCACCCCTTGCTGGGGTTCCTCACTCTGGGGCTTGAAACAAATCCATTGCTATTTCCTGCTTCCGGTAAGGAAATTTAAATTTCTGCCTTCAGCTTCCATGCCTTTCTTTGCAGAGATTCCCTTGTGATTTTCCTCTGTGTGTCTGTTCCATGAGTTTCTTCCCAGCTCAGAATGCTGCACCAGTTTTTTCTTTGTTCTTGCATGAATTTAGTCTTTCTGAAAGATTAAAGGTTTTTCCGTTTGCTGCCAGTATATCGCGGGGTGTTGGATACCTTCCAGTGGGTTATATTGAAGACTTTGCAGTGTTAACTCTACGCATGAATTACCTACAAGAACTAATTACAGTTAGAGGTTGAGTTGGTAACTGTCTCCGTGCTTGCTCACGCACACAGCTCTGTCCAATGGGTCACGTGTCCTATTGCATCATAGAGTGGGCGGTGCTGTACTCTGTCCCACTTTAACCCTTCAGGGGCCAAACCTGTGCACCTCGGTGTGTGTGGAAACTGTTAAAGTCAAAACAGGAACCACAGAGCAGCCTCTCACAGAGTCAGTCCACCAAAGTGAATGAAATCACAGTGAGAGTCACAGTCTTAAAGGGCCCAGCACAGCGTTTAAACAAGAGCAGAGATTGGGTACAGTCCCATTTGCTGCCTCTAGATGGGGCCACACGCACTGATTCCCAGCAGCTCAGCAGCGCCATCCACAGATTCTCCACAGCACTGCGGCTGGACATGAGCTGCAAGGGAGCTGACATTGAGACACACACACACACACACACACACACAGACTGTACAGGAGCTGACACTGAGACACACACACACACACACACACACACACACACACACACACAGACCGTACAGGAGCTGACACTGAGACACACAGACAGACTGTACAGGAGCTGACACTGACACACACAGACAGACTGTACAGGAGCTGACACTGAGAGACACAGACAGACTGTACAGGAGCTGACACTGAGACACACAGACAGACTGTACAGGAGCTGACACTGACACACACAGACAGACTGTACAGGAGCTGACACTGAGACACACAGACAGACTGTACAGGAGCTGACACTGAGACACACAGACAGACTGTACAGGAGCTGACACTGACACACACAGACAGACTGTACAGGAGCTGACACTGACACACACAGACTGTACAGGAGCTGACACTGACACACACACATGGACTGTACAGGAGCTGACACACACACACACACACATGGACCATACACGGGCTGACACTGAGACACACACACACACGGACTGTACAGGAGCTGACACTGAGACACACACACACGGACTGTACAGGAGCTGACACTGAGACACACACGGACCGTACAGGAGCTGACACTGAGACACACACACGGACCGTACAGGAACTGACACTGAGACACACACGGATGGACTGTACAGGAGCTGACACTGAGACACACACGGACCGTACAGGAGCTGACACTGAGACACACACGGACCGTACAGGAGCTGACACTGAGACACACACACACGGACTGTACAGGAGCTGACACTGAGACACACACACACACACGGACTGTACAGGAACTGACACTGAGACACACACGGATGGACTGTACAGGAGCTGACACTGAGACACACACGGACCGTACAGGAGCTGACACTGAGACACACACACACACGGACCGTACAGGAGCTGACACTGAGACACACACACACGGACCGTACAGGAGCTGACACTGAGACACACACACACGGACCGTACAGGAACTGACACTGAGACACACACGGATGGACTGTACAGGAGCTGACACTGAGACACACACGGACCGTACAGGAGCTGACACTGAGACACACACGGACCGTACAGGAGCTGACACTGAGACACACACGGACCGTACAGGAGCTGACACTGAGACACACACACACGGACCGTACAGGAGCTGACACTGAGACACACACACACGGACCGTACAGGAGCTGACACTGAGACACACACACACGGACTGTACAGGAGCTGACACTGAGACACACACACACGGACTGTACAGGAGCTGACACTGAGACACACACACACGGACCGTACAGGAACTGACACTGAGACACACACGGATGGACTGTACAGGAGCTGACACTGAGACACACACGGACTGTACAGGAGCTGACACTGAGACACACACGGACTGTACAGGAGCTGACACTGAGACACACACACACGGACTGTACAGGAGCTGACACTGAGACACACACGGACTGTACAGGAGCTGACACTGAGACACACACGGACCGTACAGGAGCTGACACTGAGACACACACGGACCGTACAGGAGCTGACACTGAGACACACACGGACTGTACAGGAGCTGACACTGAGACACACACGGACCGTACAGGAGCTGACACTGAGACACACACACGGACCGTACAGGAACTGACACTGAGACACACACACACGGACTGTACAGGAGCTGACACTGAGACACACACGGATGGACTGTACAGGAGCTGACACTGAGACACACACGGACCGTACAGGAGCTGACACTGAGACACACACGGACCGTACAGGAGCTGACACTGAGACACACACGGACTGTACAGGAGCTGACACTGAGACACACACACACGGACCGTACAGAAGCTGACACTGAGACACACACACGGACTGTACACGGGCTGACACTGAGACACACACACGGACCGTACAGGAGCTGACACTGAGACACACACGGACCGTACAGGAGCTGACACTGAGACACACACGGACCGTACAGGAGCTGACACTGAGACACACACGGACCGTACAGGAGCTGACACTGAGACACACACGGACCGTACAGGAGCTGACACTGAGACACACACGGACCGTACAGGAGCTGACACTGAGACACACACACACGGACCGTACAGGAGCTGACACTGAGACACACACACGGACCGTACAGGAGCTGACACTGAGACACACACACGGACTGTACAGGAGCTGACACTGAGACACACACACGGACTGTACAGGAGCTGACACTGAGACACACACGGACCGTACAGGAGCTGACACTGAGACACACACACACGGACTGTACAGGAGCTGACACTGAGACACACACACACGGACCGTACAGGAACTGACACTGAGACACACACGGATGGACTGTACAGGAGCTGACACTGAGACACACACACACACGGACCGTACAGGAGCTGACACTGAGACACACACGGACCGTACAGGAGCTGACACTGAGACACACACACACGGACTGTACAGGAGCTGACACTGAGACACACACACACGGACTGTACAGGAGCTGACACTGAGACACACACACGGACCGTACAGGAGTTGACACTGAGACACACACGGACTGTACAGGAGCTGACACTGAGACACACACGGACCGTACAGGAGCTGACACTGAGACACACACGGACTGTACAGGAGCTGACACTGAGACACACACGGACTGTACAGGAGCTGACACTGAGACACACACGGACCGTACAGGAGCTGACACTGAGACACACACACAGACTGTACAGGAGCTGACACGGTTGTGATCCGGACTGAATGTTTCCTGCTTCCTGGTGTTTTCTCTTCCCAGTGTGGATCCGAATGATCAGAAGAAGACGGCCTGTTACGATATCGACGTAGAAGTTGACGATCCCCTGAAAGGGCAAATGAGCAGCTTCCTCCTGTCAACAGCCAATCAGCAGGAGATTGCTGCACTGGATAACAAGGTAACAACACGCATAACGCACACAACACGCTCCAGCACGCATAACGCACACAACACGCTCCAACACGCATAACGCACACAACACGCTCCACGCATAACGCACACAACACGCTCCAGCACGCATAACGCACACAACACGCTCCAGCACGCATAACGCAGACAACACGCTCCAACACGCATAACGCAGACAACACGCTCCAACACGCGTAACACACACAACACGCTCCAACACGCGTAACGCAGACAACACGCGTAGCGCGCACAACACGCTCCAACACGCGTAGCGCGCACAACACGCTCCAACACGCGTAGCGCGCACAACACGCTCCAACACGCGTAGCGCGCACAACACGCTCCAACACGCGTAGCGCGCACAACACGCTCCAACACGCGTAGCGCGCACAACACGCTCCAACACGCGTAGCGCGCACAACACGCTCCAACACGCGTAGCGCGCACAACACGCTCCAACACGCGTAGCGCGCACAACACGCTCCAACACGCGTAGCGCGCACAACACGCTCCAACACGCGTAGCGCGCACAACACGCTCCAACACGCGTAGCGCGCACAACACGCTCCAACACGCGTAGCGCGCACAACACGCTCCAACACGCGTAGCGCGCACAACACGCTCCAACACGCGTAGCGCGCACAACACGCTCCAACACGCGTAGCGCGCACAACACGCTCCAACACGCGTAGCGCGCACAACACGCTCCAACACGCGTAGCGCGCACAACACGCTCCAACACGCGTAGCGCGCACAACACGCTCCAACACGCGTAGCGCGCACAACACGCTCCAACACGCGTAGCGCGCACAACACGCTCCAACACGCGTAGCGCGCACAACACGCTCCAACACGCGTAGCGCGCACAACACGCTCCAACACGCGTAGCGCGCACAACACGCTCCAACACGCGTAGCGCGCACAACACGCTCCAACACGCGTAGCGCGCACAACACGCTCCAACACGCGTAGCGCGCACAACACGCTCCAACACGCGTAGCGCGCACAACACGCTCCAACACGCGTAGCGCGCACAACACGCTCCAACACGCGTAGCGCGCACAACACGCTCCAACACGCGTAGCGCGCACAACACGCTCCAACACGCGTAGCGCGCACAACACGCTCCAACACGCGTAGCGCGCACAACACGCTCCAACACGCGTAGCGCGCACAACACGCTCCAACACGCGTAGCGCGCACAACACGCTCCAACACGCGTAGCGCGCACAACACGCTCCAACACGCGTAGCGCGCACAACACGCTCCAACACGCGTAGCGCGCACAACACGCTCCAACACGATTCCAACATGATTCCAACACAGTGGTTAGCACGGCTGCCTCACAGCGTCAGGGACCTGAGTTCGATTCCCAGCTCGGGTCACTGTCTGTGTGGAGTTTGTATGTCCTCCCCGTGTCTGCATGGGTTTCCTCCGGGTGCTCTGGTTTCCCCCCACACTTTAACAGTGTGCGGGTTAGGTGGATTGACCATGTTAAATTCTCCCTCATTGTAGATTGGGGGGATTACTGGGGTAAATGTGTGGGGTAACGATGATAGAGCCGGGGTAAGGTGCTCTGTCGGGGAGTCAGTGCAGACTCGATAGACCAGTGGCCCCTTTTTGCTGCTTTTTTATTCTATAAACATGCTCCAACACGTAGGACACGCTCCAACAGACAACACGCAGCAATTTCAAAAGGAAATTGGATGGAAGCTTCAGGGAAATAAATGTTAACTACCCAGACAGAGCAGCAGCACTGACCCTGACACCAAGAAGCTCGACACCATCCAGGAAAAAGCACCAGATCCACAAACACCCACTCCCTCCAACACACCTGGCAGCCGAGTGTCCCATCTACAAGGTACACGGCAGGAACTCACTGAGGTTCCTTAGGCAGCACCTTCCAAACCCACCACCATTATCGTCTAGAAAGACAGGGACAGCGGATACCTGGGAACGCCACCAGCTAGAGATTCCCCTCCCAGTCACTCACCACCCTGACTTGGAAATATATCACCGTTCCTTCACAGCTGCTGGGTCAAAGGCCCGGTACTCCCTGTCTAACAGCACTGTGGGTGTACCTACACCTCGGGCTGCAGCAGGTTCCATAGAACCATAGAAAATTACAGCTCAGAAACCGGCCTTTTAGAACATAGAACATTACAGCGCAGAACAGGCCCTTCGGCCCACGATGTTGCACCGACCAGTTACAAAACAATGACCCACTAACCTAAACCAAACCCTTTCCATCCATAAACCTATCCACGGATCTCTTAAACGCCCCCAAACTAGGCGCATTTACAACTGCAGCAGGCAGGGCATTCCAATCCCTCACCACCCTCTGGGTAAAGAACCTACCCCTGACATCCGTCCTATAACTACCCCCCCTTAATTTAAAGCTATGCATGTTTTGGCCCTTCTTGTTTGTGCCAAACCACTTTTTTGCCCAGTCCCACTGACCTGCACTTGGACCATATCCCTCCACACCCCTCTCATCCATGAACCTGCCCAAGTTTTTCTTAAATGTTAAAAGTGACCCTGCATTTACCACTTTATCCAGCAGCTCATTCCACACTCCCACCACTCTCTGTGTGAAGAATCCCCCCCTAATATTCCCTTTAAACTTTTCTCCTTTCACCCTGAACCCATGCCCTCTGGTTTTATTCTCCCCTAGCCTCAGTGGAAAAAGCCTGCTTGCATTCACTCTATCTATACCCAACAAAATCTTATACACCTCTATCAAATCTCCCCTCATTCTTCTATGCTCCAGGGAATAAAGTCCTAACCTATTCAATCTCTCTGTAACTCAGCTTCTCAAGTCCCGGTGACATCCTTGTGAACCTTCTCTGCACTCTTTCAACCTTATTTACATCCTTCCTGTAATTAGGTGACCAAAACTGTACACAATACTCTAAATTCAGCCTCACCAATGCCTTATACAACCTCACCATAACACTCCAACTTCCAGACCTTCTCAAAGGGCAACTTGGGAATGGCAACAAATGGTGATCCGGCAACACCCACATTCCATAACGGAATAAAAAAGGGAGGGGCCGGGGATAGGAGAGGGAGGCTGGGGGGGGCACAGGGGAGGGCTGGGGTATTGGAACGGGGGGGGCACAGGGGAGGGCTGGGGTATTGGAACGGGGGGTACAGGGGAGGGCTGGGGTATTGGAATGGGGGGTATAGGGGAGGGCTGGGGTATTGGAACGGGGGGTACAGGGGAGGGCTGGGGTATTGGAACGGGAGGTACAGGGGAGGGCTGGGGTATTGGAACGGGGGGTACAGGGGAGGGCTGGGGTATTGGGGGGTGGGGGATCGGGGGAGGGCTGGGGTATCGAGGGGTGGGGGATCGGGGAGGGCTGGGGTATTGGAACGGGGGGTACAGGGGAAGGCTGGGGTATTGGAACGGGGGGTACAGGGGAAGGCTGGGGTATTGGGGGGTGGGGGATCGGGGGAAGGCTGGGGTATCGGGGGGTGGGGGATCAGGGGGTGGGGTATTGGGGAGGGTGAGAGCGCCTGATGAGCTGGAATGATATGAGGAGTTGGTTAAGAGCGAGAGCAGATTGAAGGAATGCACAGTGACATTGAGGGGATGGGTTTAGAATCTGAGCAGAGATTATCGGGGGGGGAGATGATTTGACTCGAAGCTGATCACAGGATGATTGAAGGGGGGAATCACCCATTCGAGACTGACTGAGCCGCTCCGTGTGACTCTGACCCTTCGTCTCTCCCCCAGATCCACGAAACCATCGAGTCCATCAACCAGCTAAAGATCCAGAGAGATTTTATGCTGAGTTTCTCAAAGGATCCGAAGGGATATATCCAGGACTGGCTGAGATCCCAGAGCCGCGACCTCAAGGTAGGAAGTTTCACCTTGAATTTACTTTCTATCAGGGCAAGGAGGGAGGGTTGAGTTCAGGCATTCCCTAATCCTCCTCGGAGCCAGCGCTGGGGAATCACGGATACTCACATCCTGCTCCAATGGGGAATCACGGATACTCACATCCTGCTCCCCTGGGGAATCACGGATACTCACATCCTGCTCCAATGGGGAATCACGGATACTCACATCCTGCTCCAATGGGGAATCACGGATACTCACATCCTGTTCCAATGGGGAATCACGGATACTCACATCCTGCTCCGCTGGGGAATCACGGATACTCACATCCTGCTCCAATGGGGAATCACGGATACTCACATCCTGCTCCAATGGGGAATCACGGATACTCACATCCTGTTCCAATGGGGAATCACGGATACTCACATCCTGCTCCCCTGGGGAATCACGGATACTCACATCCTGCTCCGCTGGGGAATCACGGATACTCACATCCTGCTCCCCTGGGGAATCACGGATACTCACATCCTGCTCCCCTGGGGAATCACGGATACTCACATCCTGCTCCCCTGGGGAATCACGGATACTCACATCCTGCTCCCCTGGGGAATCACGGATACTCACATCCTGCTCCCCTGGGGAATCACGGACACTCACATCCTGCTCCCCTGGGGAATCACGGACACTCACATCCTGTTCCAATGGGGAATCACGGATACTCACATCCTGCTCCGCTGGGGAATCACGGATACTCACATCCTGCTCCCCTGGGGAATCACGGATACTCACATCCTGCTCCACTGGGGAATCACGGATACTCACATCCTGCTCCAATGGGGAATCACGGATACTCACATCCTGCTCCAATGGGGAATCACGGATACTCACATCCTGTTCCAATGGGGAATCACGGACACTCACATCCTGTTCCAATGGGGAATCACGGATACTCACATCCTGCTCCCCTGGGGAATCACGGATACTCACATCCTGCTCCCCTGGGGAATCACGGATACTCACATCCTGCTCCGCTGGAGATAAACCCCGTCAGCTTAACCTGATTGGTGGGAAAGGTTATTAGAACAATAATTTGGAGCAAGTCACTGAGAGAAAGGTGAAATTATTCAGGAAAATCAGCCAGGATTAGTGAGGGGCAAATCGTGTTGGGGTTTTATTGGTTGCTGAGGGTCAGAGTCATGATGTTACACATTGACCCACACAGTAGGCTGTCAGCAGAGTGGAAGGCCACGGAGTGTGAGTGAGCAGCAGGGTGGATACAGGGCGGGGGCGCGGATACAGGGCGGGGGCGCGGATACAGGGCGGGGGCGCGGATACAGGGCGGGGGCGCGGATACAGGGCGGGGGCGCGGATACAGGGCGGGGGCGCGGATACAGGGCGGGGGCGCGGATACAGGGCGGGGGCGCGGATACAGGGCGGGGGCGCGGATACAGGGTGCCCCCGCTCTGTATCTGTGCCCCCACCCTATATCCGCATCCCCCCGCCGTGTATCCGTGGGTGACAGGAAGCAGAGCGCGGGAGCGAACTGGGTGACGATATACAGTGGGGTTAACTGATTTAGCTGATTTTTATTCATGACCCAGATTTGGATTTACAAAGCTCAGTTTTAGCAATGACACAAAACGTGGAAATATTGTCAACTGTGAGAATTTTAAAAGGACAGAGACAAGTTGTGGGAGTGTTGATAAGTTGATAAAGGAGGGTAGGAGAAACTATGAAGCTGGGCTAGCGCTTAATATAAAAAAGGATAGCAAGAGTTTTTATAAATATATAAAAAGGAAGAGGCTGGCTAGGGTGAACGTTGGACCCTTAGAGGATGAGACGGGGGACTCAGTGGTAGGGGATGGGGATATGGCTCAGGTATTGAATAACTTTTTTGTTTCTGTCTTCACGGAGGAGGACGTGAATAATTTGCCAGGTGTTAGAGATGGAAAGGTGGTCGGACTGGAGGGTCTTAATGACATTACTGTTACTAGAGAGGCGGTGCTCGACAGACTGGAGGGGCTGATTGTGGACAAGTCCCCAGGACCGGATGGAATGCATCCGAGGGTTCTGAAAGAAATGGCGGAGGTGATAGTGGATGCCTTGGTGGTTATTTTCCAAACCTCGCTGGATTCCGGGGAAGTGCCGGAAGATTGGAAAACGGCTAATGTTACGTCGTCATTTAAGAAGGGTGCCAGGCAAAAGGCGGGGAATTATAGGCTGGTTAGTTTAACGTCTGTTGTAGGTAAAATGTTAGAATCCGTCGTCAAGGAGGAAATAGAGAGGCATCTTGAGGGGAATTGCTGGATAGAGCAGACGCAGCACGGTTTCGTTAAGGGGAAGTCATGTCTGACAATTTTACTGGAGTTCTATGAGGATGTGTCTAGGGCGGTGGATAGAGGAGAGCCGGTGGATGTGGTCTTTCTTGATTTTCAGAAGGCGTTTGACAAGGTACCTCACAAGAGGTTATTACAGAAGGTAAGGGGGCATGGAGTTGGGGGTAGGGTGTTAGCGTGGATAGAGGATTGGTTGTCAAATAGGAGGCAGAGAGTGGGGGTTAATGGGTGCTATTCAGATTGGTGGATGGTGACTAGTGGAGTGCCCCAGGGGTCGGTGCTGGGGCCTCAGCTATTTACCATTTATATAGATGATCTGGAGGAGGGAACCGAGTGTATGGTGTCGAAATGTGCTGATGACACCAAGATTGGGGGAAAGGCAAATTGCGCGGAGGGTGTGGAGAGTCTGCAGAAGGATCTAGATAGGCTGGGCGAATGGGCCAGGAACTGGCAAATGGAATTTAATGTTGGCAAGTGTGAGGTGGTCCACTTTGGTAGGAAGAATGGTAGGAAGGACTATTACTTACGGGGCGAAAAACTGCAGCAGGCGACGGTGCAGAGGGACCTCGGGGTCCTTGTGCATGAGTCGCAAAAACCCAGCCTGCAGGTGCAGCAGGTGGTCAGGAAGGCGAATGGGATGCTGGCCTTCATAGCGAGGGGGATTGAATATAAAAGTAGGGAGGTCTTGCTGCAGCTGTATAGGGCATTGGTGAGGCCGCAGCTGGAGTACTGTGTGCAGTTTTGGGCGCCGTACTTACGCAAGGATATTTTGGCCTTGGAGGGAGTGCAGAGGAGGTTTACTAGGCTGATACCGGAGTTGAGGGGGTTGAGCTATGAGGAGAGGCTGAATAAACTAGGCTTGTACTCGTTAGAGTTTAGAAGAATGAGGGGAGATCTCATTGAGACATATAAGATGATTAATGGGATGGATAGGATAGAGGTGGAGAGACTCTTCCCGCTCAGAAAGGACAGTAGGACTAGGGGGCACAGCCTCAAGATAAAAGGGGGTCGGTTTAGAACGGAGTTGAGGAGGAACTTCTTCACTCAAAGGGTGGTGACTCTCTGGAATTCTCTGCCCGTTGAAGTGGTGGAGGCTGCCTCGCTAAATATTTTTAAGACGCGGGTTGATGGGTTTTTGATAAGAGAGGGGATTAAGGGTTATGGGGAGAAAGCGGGAAAGTGGAACTGAGCAGCGACAGATCAGCCATGATCTTATTGAATGGCGGGGCAGGCTCGAAGGGCTAGATGGCCTACTCCTGCTCCTATTTCTTATGTTCTTATGAGTGGGCAGATAGGGTGGGGAAGTGTGAGGTGATGCCTTCCTCCCCATCCCCCCCTCCCTTCCTCCCCATCCCCCCCTCCCTTCCTCCCCATCCCCCCCTCCCTTCCTCCCCATCCCCCCCTCCCTTCCCCCCATCCCCATCCCCCCCTCCCTTCCCCCCATATCCCTCAATCCCTTTAGTGCCAGGAGCTGAGGGGAGGAGATGGCCCAGTGCTATTGTTGTTAATCTAGAAACTCGGCTAATGTTCTGGGGATCCGGGTTCGAATCCCGCTCGGGTAGATGGTGGAATTTAAATTCAATATAAAAAAAAATCTGGAATTAAGAAACCACTGATGACCCTGAAACCATTATCGATTGTTAGAAAAGCCCATCTGGTGCCCTCGTCCTTTAGGGAAGGAAATCTGCTGTCCTTACCCGGCCTGGCCGAGATGTGACTCCAGTCACAGTGATGTGATTGACTCTCGACTGCCCTCTAGTGGATAATGAACGTGTGTAGTGATAGCAGAGCTGGATTGAGGGGCTGAATGGCCTATTCCTGTTTGGAGAAGTTTTGTTTTTGGAATGAACGGTTTGTTTTGTCAGATAATGACGGATGTGGTTGGGAACCCGGAGGATGAACGTCGAGCTGATTTTTACCAGCAGCCGTGGTCACAGGAAGCTGTCAGTCGCTATTTCTACTGTAAGGTAAATATCATAGAACATAGAACACTACAGCACAAACAGGCCCTTCGGCCCACGAGTTGCACCGATCACATCAACACCTACCAATCTATAGACCTATCTATAACCCCCAATCCCATAAAACCCCATATACTCATCCAGAAGTCTTTTAAAAGACCCCAGCGAGTTCGCCTCCACCACCACTGACGGCAGCCGATTCCATTCACTCACCACCCTCTGAGTGAAAAACTTACCCCTAACGTCACTTCTGTACTTTCCTCCCCGCACCTTAAATCTGTGTCCTCTCGTAGCGACCATTTCAAACCGGGGAAATAGCCCCTGAGAATCCACCCTATCTATTCCTCTCAACATTTTATAAACTTCTATCAGGTCGCCTCTCAACCTTCGTCTCTCCAGGGAAAAGAGACCCAGCTCCCTCAACCTATCAGTGAGACAGTCAAACTTCCCGTCTCCATAACACCCACCACCGCCCCCCAGCTCCATAACCGCTCCCCCCCCCCCCACCCCCCACCCCCCCCCACCCCCCGCCCCGGCTCCATAACCCCCCCCACCCTCCCGGTCTCTATAACCCCTGTCCCAGTAACTCCTGCGGTGGGTTCCAGTGTGTGAAGTGTGGTCACTCCACTGAGGAACAGCCCAGGCTGGAGTGGGGGAACGAGGTGCAGAAACCCAACCTCACACCATCTTTACAGTCCGGGAGCCCCTGGGGGAGCGCCCGGTTTAACTGACCAGAGAGAACACGGTCCAGCTGATCGTGGCCTGACCCCCACTTTCATAGAACATAGAACATTACAGCGCAGAACAGGCCCTTCGGCCCACGATGTTAAAAAACAATGACCCTCTAACCTAAACCAATCCCTTTCCATCCATAAACCTATCCACGGATCTCTTAAACGCCCCCAAACTAGGCACATTTACAACTGCAGCAGGTAGGGCATTCCAATCCCTCACCACCCTCTGGGTAAAGAACCTAGCCCTGACATCCGTCCTGTAGCTACCCCCCCTTAATTTAAAGCCATGCCCCCTCGTGCTAGCTTTCTCCATCCGAGGAAAAAGGCTATCACTGTCCACCCTATCCAAACCTCTAATCATCTTATATGTTTCAATAAGGTCCCCTCTTAGCTGCCTTCTTTCTAATGAAAAGAACCTCAAATCCCTCAGTCTCTCCTCATAGGACCTCCCCTCCATACCAGGCAACATCCTGGTAAACCTCCTCTGCACCCTCTCCAAAGCCTCCACATCCTTCCTATAATGTGGGGACCAGAACTGCACACAATACTCCAAGTGCGGCCGCACCAGAGTTGTGTACAGTTGCAACATGACGCTGCGACTCCTAAATTCAATCCCCCTACCAATGAACGCTTTCGTATCTGTCTGACTCCCCCGCCCACACTGCCCACCCTCCCCACCTCCATTCTGCCCTCCCCCACCCCCACCGCTCACCCTCCCCACCCCCACCGCTCACCCTCCCCACCCCCACCGCTCACCCTCCTCACCCTCCCCACCCCCACCGCTCACCCTCCCCACCCCCACCGCTCACCCTCCCCACCCCCACCGCTTATCCTCCCCACCCCCACCCTGCCCTCCCCCTCCACTGCCTGCATTCCCCACTGCCCTCCCCCCTCCACACCCCCACTGCCCTCCCTCCCCCTTCCACCCCCCGACTACCCACCCTTCCTCCCACCATCCTTCTCCCCCACCCCCCTGCCCCACCTCCACACCCCCTCCCCCAGCCCTTGATCCCCTGTTGTTCCGATCTCTGTCTAACTGCTCCCTGTGTATATTCAGTAACTCTGCTGCCGGACGATAAGAATTCCAAACAATCCCGATCTTCCGAGAGGAGACATTTCCTCTCGTTTCCACATTAAAGTTTTAAATTCTGTTCCCTGGTTCCAGTCTCTCTGACGGGGGGGGTGGGGTGGGGGTGGGGGGTGCGGGGGTGGGGGGAGCGCAGTAAGAGGTCTCACAAACACCAGGTTAAAATCCAACAGGTCTATCTGGAATCACCAGCTTTGGGAGCGCTGCTCCTTCAGGTGAGCGGGGCGAAGGGGCAGTGCTCCAAAAGCTGGTGATACCAGATAAACCTGTTGGATTTTAACCTGGTGTTTGTGAGATTCCTTCCTGTCTTGTTAGGGTTTACCCCTTTGTGCTGTGTTTGAAGAACAATGCATGACCAGGGGGATTTCACAGTAACTTCATTGCAGCGTTAATGTAAGCCTTACTTGTGACTAATAAATAAACTTTAAAATGTTTTCTCTCAGTGTGCAAGGTTAATATTTATCTCCAAACCATTTCAATGACCTGTTGCTGATCCCTGTCAGTATCTCGGCGCCAGTCACTGGGATCTTCCTGTGCCCAGTCCATTTTCTTGCAGGAAATGGAGGAGATCCCTGTGACGGCGGGGGGGGGGGAGGTTGCTGGAGGAAATGCAAGTTCTTCCTTTCCTAACGAGTTTCCCCCCTTTTCTCTGTAGATCCAGCAGCGAAGACAGGAACTGGAACAAGCCATGGGAGTGCGCAACACCTAAAGCTCCCACTCAGAGAATCGATCCCACTGGAAAAGACGCGACACTGCCCCCCCATTAAACTGTTACCGTCCCCCCCCCCAAACCCAGTGTCACTCTCGCCCTCCTCGCTCTCGCCCTCCTCGCTCTCGCCCTCCTCGCTCTCGCCCTCCTCGCTCTCGCCTTCACTTTCTCAACTTTTCTCCCTGTATCCCCTCCCCCAATATTCCACTTGCTGCCTCCACATCGGATCTCAGCCCCAGTCACCGGTCAGTGATCTCCGGCCAGTCAGTGATCTCCGGCCGGTCAGTATCTCAGCCCCAGTGACCGGTCCGTGATCTCCGGCCGGTCCGTGATCTCCGGCCGGTCAGTGATCTCCGGCCGGTCAGTATCTCAGCCCCAGTCACCGGTCAGTGATCTCCGGCCGGTCAGTGATCTCCGGCCAGTCAGTGATCTCCGGCCGGTCAGTATCTCAGCCCCAGTGACCGGTCCGTGATCTCCGGCCGGTCAGTGATCTCCGGCCAGTCAGTATCTCAGCCCCAGTCACCGGTCCGTGATCTCCGGCCGGTCCGTGATCTCCGGCCGGTCAGTATCTCAGCCCCAGTGACCGGTCCGTGATCTCCGGCCGGTCCGTGATCTCCGGCCGGTCAGTGATCTCCGGCCAGTCAGTATCTCAGCCCCAGTGACCGGTCAGTGATCTCCGGCCGGTCAGTGATCTCCGGCCAGTCAGTATCTCAGCCCCAGTGACCGGTCAGTGATCTCCGGCCGGTCCGTGATCTCCGGCCGGTCAGTGATCTCCGGCCAGTCAGTATCTCAGCCCCAGTGACCGGTCAGTGATCTCCGGCCGGTCAGTGATCTCCGGCCGGTCAGTGAGCTCCAGCCGGTCAGTTTCTCAGTCCCAGTCACCGGTCAGTGATCTCCGGCCGGTCAGTGATCTCCGGCCGGTCAGTGAGCTCCAGCCGGTCAGTTTCTCAGTCCCAGTCACCGGTCAGTGATCTCCGGCCGGTCAGTATCTCAGCCCCAGTGACTGGTCAGTGATCTCCGGCCGGTCAGTTTCTCAGTCCCAGTCACCGGTCAGTGATCTCCGGCCGGTCAGTATCTCAGCCCCAGTGACCGGTCAGTGATCTCCGGCCGGTCAGTGATCTCCGGCCAGTCAGTATCTCAGCCCCAGTGACCGGTCAGTGATCTCCGGCCGGTCAGTATCTCAGCATTTACCAGTTGTTATAATCAACTTTCTTTTCCCAAAGGTAGGGGAGTCTAAAACCAGAGGGCAAAGGGTTAATGTGAGAGGGGAGAGATACAAGTGTGCAGAGGGGCAATTTTTTCACACAGAGGGTGGTGAGTGTCTGGAACGAGCTGCCAGAGGCAGTAGTAGAGGTGGGTACAATGTTGTCTTTCAGAAGCATTTAGATAGTTACATGGGTAAGATGGGTATAGAGGGATATGGGCCAGAAGTAGGTGATTGGGATTAGTTTAGGGGTTTAAAAAAAAAGATAGCCTGGACTAGTTGGACCGAAGGGCCTGTCTCCCTGCTGTAAACCTCGATAACTCTGAGAGCTGGTGTTTGATCCAATGTTTTTTACTGGTTCCAGCGGCAAAATCCTGGGATCCAGTTCCACAGCTGAGGGCAAACAGGGTGAGAACTGGAAACCTGTACTGACCGGACGGTGCCCTGTACTGACCAGACGGTGCCCTGTACTGACCGGACGGTGCCCTGTACTGACCAGACGGTGCCCTGTACTGACCGGGCGGAGCCCTGTACTGACCAGACAGTGCCCTGTACTGACCAGACAGTGCCCTGTACTGACCGGGCGGAGCCCTGTACTGACCAGACGGTCCCTGTACTGACCATATGGTCCCTGTACTGACCGAGCGGAGCCCTGTACTGACCAGACGGTGCCCTGTACTGACCGGGTGGAGCCCTGTACTGACCAGACGGTCCCTGTACTGACCAGACGGTGCCCTGTACTGACCAGGTCTGGGGGGGGGGGGAGGAGGGGACAGGCAGGGGGAGAGGGGGTGAGGGAGCCTTGCAGTTCTCCCTCCATTCACACTAATCGATTAACACACCCCCCACGAAGCAGTGAGTCGGAGAACAAAAAGGGAACAGATCAGACTTCACACACCGGGTTTTAACTCTGTCAGGTGATGTGGGGGTCACTGGCTACACCAGTAATTACTGCCCATCCCTAATTGCCCATGTGAAGGTGGTGCGGGGGTGGGGGTGGGGGGGGGGGTGGGGGCGGGCTGTCACCTCGAACCTCTGCAGTGTAGGTGCACCCTCAGTGCTGTTAGGGAGGGAGTTCCAGGATATTGACCCAGCGGTCAGGGTGGTGAGTGGGGTAGAGGGGAACCGCCAGGTGCCCCCAGCTATCTGCTGCTCTTCCTGTAGTACAGCTGGTGGGTAAAACACAGACTTTCATCACCTCATCACTGAGTTTAAATAGACACCAACTCCATTCTTCCTGGATCATGTGACCATCAGGATTGTAGAGGGAAAAAGAGAATGAATATTTCACTGACCAAATCCTCTGTATCTAACCCCGTGCTGTACCTGTCCTGGGAGTGTTTGATGGGGACAGTGTAGAAGAAGCTTTACTCTGTATCTAACCCCGTGCTGTACCTGTCCTGGGAGTGTTTGATGGGGACAGTGTAGAGGGAGCTTTACTCTGTATCTAACCCCGTGCTGTACCTGTCCTGGGAGTGTTTGATGGGGGACAGTGTAGAGGGAGCTTTACTCTGTATCTAACCCCGTGCTGTACCTGTCCTGGGAGTGTTTGATGATGGGGGACAGTGTAGAGGGAGCTTTACTCTGTATCTAACCCTGTGCTGTACCTGTCCTGGGAATGTTTGATGGGGGTCAGTGTAGAGGGAGCTTTACTCTGTATCTAACCCCGTGCTGTACCTGTCCTGGGAGTGTTTGATTGGGTCAGTGTAGAGGGAACTTTACTCTGTATCTAACCCCGTGCTGTACCTGTCCTGGGAGTGTTTGATGGGGGACAGTGTAGAGGGAGCTTTACTCTGTATCTAACCCCGTGCTGTACCTGTCCTGGGAGTGTTTGATGGGGACAGTATAGAGGGAGCTTTACTCTGTATCTAACCCTGTGCTGTACCTGTCCTGGGAGTGTTTGATGGGGGACAGTGTAGAGGGAGCTTTACTTTGTATCTAACCCCGTGCTGTACCTGTCCTGGGAGTGTTTGATGGGGACAGTGTAGAGGGAGCTTTACTCTGTATCTAACCCCGTGCTGTACCTGTCCTGGGAGTGTTTGATGGGGGGACAGTGTAGAGGGAGCTTTACTCTGTATCTAATCCCGTGCTGTACCTGTCCTGGGAGTGTTTGATGGGGACAGTGTAGAGAGAGCTTTACTCTGTATCTAACCCCGTGCTGTATCTGTCCTGGGAGTGTTTGATGGGGGGACAGTGTAGAGGGAGCTTTACTCTGTATCTAACCCTGTGCTGTACCTGTCCTGGGAGTGTTTGATGGGGGACAGTGTAGAGGGAGCTTTACTCTGTATCTAACCTCGTGCTGTACCTGTCCTGGGAGTGTTTGATTGGGTCAGTGTAGAGGGAACTTTACTCTGTATCTAACCCTGTGCTGTACCTGTCCTGGGAGTGTTTGATGGGGGACAGTGTAGAGGGAGCTTTACTCTGTATCTAACCCCGTGCTGTCCCTGTCCTGGGAGTGTTTGATGGGGGACAGTGTAGAGGGAGCTTTACTCTGTATCTAACCCCGTGCTGTACCTGTCCTGGGAGTGTTTGATGGGGGACAGTGTAGAGGGAGCTTTACTCTGTATCTAACCCCGTGCTGTACCTGTCCTGGGAGTGTTTGATGGGGACAGTGTAGAGGGAGCTTTACTCTGTATCTAACCCCGTGCTGTCCCTGTCTCTGACACTCTGAGGTCTCAGTTGATGCCACTCTATTTGTGGCTCCACTCTCTGCAGGTACAGAATCCATTTGCTTGCTGAGGAAGTGTTGCCATGGAGACATGGAGAAATGTCTGTAATGTATAGAGCCAACACAAGCCCTGATTTTTGCTGATTTTGGAGATCTGTTGAGGGATTGGTATTGTTCAGGCAGTGTGAGAGTGAATGTGGACACTTTTATGTTAAACACAGGTTACAGTGGGTTATGTAACTCTCCTGATGCTGGTTTGTATGATGGCTGTGTGTGGTGATTCACTGGCTGGGGACTTGCTGAAACAGTGTAGATTCTCTGAAATGGCCTCACAAGCCATTCAGTTCAGGGGCAATTTCAGATGTGCAACAAACACTGACCCAGCCAGGTCCCCCCCCCCCTGTATCCCAGCCAAAACGTACTTGGCCACAGACTGCATCCTGGTTCTGCTCCCTGCAGGTTACCCCAGCACCGACACCAGCTGGTATTTAATTAAATTCATAAGATCTTACAGCACATGAGGACATTCAGCCTATCATATCTGTGCTAGCTCTCTGAACCATCTATCCAGTTAGCTCCTGCTTTTTCCATCTTGCTTTGTCCTGTTTAAAGTATTGGTCCAAATCCCTACTGTTGACTCTGTTACTCTGTTTTCGCTGGCCTGTTGGACGGGGGGTGGGGGGAGACAGTGACATAGTGGTATTGTCATTGGACTAATTACGCAGAGACCCAGGGCACCGCTGCGAGGTCACAGATTCAAACCCCATCACGGCAGATGGGGAAACCTGGAGCCAATAAAAATCTGGAATTAAGAATCTACAGATGACCATGAAACCATCGTCAATTACTGGAAAAACCCAGCTGGTTCACCAATGTCCTTTAGGGAAGGAAATCTGCCGTCCTTATTGGTCTGGCCTACATGTGACTCCGGAGCTACTCTGATCTGCCCCTCCGAGGGCAATTAGGGATGGCCACCAGCTAGCAATGCCCATGTCCCATGAACAAATCCAAAAAAAAGATGAAGGAGCCTAGACCCAGCAAGACATTGGTGGAATGATACAGGGAAGGGTGGGGGGGGTGTCTTTTTAAATTCCACATAATCTCTGAACCCCTTCAGGCATTGTTGGTGAGCTCAGACTTCTGGATGCATTGGGAAATCCCAGAGTGTTTCCGACACATTGCACTAATGGAATGCTGCAGTATAACTCTCAGCCAAAGGTCTTAGACCAGTGCCCGGCAGGGTCACAAATTCAAGTCCAGATAACACAAATTCAACAAAGCTGGGAGCTGCCACCGTGAAAGTGGAGAATCAGTGAGTTATTCTCCCATCTCCTCCCCCCCCCCCCCAACCCCCCGAATGCTCCAATTGAATCTGTCTCCACCACACTCCAGATCCTAACCAATCACTGTTTCCCATGTCCTTTTACCAGTTTATATCTGCCAATGGGAACAGTTACTCTCTGTCTGCTCTATCCGGATTTGTCATGATTTTGAACATCTCGATTAAATTTCCTCTCAACCTTCACTTCTCCGAGGAGAACCATCCCACCTTCTCCAATCTGTC
This sequence comes from Carcharhinus amblyrhynchos, assembly GCF_965287045.1. Lineage (NCBI taxonomy): Eukaryota > Metazoa > Chordata > Chondrichthyes > Carcharhiniformes > Carcharhinidae > Carcharhinus > Carcharhinus amblyrhynchos. Next base: position 125,514,766 of record NC_137331.1, read on the forward strand.
TGTGTAACTGGACATTTCCTCATCCCTGGAACCATTTTCATGAGCTTTCCTGCACTCTCTCTCCAGTGCTCTCACAGTTCTGTGACAGCGCAGTGCCCAGAACGGGATGCGGTACGCCAGCCGAGGGCGAGTGTAACCACCTTGTTCCAATACCTTACACCCCTATTAACGGGGAGGGGGAAGGAGGAGTGAGGAGGACAACAACAGTATATTGGTATTGTTACTGGCCTAAGAGACCCAGATAATGTTCTGGAGACCCACCATGCCACCATGGCAGATAGTGGAATTTGAATTCAATAAAAATCTGGAATTAAAAAAGTGATCACAGAAACACTAATGTCACACAAACGAAAAGCCTCGGATACTATATGTTTTATTGACTGTGCTCTCTACCTGTTCCACCCACTTTCAATGACTTGTGCACATATACACCCTCTGCTCCTGCACGCCCTTAAGAATTTCACTCTTTATTTTATATGGTTTTCCATCCAAAATGAATCATTTGCTGTCGTGAATGTCATCTGCCACTTGTCTGCCCATTTCACCAGCTTGAATACATCTTTCACTCGCCTCCTCTCCGTTAGAAAATAACTCCTCAGGAAATCACTTGGGAAGCTGATATTTATTGCCCATCTCTGGTGCCTGAGAAAGCGCTGGTGAACTGTCCACTTGAACTGTTACACTTCTTACAGAACCATTGATCCCATGATGGTTGTTAGGTCGGGGATCCCAGGATAGCGACCCAGCGACGATGCAAGAAACCTTGCTGAAGGGAATTGGGATCGAGTGGTGCAAGCGCACAGAGCTTTGGGATCTGGGGTCCAGTCCAGCTCCTAACCACGGCAGCTAAACATCAGTGAGTGACCCCAAGCCACACTTGCTAAGTTCCTGTGAGAAACCATGGCTAGCTGATGTAGGAAATGAGATCAGTGTCACAAGGGTTAGATTCTGTGTGCTATTTACAAACTGTAACATCGCCAGAGTACAATATAGCTGTTCTCCTGCTATATTGTCCTCTGCATCCGCCAGGATTCTCCAGCATTGAGATTCCACACCTACAGGTGTTGCATCAAATCCAGACATCTTGCCTTTGGGAACTCCTCATTCCTTCCCACCCTCAGACTGAGCTCTGCACTTGCCCTTCTCCTCACGGAGATCCCTATGCTGGTTCAGCTATTGCTATCATTAAATATCTTTCTGAGAAGCAGTGTGTTGTCTTTGACACGTTTAGTGCCTGAATGTTTTCCTGTCTTGTTTCTAATCTATAAAGCTGTGTTGCTTTTTTTTTAGCTGAGTGCATTGTGCAAGATCCGCAGTGTACAATGTTCGAAATGTAACTGTGAATTTGCTTGACAAACGTTGTTTTGTAATTTGGGGGGGTGGGGGGGGGAAGGGGTACTCTTTTTTTTTGTAGAAGTGGAGATTACGTTCTGTAAACAAGCCGCTGACTTTAATAAAGAAATTCTGATGATATTGAAGACTCTGTGGAAATTGTCAGCCCACCATTCCACTGGCCCCAGTTGTCTGTGAAGCCTCAAAATAACACCTCTGCAAACAGAACTAAGATGACCGTTTGGGGTGAATCATTAACCCAGCCGATCCAGAACGTTGGCCTCATTCACCACTGGAATCGGGAGAATGGGGCTCTGTCTTTCCGGGAGATAGGGATAGGGTCACTCCCAATGGGTGTCAAATAACTCATCAAATCAACACCTTCAGAAAGCTGGAATGGTCCCAGCCTGGCCAAGCTCATCACTCTTCCTCAATGATTAACTGCACAGTTTGCCGTTGATCCAAACCGCAGCTGGAGTCTATGGCAGGGGATTAAATTCAAAGTTAGCACAGAGCAGACACCAGTGAACAGGCTTCCTGTTCCAGACCCTGCCTCGTTCCACAGGAATAAAACATGACATAGCATAAAACAGACTTATGAACATAAGAAATAGGAGCAGGAGTAGGCCATCTAGCCCTTCGAGCCTGCCCCACCATTCAGTAAGATCATGGCTAATCTGAAATGGATCAGTTCCACTTTCCCGCTTTCTCCCCATGACCCTTAATTCCCCTGTCTATCAGAAGGTCGCTTATGGGATACTTGCCTTTATTAACCGAGGCATAGAATGTAAGAGCAGGGAGGTTATAACGGAGTTGTATAAAACACTGGTGAGGCCATAGCTGGAGCACTGTGTGCAGTTCTGGTCACCACATTATAGGAAGGATGTGATTGCACTGGAGGGGGTGCAGAGGAGATTCACCAGGATACTGCCTGGGATGGAGAGTTTCAGCTGTAAAGAGAGGCTGATAGACCACAGTTGACTAACTTAGAGCAGAGAAGGCTGGGGGAGGACCTGATTGTGTACAAAGATTGAGTAGATAGGAAGTTTTCCCCTGAATAGAGAGGACTCAGTGATCAGGGACTTAGATTTAAGAGGCACGAGATTTAGAGGGGATTTGAAGAAATGTTTCTCTCCCGGAGGTTGGGGGGAATCTGGAACACTGCCTGAAATGGGGGCAGAGGCAGGAACCCTCACAATAGTTAACAAGCATTTAAATGAACACTTGAAATACCATAGTATACGAGCTTATGGACCAAATGAAGTGCATTTCATTCAATGCGAGAAGTGTAACAGGTAAGGCAGATGAACTCAGAGCTTGGATTAGTACTTGGAGCTATGATGTTGTTGCCATTACAGAGACTTGGTTAAGGGAAGGACAGGATTGGTGGGATAGAGGGGGGTGTAAAAGAGGAGGCGAAGTTGCAATACTGGCTAAGGAAAATATCACAGCTGTACTCCGGGAGGACACCTCGGAGCGCTCATACAACGAGGCAATACAAGTAGAGCTCAGGAATAGGAAGAGTGCAGTCACAATGTTGAGGGTTTACTACAGGCTGCCCAACTGCCAGCAGGAGATAGAGGAACAGACACGTAGGCAGACTTTGGCATGGTGTAAAAGTAATATGTTTGTTGTGGTAGAAGATTTTAATTTCCCCTAAATTGACTGGGACTCACTTAGTGCGAGGGGCGTGGATGGGGCAGAGTTCATAAGGAGCTTCCAAGGGGACTTCTTGAAACAGTTTGTAGATAGTCCAACTAGGGAAGAGACCGTACTGGACCTGGTATTGGGGAATGGGCTCGGCCAGGGCGTCGATGTTTCAGTAGGGGAGCAGTTCGGGAACAGTGACCATAACTCAGTAAGCTTTAAGGTACTGATGGATAAAGATAAGTGTAGTCCTCAAGTGAAGGTTCTAAATTGAGGGAAGGCTAATTACAACAGTATTAGGCAGGAACTGAAGAATGCAGATTGGGGACAGATGTTTGAGGATACATCAACATCTGGCATGTGGGAGGCTTTTAAGTATAAGTTGATAAGGATTCAGGACCAGCACATTCCTGTAAGGATGAAGGATAAGTATGGCAAGTTTTGGGAACCTTGGATAACGAGAGATATTGACAGCGTGTCAAAGAGAAAAAGGAAGCATTTGTCAAAGCTAGGAGACTGGGAACACATGAAGCAAGTGTGGAATACAAGAAAAGTGGAAAGAAACTTAAGTAAGGAGTAAGAAGGGCTAAAAGAGGTCATGAAAAAGCATTAGCCAGCAAGATTAAGGAAAATCCCAAAGCTTTTTATACATATATAAAGAGCAAGAGGGTAGCCAGGGAGAGGGTTGGCCCACTCAAGGACAAGAGAGGGAATCTATGCATGGAGCCAGAGGAAATGGGTGAGGGATTAAATGAATACTTTACATCAGTATTCACCAAAGAGAAGGATTTGGTAGATGAGGAGTCTTGGGAAGGATGTGTAGGTAATTTGAGTCATGTTGAGATCAAAAAGGAGGTGGTATTGGGGTTCTTGAGAAACATTAAGTGGCCAAGTCCCCAGGGCCTAATAGGATAAATCCCAGAATACTGAGACGCAAGGGAGGAAATCTGCATCCTCACTGGCTACACAGGAGGTCCCAGAGGATTGGAGAATAGCCAACGTTGTTCCTTCATTTAAGAAGGGTAGCAAAAATAATCCAGGTAATTACAGGCCGGTGATCCTGATATCAGTGGTAGGGAAATTATTGGAGAGAGGATTCACGAGACAGGATTTATTCCCACTTGGAAATAAGTGGACGTATTGGTGAGAGGCAACATGGTTTTGTAAAGGGGAGGTCGTGTCTCACTAACTTGATCGAGTTTTTCGAGGAAGTGATGAAGATGATTGATGAGTTTAGGGCAGTGGATGTTGTCTACATGGACTTCAGTAAGGCCTTTGACAAGATCCCTCATGGCAGACTGCTGCAGAGGGTGAAGTCGCAGGGGATCAGAGGTGAGCTGGCAAGGTGGATACAGAACTGGCTCGGTCAAAGACAGAGGGTAGCAGTGGAAGGGTGTGTTTCTGAATGGAGGGCTGTAACAAGTGGCGTTTCTCTGGGATCAGTGCTGGGATCTTTGCTGTTTGTAATATATACATAAATGATTTGGAAGAAAATGGAACTGGATTTATTAGTAAGTTTGCGAACGACACAAAGATTGGTGGATTTGCGGATAGCGATGAGGACCATCAGAGGATACAGCAGGTTATAGATCAGTTGGAGACTTGGCGGAGAGATGGCAGATGGAGTTTAATCCGGACAAATGTGAGGTAATGCATTTTGGAAGGTCTAATACAGATATGAAATACACAGTAAATGTCAGAACCCTGAAGAGTATTGATAGGCAGAGGGATCTGGGTGTACAGGTACACAGGTCACTGAAAGTGGCAATGCAGGTGGAGAAGGTAGTCAAGAACACATACAGCATGCTTGCCTTCATCGGCCGGGGCACTGAGTTTAAAAATTGGCAAGTCATGTTGCAGCTTTATAGAACCTTAGTGAGGCTGCACTTGGAATATAGTGTTCAATTCTGATCGCCACACTACCAGAAGGATGTGGAGGCTTTGGAGAGGGTACAGAAAAGATTTACCAGGATGTTGCCTGGTATGGAGGGCATTAGCTAGAAGGAGAGGTTAGAGAAACTTTGTTTGTTCTCACTGGAACGAAGGAGGTTGAGGGGAGACCTGATAAAATCTACAAGATTATGAAGGGCACGGACAGAGTGGATAGTCAGAAGCTTTTTCCCCAGGTGAAGAGTCAATTCCTAGGGGACACAGGTTTAAGGTGCGAGGGGCAAAGTTTAAAATGGACATATGAGGCAGATTTTTTACACAGAGTAGTGAGTGCCTGGAACTCATTGCCGGGGAGGAAGCGGAAGCGGATACGGTAGTGAGTTTTAAGGGGCATCTTGACAAATACATGAACAGGATGGGAGTAGAGGGATGTGGTCCCTGGAAGGGTAGGGGGTTTTAGTTCAGTCGGGCAGCATGTTTGGTGCAGGCTTGAAGGGCCGAAGGGCCTGTTCCTGTGCAGTAATTTTCTTTGTTCTTTGCTGGAAATTAGGATCACAACAAAAAGGTGCTTGGTGGCCAGCACAGACATGATAGGCTGAAAGGCCTCTTTCCATGGTATAAAGTTCTGTGACTCTATTTCACCTGTTTCCTATCTGTTCAAGATTCCAACTGTTAACTAGGCAGTAATTTCACAGACACTGGGAGCCCTCAACACACAGATTCAGATTGTTAGAATCTGACTGAACCATGGCAGGCGCTGGCTACAGCAGACAGCTCACACAATGTCTCAATCTAGCAGGTGTCGTGAAGGGCGATCCAGAACTTGGAAATCCTAGCTGCTCAATTTTCAGTGAGAGCAGACCATCCCTTAACGTGTTAACCAAAACATTCTTATATTGAATTGTATCTGCAGTCCAGCAGGGTACAGGGGAAAGGAGAGTCTGCAGTCCAGCAGGGTACAGGGGAAAGGAGAGTCTGCAGTCTGGCAGGGTACAGGGGAAAGGAGAGTCTGCAGTCCGGCAGGGTACAGGGGAAAGGAGAGTCTGCAGTCCAGCAGGGTACAGGGGAAAGGAGAGTCTGCAGTCTGGCAGGGTACTGGGGAAAGGAGAGTCTGCAGTCCGGCAGGGTACTGGGGAAAGGAGAGTCTGCAGTCCAGCAGGGTACTGGGGAAAGGAGAGTCTGCAGTCCAGCAGGGTACTGGGGAAAGGAGAGTCTGCAGTCCGGCAGGGTACTGGGGAAAGGAGAGTCTGCAGTCTGGCAGGGTATAGGGGAAAGGAGAGTCTGCAGTCCAGCAGGGTACAGGGGAAACAAGTTTCAGATGACCATTATTAACATACAGCACCTTCAGAGTGTTTTGGAAATTAGTAAAGAATGTTTGCAAAAGAAACCCTCTGATTGTTGCACAGGGTCAACACTAACAGTTTATAGTGGTGTGTCACTGCTCTTAACAGATACAACATATCGTTCATAGAATCCCTACTGTGCAGAAAGAGGCCGTTTGAATCTGCACCGAACATAACCCCACCCAGACTCCATTCCTGCAACCCCTCATATTTACCCAACTAATACCCCTGACAATAGGGTCAATTAAGCAATGGCCAATCAACCTAACCCACACATCTCTGGACCGTGGGAGGAAACTGGAGCACCCGGAGGAAACCCACAGAGACACAGGGAGAACGTGCAAACTCCACACAGACAGTGACCCGAGGCCAGAATTGATCCAGGGTCCTGGCGTGTGAGGCAGCAGTGCTAATCATTGTGCCACCCAGTTACAGCTTTTGAGACAAGATGTCATGGAAAAAAAAGATGGCGCTGGAGTGAAATGACTTCTTGTGAGCTTTCCCCAGTATACCCTCTAAATTCACCATTCTGCGCTTCTAAAACTAAATTCCAAGTCTTTTTAAACTGCCTAATAACGCTCTTTTGAAATCACTTGTAGATTTGGCAACTCTAATTACTGCACCCTCTCCTTTCCTTCTCCCCGATGTACTCTATGAACAGTATGCTTTGTCTGTGTAAGAAACAATGCTTTTCACTGTATACTAACACGTGACAATAATAAATCACACACACAGCCTGTGAGTGGCCCTAAACAACATCTTTTACTAAAGTGACCAGTCATTCTGACACAAGTGCAATACTTTGTTTACAGGAGAGCAGAAAGAATTTCCCAAAGCGTTTCACAGAAATGAAATTATTTCTGTGTGGGTACATGATTCAGGCAGCTTGCATACATATACACACGCTGTTCCAAAACAGCAGTCAGATGAGTGAGCAGCTGAACTGGTTGGTGAGAGACTGAAGCTCACAAAGCCACCCATGGAAATTCCATGGAGTTCCAAGTTCCATGGAATCGTTAACACCCACTTGAAGGGGATAAGAAGGGGCCTCAGTTTAACGTCTCAGAGAGACGGCAACAGTGACAGTGCAGCACTCCCTCAGTACTGCAGCTGTCCACCTAGATGGTGGACTCAAGTCTCTGGACTGGGACCTCAAACTGACAGCGGCGAGAGTCAGAGGTGAGAGAGTGCAAAGTGTTTAAGCTGGAATGCTGAACGGTAAGGAGAGTTCAGATCCTGCTGGAAAGTTGCAGATTTGGATTGTGTCTGGGGAGCTTTGCGTATAATATTTGTACGGAAACCATGGGAATGTTTTGGAATTACGAACAGCACATTAAGGTGCAAACAGCTGGAGAGAGAATCTCCCAATAATACAACAGGCTAGGAAGCAAGGTGCAAATCAAATCTGCGACACAATCTAATCACTGGTCATTACATACAGAAAACAAAACACAGTCTTATCCCCAGCCCTCAATCTTCGATTCACTGGGTCCCACCGCTCCTGAAGGGAACTCATGGGTTATGGATCCAGAGACCAAGCACCTCACTGAGGTGGCTGTTAGCTACACGTAAAGCTAGATAGCCAGGTGTAGACAGGGTTTTTATATGTTGAGTAAGAGGTTGTTATTCTTATTGAATGTCTGTATTCACACACATGGAGATTGCTGTATTCAGCATTTGCTTCAGGAATGGAAACTGTGTTTGAGTCTCTGCTCTTGGGAAGCTGTTGGAAATCACAGTGACAGAGGCCCTGACAGAGGCAGGACTTCATCCTAGGCCATTCCACATGGACAAACACAACAGAATGGGGCAGAGCTCTCAACAGCTGCAGCTACCCCCTCGGGACACCGCCCCTCTCCCTCATGACCCTACCTCTCTCCCTCAGGACGCTGCCTCTCTCCCTCGGGACCCCGCCCCTCCCCTGGGGACCATGCCCCTCCCTCTCCTGACATCTGAACCAATTAAGAAGGAAATGAAACAAATAATGGCCTCACTCTCAGTGTCAAAAGGGAACCGTTAAAATACATTTCTTACAGCAACAGAGACCCACCCAGAGCTCCCGGAAATCTGTAATGTCTGCAGGAGCAGGGTGAGTGCAACAGTCCTTTCAGCCCGAGAAATGGGCTGGAATCCAGTTGACGGTGATCACATGGATCAGAAGACAGACACTCCTTCCCAGTGCTCACCTACTGGCTGGAACTCAATCAATCTGTCACTTCCCCAGTAAACAGAACAAAATGAATTGGAAATCGCACACGAGAGGCCAGTGGATGAAATACCTTGCGTGGTTCATACAGCTTTTCCAAGATCAGTCAAGAACGGAGCTGTAGGGTCTGTAACCCCAGCTAAGAGGGAATTGGCAGCATTGATATCAGTGCCCAGTGGGGGAAGGTGCTTCTCTTATCAGTCCTCACATTCCTCAGCTCGCTGACGCCTTTCCATCTCTCACTGTTCCTATCTAACTCTACAAGGTTTCCTCTATTAGCAAGACAGAAGGTGATCACACAGCCAGACTCTGCCTTCATTCAAAGGTAAAGAATTGGAGCCAACTTTCTGAGAGGTGAAGGCCGTGCAGCAGAGATTTACCAGAATGGAACCAGGGAAGTCAGCCAAGTGGAGAGGCGAGAGAAAGCATGACCTCTCTCTTTAGAGCAGAGAAGGTTAACAGGAGATTTAACAGAGGTGGTCACAGCGGCAAAGGGTTTTGAGAAAATAAAGAAGGAGAACGTGCTCCCTGTGGCAGGAAGGTCAGTATCCAGAGAACACAGGTTGAACAGAGTTGCTGAAGGAAGCAGAGGGAAGGTTTGGAATGTTTTTCACCCTGTCAGCGATTTGGAAGGGACTGTCTGAGAGGGAGTGGGAGATCTTCCAAAAAGAGAATTGGAGAAACAGCTGGAAATGAAAAAACTGCCGGACTAGGGGCAAAGAGCAGAGGGGGAGTGCGACCAAAGAGCCAGAATGAACAAGATAGAGCCGAATGGATTTCAATGCTGTTTCAGTCTTTGGGTACCAGCATTTTCCTTCTGGATAACCGGATCAGGATTAATGGCTGCACTGTCTGCTACTGTTTCCCTGCTCATACAAAGCAGCAAGGGAGTTATTAACACACACAACACCTGAATGCATCAAATCTAGATTCACTTTAGAAATCAAACAAAACTGAACACAGGGTGAAGAGGTGAGGTGTGAGATGGATCAAAATCCCAGGGATTGGAAATTCGGAATGTTTTTGCAGAACTTCGCCGAAGGAAACCAAAAGAGCGGATACTGTCCATAACTGAAGAGCGTGTATGGAGTAAGGGGTAGGAGTGAGCTGGATGGGCAGAGTGGCCTTTACTTCTTGCGTGCTTTTCCAAATTTCTTACTGACTGCAGCGTATCTGTTGAACACTGGGTGTAAGACTCGGTCAGTTTACTGAAAGGGGAAAGAGTCAGCAGCAGATTTTCATCTGCTTCCTCTTACAATCGGTTTATTTTCCAGGAATTCTGTCCGTTCACTGAAGTGAGAGATTTGAGCACCGGACAGCGGCCCCCCCCCCCTCATATCAAATTCAACATCTTTAAGACACTGACGAAAGCTCCGATAACTAAAGCCCTGAATGCAGCACATCACCAAACCCGAGTCAATCACACAAAACGGAAACTGGGCAATTGTGGAAAATTTGGGTGACATAAGTTTGCAGATTGTGGGAGAAGGAAAGACCGAGAGAAAGGAAAGGATATCTTGATGGATTGCAATGGCCCAAAATTCCAAATCTTCATAACGAGCAGAGATTTCCATATGGTTGATCTTGATAGTAATGCCTCTAGCGCCCTGGTTCATAGACTGTAACTCACCTTGCCCAGGGAAATCTAATTAATCTCAATTTTGATCCCTGACCTGGTGGCTGGTTGCTGTGGGTGGGGAAGAGTGTACCAGATTTCCATTACCCCCAGGCAAAGGGGAATGGACTTGATTGAGGATCCCAGAGATTAAATGCCAGTGTCTAACTGACAACTACCATTAGTTCCCAACTTCACATAAAATACTGCAGTCAGTTGAGTGCCATCACAGCCCTCATGTCAATGTCAGGTCTAAGTGCTGTTGGCTTGCTCTTGCTCAAACATGGCCAGTGCCAGCTGGGAGCGTGATGCCAGTCCTTCCAGGTTGCTGAGGACGCAGTGATGGTATACCTCCTCACTCAGCCGAGGGTTACAGGTGCGGTGAGTGTATTTCTGCACCAGAGCAGGTTCCACCGGCCGGAAGACATGCAGGCCTGAGTATTTGATGAACACGTCGTACACCTCCATGCTCTCGAGCAGCTCGTCATTGTCCAGGGCGTCAGCGGCCATCTTGGTCCTGGCTGCCATGTAGTCCGAGTTGAAGAAGCAGGCTTCACTGAAGACTCGCCGGTCAAAGTGACCATCCTTCTGGAACTCGGCAGAGGAGGGGGTTTGCTGCTCTCGGTAAATGATGGCCGGGTTATACTCTTGGAAGTGAATGGGGAAGAAAACCTGCCAGTTATTTATGGTGTTCATTCGGCAGCGGTTTAGGAACTCGCCACTGATCTCAGTCCAGACACTGGCGATGAAAAACAAGGTATCTACTGGGTGCTTCTTGGAGATGATGTCCATGATCTTAATCTGGGAAGGAACATCCGTCTTGACGCTGATCCAGGGGATTTTGACATCAGAGTATCGCTTCTCAATCTCAGCGATGGCGGACTTGACGCCGGCAAATACATCGTTCTGGCTCACACGCTGTGCGTCAAAGGGGTCGTAGATGAAGAGGAAAGTCAGCAACATGTTGTCGTGTACGTCCAAGGCATTCATCGAATAGGCCTCCAGGAAATTGTTCACGTAGCCTTCCTCATGTACCGTCAGAGGCAGGATTACCTGCACCCGGGTAGCCTCGGTCACGTAGGGCATGGGGATGATCTCCACGCTGCCGAGGGGCCGCAGCAGGCTGACCCGCTTTGCAATGGCACGGCTGTAGCCCTTCTGGGTGTGTGCTTCCAGCATCAGGTCAAGTGTGTACTCCATCCCCCGGGTGGGGTCAAAGCGACGGTAACCGTTGAGAAGCTGCCTCTTGCGGAAGCGCAGTGTGGGCTGGTACTTCTCATTTAGCTGCTGCACTGCAGTCTCTATGATATCACTAATATCTGCCTTGTTGATGCCTTGGAGATCACATTTCGGAGCTCCTTCCACACATGAGTAAATCTGCTCCTCTGTGAAATAATCCCAATTTATCACCTCAAAACGGGTTCGGGGTTTGAAGGGAGGGTTGATGCCGATTGGCCAGGAGGCCCCTGCTTCCCCCTCTGGGGTCAGTTTACTCAGGTTCTTTATTTCCACCTGTAACACAAAGAGAGAGAGAGAGATTAGCATCCTGCAATCCCAACTCTCGAGAAACCCAAACAGCCCAGCCAGGAGCTGCAGTGAAGGACGTCAGTGAGGTTGTAGAAAACAGGAGGATGGAAGAAGAGAATTTTGGTGAAACAAGTGCAGGATGCTGATTTTGTATTTTTACATTCTTCCTTAGAGAACAGGGTGATGTAGTGGGAGGATTCATAAAGATTACTAACATGACAATATAACACCTCCTTGTATCTTTGAGAACAATGTGAAGTACTGAGTTAAAGTTTATTTATTAATCACAAGTACACATTAACTTACATTAACACTGCAATGAAGTTACTGTGAAAATCCCCCAGTCGCCACACTCCGGCACCTGTCCAGGTACACTGAGGGAGAATTTAGCACAGTCAATGCACCTAACCAGCATGTCTTTTGAACTGGGGGAGGAAACTGGAGCACCCGGGGGAAACCCACGCAGACATGAGGAGAACGTGCAGACTCCACAGACAGTCACCCAAGCCGGGAATCGAACCAAGTCCCTGGCGCTGTGGGGCAGCAGTGCTAACCACTGTGCCACCCACACGCTAAATGAAAGTTTAGAGGCTGCGGGTTAGGTGGAGTAGACAGGGAGAAATGTTTTTGACAGGCAGCTCAGTAACCAGAGTGCACAGATTCCAGACCTTTCAGAGGAAACAGGAGCAAGGAGGGGACTACTATCCAAGGAGGATAGTAGTGGGAACTTGTGCATGGAGTCAAAGAGATAGGTGAGGCGTTGAATGAATACTTTTCAATGATCATTAAGGAGAGAGGCCATGTTTTTGAGGATGATTGCGTGATACAGGCTGATGTTCTGAGGGAAGATGTATTAGCAATTTTGAAAAACCTCAGGGTCGATAAGTCCCCTGGGCCAGATGGGATACACCCTAGGATATTTTTGGAGGCAAGGGATGAGATTGCGGAGCCTTTAGCTTTGGTCTTTGGGTCCTCACTGTCCATGGGGATAGTGCCAGAGGACTGGAGAGTGGTGAATGTTGTTCCTCTTTTCAAGAAAGGAAATAGGAATGACCATGGCAATTATAGACCAGTTAGTCTTACTTCGGTGGTCGGTAAGTTAATGGAAAAGGTCCTGAGGAATAGGATTTATGACCATTTCGAAAGATACAGTTTAATCCAGGATAGTCAGCACGGTTTTGTGAGGGGTAAGTCCTGCCTCACAAATTTAACTGAATTCTTTGAGGAGGTAACTAAGTGTGTAGATGAAGGTAGAGCAGTTGATGTCGTATACGTGGATTTTAATAAAGCGTTTGATAAGGCTCCCCATGGTAGGCTCGTTAAGAAGATAAGGAGGTGTGGGATAGAAGGAAATTTAGCCGATTGGATAAGTAACTGGCTGTCTCATAGAAGACAGAGCGTGGTGGTGGAGGGAAAATTTTCAGACTGGAGGCCAGTTACCAGCGGTGTACCACAGGGGTCAGTGCTGGATCCTCTGCTATTTATGATTTTTATCAATGACTTGGAAGAGGGGGCTAAAGAGTGAGTTAGTAAATTTGCTGATGACACTAAGATTGGTGGAGTAACGGATAAGGTGGAAGGCTCTTGTAGGCTGCAAAGAGACTTTGATAGGATGCAGAGCTGGGCTGAAAAGTAGCAGATGGGAGTTTAACCCTGATAAGTGAGAGGTGATTCATTTTGGTAGGACAAACTTGAATGCGGATTACAGGGTCAATGGCAGGGTTCTGAGGAATGTAGAGGAACAGAGCGATCTTGGGGTTCATATCCACAGTTCTCTGAAGGTTGCCACTCAAGTGGATAGAGCCATGAAGAAGGCTTATAGTGTGTTAGCGTTTATTAACAGGGGGTTTGAGTTTAAGAGCCATGGGGTTATGCTGCAAATATACTGGACATTGGTGAGATCACATTTGGAATATTGTGTTCAGTTCTGGTCACCTCACTATAAGAAGGATGTGGAAGCATTGGAGAGAGTGCAGGGGAGATTTACCAGGATGCTGCCTGGTTTGGAGGGTAGGTTTTATGAGGAAAGGTTGAGGGAGGAGGAGCTTTTATCTTTAGAGCAAAGGAGGATGACAGATGATTTAATAGTTTATAAGATGATGAGGGGGAGTGATAAAGTGGACGTTCAGAGACTATTTCCTTGGGTGGATGTAGCTGTTACAAGAGGGCATAACTATAAGGTTCATGGTGGGAGATATAGGAGGGATGTCGAAGGTAGGTTCTTCACTCAGTGGTCGGGGTGTGGAATGCACTGCCTGCTGTGATAGTGGAGTCGGACACTTTAGGAACTTTCAAGCAGTTATTGGATAGGCACATGGAGCACACCAGAATGATAGGGAGTGGGATAGCTTGATCTTGAGTTTGGACACAGCTCGGCACAACATCGAGGGCAGAAGGGCCTGTACTGTGCTGTACTGTTCTATGTTCTACAAATAATGACCTGTGGATTTTGTGATAAAGTAGATGGAATTAAAGGACTCAAATTCTCAAAAAAATGTAAAAGCTCCTGGAAATCGAATCAGAATTGAAATCAGTGTCTCCATCAATGGACACGAAGTAGAAAGGGTGGAGAGCTTCAAGCTTTTAGGTGTCCAGATCACCAACAACCTGTCCTGGTCCCTCCATGCCAACACTATAGTTAAGAAAGCCCCACCAACACCTCTACTTTCTTAGAAGACTAAGGAAATTTGGCATGTCCACTACGACTCTTACCAACATTTACAGATATACCATAGAAAGCATTCTTTCTGGTTGTATCACAGTTTGGTATGGCTCCTGCTCTGCCCAAGATTGCAAGGAACTACAAAATGTCATGAATGTAGTCCAATCCATCACTCAAACCAGCCTCCCATCCATTGACTCTGTCTACACTTCCTGCTACATCGGTAAAGCAGCCAGCATAATTAAGGACCCCACACACCCCAGACATTCTCTCTTCCACCTTCTTCCGTCAGGAAAAAGATACAAAAATCTGAGGTCATGTACCAACCAACTCAAGAACAGCTTCTTCCCTGCTGCCATCAGACATTTGAATGGACTTACCTCACACTAAGCTGATCTTTCTCTACACCCTAGCTATGACTGTAACACTACATTCTGCACTCTCTCCTTTCCTTCTCTATGAATAGCATGCTTTGTCTGTATAGCATGCAAGAGGTAATATTTTTCACTGTATGCTAATATATGTGACGATAATAAATCAAATCGGATGATATTTATGCAGAATCTCCGTGAGCTAGAGGCCTTGGAGAATGAGACTATCCGACATTACCTGCAGCCTGCTGATTTCTCGGTAGGTCCTGCCCAGTTCAATCTCACTGAAGCGACGATGGAGTCGGTACATTAGCACGGGGTCTGACACCAAATGAATGGCAACGGCCCTTTTGAACTCTGCACTGTCTTCTTTATCTGGGTCAGTGTTCTTGCTGAGTTGGAAGGAGTGGTAATGTACATCCTGAAACAACAAGTGTATTGAGACATCAGCATAATGTGAACAGAACATTTTGGGTGCCCAGCAATAAGCATGCTCACACACAATGAAGTTCTGCAGCATCTCAGCACTCTACACTTAATGTACTATTGAGACAATCTTCTACATGGTCATCTACCAGTGAAGAATGAGTATTGCTGGAAGACAGACATGTTTCCAGTAATTTCTTCCATTCCCCCATTTGCAATGTCTCTGAGTTAGAGAACCAATACAGTGACACCTGCAGCCAAGTGAGAAGCAGTTTCACTCTGAGCCCATGGCCACATGGACTGAGATTGTCCACACTGCAAAACACTCACAGGCAGACAGAAAGGACCTCCACTGTCACTCTGCATTGGACATGAACACTGCTCCCAGAGGTACAGACCCAGGGTTTGATCCAATCCCTCACTTACACTCCAGTTAAGTCGATAGTATTATTCATCTGGGAATATATAGTTAATCAAAATCAACTCCTTTTCAAACGCTATAAATTTTCAAATGAAGATTCCAAACTGAAATATTAAACAGAATTAGTGACAGTCTACCAGCATCTTAAAACCTGGAACCAAATGGCTTGCAGAACATTCAGCCCAAAATGTCTATGCTGGCCTTTTGCGACAGAAAGACAAAACATTACATGAGCAGTCTCTCACCATAGCACTGTACCAATTCCCAAATAATCCCACTGTCCCACTCTCTCCCCATAGCCCTGTATCAATTCCCAAATAATCCCACTGTCCCACTCTCTCCCCATAGCCCAGTATCAATCCCCAAACTAATCCCACTGCCCACGCTATCCCTACAGCCCTGTATCAATCCCAAACCCCACTGCCCCACATTCTTTCCATAGTCCTGTAGCATCTCATACTACTCCCACTGCCCTGCTCTCTCCCCATAGCCCAGTGACAATCCCCAAATTAATCCCACTACCCCGCTGTCTTCCCATAGTCTTGTATCAATCCCCAAATAATTTCACTACCCCCTCTCTTTCCATAGCCCTGTATCAATCCCAAACTAATTCTACTGCCACACTCTCTTCCCACCACCCTGTATCAATCCCCAAAGTGATCCCTCTGCCCCACAGCCCTGTATCAATCCCCAAACCAATCCCACTGCCCCACTCTCTCCCTCTAGCTCTGTATCAATCCCCCAGCCTCTGACTAAAAAACCTTCAGTGATTTCCATCTCTTGCTCCTTTGTTTACTCCCTTCTCTTCTCCTTGAATAACCCCTTCCTGTTACAAACAGGGAAAGGTTTATGGAACAATGGAGCCCATTTGGTCTCTAATGCCTGTGCTAGCCACAAAATGTTTTCAAGCACAATCCTAACTCCCAACTTTTAGGGTGTAGCCATACAGCTTACAACACAACATACATCTAACAGTCATATTCATTTCAGTCTGACTGCGGGATTAGCATCTACGATAGTCACAACGGACATTCACATCTGAAAGGGCTGAACTTCTGTTACTTGGTTCCAACCTAACGCAGCAAGTGGTTGGAACACGCTGCCTGGGAGTGTGGTGGAGGCGACTTCAATCGAGGCAGTTAGGAGGACATTAGATGAGGCATTGAATAGAAACAATATGTAAGGGGAACGGGGAGAGGCAGGAGAATGACATTCAATCATGATGCTCATTAGGAAAGCCAGTGCAAACATGGGCCAAATGGCCTCCTTCTGCACTGTAAAAATTGTGTGATTCTTAGCTATCGAATTACATCTAGAGATTTTAATTGTTCCACACTGGTGATCATGCTTTCATCTACCAAGAACCTCAGTCCTGGAACTTCCTCCCCAAACCTCTCTGCCTCTCCTAACTGTTCATGATGTGGAGGTGCCGGCATTGAACCACTCACTCACCTGACGAAGGGGCAACGCTCTGAAAGCTCGTGCTACCAAATAAACCTGTTGGACTTTAACCTGGTGTTGTGAGGCTACTTACTCTCCTAACTGCTCTAAGAGCTCTTTAAAACCTAGCTTTCACTGAGCTTCTGCCCATAAAATCATAAAATCCCCACAGTGCAGAAGGAGGCCATTCGGCTCATCGAGTCTGTACCGATCACAATCCCACCCAGGCCTTACTCCCGTAATCCTATGCACTTACCCTGCTAATTTCCCTGACACTAAGGGGCAATTTTAGCATGGTGAATCAATCTAACCCGCACATCTTTGAACTGTAGGAGGAAACCGGACCACCCGGAGGAAACCCATGCAGACACGGGGAGCGCGTGCAAACTCCACACAGACAGCGATCCAAGCCGGGAATCAAACCCGGGACCCTGGTGCTCTGAGGCAGCAGTGCTAACCACTGTGCCACCCCAACACATACCCCACTGTGTCACCTGCCCCGACATCTCCTTACGTGGCTTGGGGTCAAATTTGCTTGATAACCAGTCCTGCAAAACATCTTGAGATGTTCCATAATGTTAAAAGTGCCATACAAATGTACAGTTGTTGTTGTTGCCACCTCAGTCTGATTGTTGTCCAGGTCTGGCTGTTAAGCAGGCACAGACTGTTTCATTATCTGAGGTTGTGGGGTGTCCTACTGGTCCTTTCCCCCAGTACCTTCCGATGGATAACCAGCTGTTTCAGCTCTGAGGCAGCATTCTGTGGCAAACTAGCTGGGGTGGCTGCGCTCAACATTAAGTCCCACTTTGAACTTGAAAGCATCCCGGGGTGTCTGTTTCAGATCAGAGACATCTGTGAAATTACACATCAGACAACACAACCCTTTAATAAAAACCCTGCCTCAGCACAATCCCTCAGAACTATCTGAAAACAAGAGCTGTGGTGAAGGTTGATGCAGACTCTCACTGAGGGTGCTGACAGCAGGAATCACAGAATCCCTACAGCGCAGGAGCCTAACTGACATGTGGCTCCAGTCTCAGATAAATTTACTGAAGTGGAATACTGTGAACAACTTTGCTCTCCTTATCTAAGGAAAGATATACCGCCATTGGAGGCAGTCCAGAGAAGAGTCATTAGGTTGATCCTGAGAATGGAGAGATTTTCTTGATGAGAAATGGTTGAGTAGGTTGAGACTACACTCACTAGAACTTAGAAGAATGAGATGTGACCTTATTAGTGCATTAGAAAGCTTTAGATTGGCTAGGAGGGAGTTGAAGAGTGAGTTAAGAAGGGCTAAAAGAGGACATGAGAAGACTTTGGCTGATAGGATTAAGGAGAATCCTAAGGCGTTCTATAGGTATGTCAAGAACAGAAGGATGGTTAGGGCAAGATTAGGGCCGGAAGAGATTGGTGAGGCACTGAACCAATATTTCTCTTCGGTATTCACGCAGGGGGACATGAATATAGCTGAGGAGGACACTGGGTTGCAGGGGTGTAAAATAGACAGTATTGCAGTTGATAAGGGGGATGTGCTGGATATTCTTGAGGGTTTGAAAATAGATAAGTCCCCTGGTCCGGAAGGGATTTACCCTAGGATTCTCTGGGAGGCAAGAGAGGTGATTGCAGAGCCTCTGGCTCTGATCTTCAGGTCGTCGTTGGTCTCTGGTATAGTACCGGAAGATTGGAGGATAGCGAATGTTGTCCCATTGTTTAAGAAAGGGAACAGAGACTTCCCCGGGAATTATAGACCGGTGAGTCTTACTTCTGTTGTGGGCAACGTTTTAGAAAAAATTATTAGGAATAGGATTTATAGTTATTTGGAGAGTAATGAATTGATTGGAGATAGTCAGCATGGTTTTGTAGCGGGTAGGTCGTGCCTTACTAACCTTATTGAGTTTTTTGAGAAAGTGACCAAAGAGGTGGATGGGGGTAAGGCAGTTGACGTGGTATATATGGATTTTAGTAAGGTGTTTGATAAGGTTCATCATGGTAGGCTTCTGCAGAAAATGCAGATGTATGGGATTGAGGGTAGTCTAGGAAATTGGATCAGGAATTGGCTAGCAGATAGGAGACAGAGGGTGGTGGTTGACGGTAAATATTCGTCATGGAGTTTGGTTACGAGTGGTGTGCCTCAGGGATCTGTTTTGGGGCCACTGCTGTTTGTAATTTTTATTAATGATCTGGATGAGGGTATAGCTGGGTGGATTAGTAAATTTGCTGATGACACCAAAGTCGGAGGTGTGGTAGATTGTGAGGAAGGGTGTCATAGTTTGCAGGGAGACTTAGGCAGGTTGCAGAGCTGGGCCGAGAGGTGGCGGATGGAGTTTAATGCGGAGAAGTGTGAGGTGATTCGCTTTGGTAGGAATAACAGATGTGTTGAGTATAGGGCTAACGGGAGGACTTTGAATAGTGTGGATGAACAGAGGGATCTAGGTGTATGTGTACATAGATCCCTGAAAGTTGGGAATCAAGTAGATAAGGTTGTTAAGAAGGCATACGGTGTCTTGGCGTTTATTGGTAGGGGGATTGAATTTAGGAGTCGCAGCGTCATGTTGTAACTGTACACAACTCTGGTGCGGCCGCACTTGGAGTACTGTGTGTAGTTCTGGTCCCCACATTACAGGAAGGATGTGGAGGCTTTGGAGAGGGTGCAGAGGAGGTTTACCAGGATGTTGCCTGGTATGGAGGGGAGGTCCTATGAGGAGAGACTGAGGGATTTGGGGTTGTTTTTGCTAGAAAGAAGGCGGCTAAGAGGGGATCTTATTGAAACATGTAAGAACATAAGAAATAGGAGCAGGAGTAGGCCATCTAGCCCCTCGAGCCTGCCCCGCCATTCAATAAGATCATGGCTGATCTGTCGTGGCTCAGTTCCACCTTCCCGCCCTCTCCCCATAACCCTTAATCCCCTCTCTTGTCAAAAACCCATCAACCCCCGTCTTAAAAATATTTAGCGAGGCAGCCTCCACCACTTCAACGGGCAGAGAATTCCAGAGATTCACCACCCTTTGAGTGAAGAAGTTCCTCCTCAACTCCGTTCTAAACCGCCCCCCTTTTATCTTGAAGCTGTGCCCCCTAGTCCTACTGTCTTTTTTGAGCGGGAAGAGTCTCTCCACCTCTATCCTATCCATCTCATTCATCATCTTATACGTCTCAATGAGATCTCCCCTCATTCTTCTAAACTCCAACGAGTACAAGCCTAGTTTATTCAGCCTCTCCTCATAGCTCAACCCCCTCAACTCCGGTATCAGCCTAGTAAACCTCCTCTGCACTCCCTCCAAGGCCAAAATATCTTTGCGCAGGTGCGGCGCCCAAAACTGCACACAGTATTCCAGCTGCGGCCTCACCAATGCCCTATACAGCTGCAGCAAGACCTCCCTACTTTTATATTCAATCCCCCTCGCTATGAAGGCCAGCATCCCATTCGCCTTCCTGACCACCTGCTGCACCTGCAAGCTGGGTTTTTGCGACTCATGCACAAGGACCCCGAGGTCCCTCTGCACCGTCGCCTGCTGCAGTTTTTCGCCACGTAAGTAATAGTCCTTCCTACCATTATTCCTACCAAAGTGGACCACCTCACACTTGCCAACATTAAATTCCATTTGCCAGTTCCTGGCCCATTCGCCCAGCATATCTAGATCCTTCTGCAGACTCTCCACACCCTCCGCACAATTTGCCGTTCCCCCAATCTTGGTGTCATCAGCAAATTTCGACACCCTACACTCGGTTCCCTCCTCCAGATCATCTATATAAATGGTAAAAAGCTGAGGCCCCAGCACCGACCCCTGGGACACTCCACTAGTCACCATCCGCCAATCCGAATAGCACCCGTTGACCCCCACTCTCTGCCTCCTATTTGACAACCAATCCTCTATCCACGCTAACACCCTACCCCCAACTCCATGTCCCTCAACCTTCTGCAATAACCTCTTGTGAGGTACTTTGTCAAACATAGAACATAGAACATAGAACATTACAGCGCGGAACAGGCCCTTCGGCCCACAATGTTGCGCCGACCAGTCTTATTTTTAAAAAAACATTGACCCACTAATCTAAACCAATCCCTTTTCGTCCATAAACCTATCCACCAATCTCTTAAACGCCCCCAAACTAGGCGCATTTACAACTGCAGCAGGCAGGGCATTCCAGTCCCTCACCACCCTCTGGGTAAAGAACCTGCCCCTGACATCCGTCCTATAACTACCCCCCCTTAATTTAAAGCCATGCCCCCTCGTGCTAGCTTTCTCCATCCGAGGAAACAGGCTATCACCATCCACCCTATCTAAACCTCTAATCATCTTATATGTTTCTATAAGATCCCCTCTTAGCCGCCTTCTTTCCAGTGAAAACAACCCCAAATCCCTCAGTCTCTCCTCATAGGACCTCCCCTGCATACCAGGCAACATCCTGGTAAACCTCCTCTGCACCCTCTCCAAAGCCTCCACATCCTTCCTGTAATGTGGGGACCAGAACTGCACACAGTACTCCAAGTGCGGCCGCACCAGAGTTGTGTACAGTTGCAACATGACGCTGCGACTCCTAAATTCAATCCCCCTACCAATAAACGCCAAGACACCGTATGCCTTCTTAACAACCTTATCTACTTGATTCCCAACTTTCAGGGATCTATGTACACATACACCTAGATCCCTCTGCTCCTCCACTCTATTCAAAGTCCTCCCGTTAGCCCTATACTCAACACATCTGTTATTCCTACCGAAATGGATTACCTCACACTTCTCCGCATTAAACTCCATCCGCCACCTCGCGGCCCAGCTCTGCAACCTGTCCAAGTCACCCTGCAAACTTCGACACCCTTCCTCACAATCTACCACACCTCCGACTTTGGTGTCATCAGCAAACTTACTAATCCACCCAACTATACCCTCATCCAGATCATTAATAAAGATTACAAACAGCAGTGGCCCCAAAACAGATCCCTGAGGCACACCACTCGTAACCGAACTCCATGATGAATAATTACCATCAACCACCACCCTCTGTCTCCTATCTGCTAACCAATTCCTGATCCAAGTACCTAAATTACCACCAATCCCATACATCTGCATTTTCTGCAGAAGCATACCATGGTGAACCTTATCAAACGCCTTACTAAAATCCATATATACCACGTCTACTGCCTTACCCCTATCCACCTCTTTGGTCACCTTCTCAAAAAACTCAATAAGGTTAGTAAGGCACGACCTTCCCGCTACAAAACCATGCTGACTATCTCTAATCAATTCATTACTCTCCAAATAACTATAAATCCTATCCCTAATAATTCTTTCTAAAACCTTGCCCACTACAGAAGTAAGACTCACTGGTCTATAATTCCCAGGGAAGTCTCTGTTCCCCTTCTTAAACAATGGGACAACATTCGCTGTCCTCCAATCTTCCGGTACTATACCAGAGACCAACGACAACCTGAAGATCAGAGCCAGTGGCTCTGCAATCACCTCTCTTGCCTCCCATAGAATCCTAGGGTAAATCCCGTCTGGACCAGGGGACTTATCTATTTTCAACCCTTCTAGAATATCCAACACATCCTCTGTATCAACTGCAATACTTTCTGTTTTACACCCCTTCACCCCAGTGACCCCCTCAGCTACATTCATATCGTCCTGCGTGAACACCGAAGAGAAATAATGGTTCAATGCCTCTCCAATCTCTTCCGGTTCCACACACAACTTCCCCCTACTGTCTGTAACTGGCCCTAATCTTGCCCTAACCAACCTTCTGTTCTTGACATACCTATAGAACGCCTTAGGATTCTCCTTAATCCTATCAGCCAAAGTCATCTCATGCCCTCTTCTAGCCCTTCTTAACTCCCTCTTCAACTCCCTCCTAGCCAATCTAAAGCTTTCTACTGCACTACCCGAGCCCTCAAGCCTCATCCGAACATAAGCCTCCTTCTTCTTCCTAACCAACAAATCAACTTTTTTTGTGCACCATGGTTCCCTAGCCCTACCAATTCCTCCTTGCCTGACAGGGACATACCTATCACAGACCCGCAGTAGCTGCTCCTTGAAAAAACTCCACATTTCAGACGTTCCTAGTCCCTGTAATCTCCTAGTCCAACCAATGCTTCCTAATTCTCTCCTAATGGCCTCATAATTACCCTTCCCCCAGCTAAAACTACTGACCCAAGGTTCATGCCTATCCCTTTCCATCACTAAGGTGAACGTAGCCGAATTGTGGTCACTATCACCAAAAAGCACACCAACTTCCAAGTCTAGCACCTGGTCTGGCTCATTTCCCAGCACCAAGTCCAATATAGCCTCACCTCTAGTTGGCCTATCTACATATTGAGTCAAAAAACCTTCCTGCACACTTTGAACAAAAACTGACCCCTCTAACGAGCTAGAGCTATAGCAATTCCAATCAATGTTAGTAAAGTTAAAATCCCCCATAACAATTACCCTATTACTTTCACTCCTAACCTAACGCCTTCTGAAAATCAAGAAAGACCACATCCACCGGCTCTCCTCTATCCACCGCCCTAGACACATCCTCATAGAACTCCAGTAAATTTGTCAGACACGACTTCCCTTTAATGAAACCATGCTGCGTCCGCTCTATCAAGCAATTGCCTTCAAGATGACTCGCAATTTCCTCCTTAATGACGGATTCTAACATTTTACCTACAACAGACGTTAAACTAACCGGCCTATAATTCCCCGCCTTTTGCCTGGCACCCTTCTTAAACAACGGCGTAACATTAGCCGTTTTCCAATCTTCCGGCACTTCCCCGGAATCCAGCGACGTCTGGAAAATAACCACCAAGGCACCCACTATCACCTCCGCCATTTCTTTCAGAACCCTCAGATGCATTCCATCTGGTCCTGGGGACTTGTCCACAATCAGCCCCTCCAGTCTGTCGAGCACCGCCTCTCTAGTAACAGTAATGTCATTAAGACCCTCCAGTCCTACCACCTTTCCATCACTAACACCCGGCAAATTATTCACGTCCTCCTCCGTGAAGACAGAAACAAAAAAGTTATTCAATACCTTAGCCATATCCCCATCCCCTACCACTAGGTCCCCTTTCTCATCCTCTAAAGGACCAACGTTCACCCTTGCCAGCCTCTTCCTTTTTATATATTTATAAAAACTCTTGCTATCCTTTTTTATATTAAGCGCTAGCCCAGCTTCATAGTTTCTCCTGCCTTTCTTTAGGTTTAGATAGGGTGGACAGTGATAGCCTTTTTCCTCGGATGGAGAAAGCTAGCACGAGGGGGCATGGCTTTAAATTAAGGGGGGGTAGTTATAGGACGGATGTCAGGGGTAGGTTCTTTACCCAGAGGGTGGTGAGGGATTGGAATGCCCTGCCTGCTGCGGTTGTAAATGCGCCTAATTTGGGGGCGTTTAAGGGATCCGTGGATAGGTTTATGGATGAAAAGGGATTGGTTTAGGTTAGTGGGTCATTGTTTTTTAACTGGTCGGCGCAACATCGTGGGTCGAAGGGCCTGTTCTGCGCTGTAATGTTCTATGTTCTATGCTGCGGTTGTAAATGCGCCTAGTTCGGGGGCGTTTAAGAGATCCGCGGATAGGTTTATGGACGAAAAGGGATTGGTTTAGATTAGTGGGTCATTGTTTTTTTTTAACTGGTCGGCGCAACATCGTGGGCCAAAGGGCCTGTTCTGCGCTGTAATGTTCTATGTTTATTAAGGCATATAGGATTCTCAGGGGGTTTGACAGGGTAGATGCTGAGAGGTTGTTTCCCCTTTCGGGAGAGTCCGGGACGAGAGGGCATAATCTCAGAGTAAGGGGTTGCCTGTTTAAGACAGACGTGAGGAGAAATTTCTTATTCATGCCTCCCTGAGAATCCTGTCTGTCTCAACAAGGTCGCTTCTCATTCTTCTAAACTCTAATGAGTACAGGCCCAACCTACTCAACCTCTCCTCATAAGAAAATCCCTCCATAATCAGGATCAACCCAGTGAACCTTCTCTGGACTGCCTTCAATGCCAGAAGTGAATCTGTGGAACTCTTTACCGCAGAGTTACAGTTTATTTATTAGTGTCACAAGTAGGCTTATATTCACACCGTAATGAAGTTACTGTGAAGATCCCCTAGTCACCACACTCCGGCACCTGTTTGGGTAACACTGAGGGAGAATTCAGCACGGCCAATTCACCTAACCAGCATGTCTTTCAGACTGTGGGAGGAAACCGGAGCACCCAGAGGAAACCCATGCAGACACGGGGAGAATGTGCAGACTCCGCACAAATAGTGACCCAAGCTGGGAATTGAACCTGGGTCCCTGGCGCTGTGAGGCAGCAGCGCTAACCATTGCGCCACCTTGCTGCCCCAAGAGCACAGAGGGCTATATGTTCAAGGCTGAGATAGACAGATATTTAATCAGTAAGGGAATCTAGGGTTATGGGGATAAGGTGGGAAAGTGGAGTTGAGGATTATCATATCAGATCAGTCATGATCTCATTGAATGGCAGAGCAGACTCAATGGGCCAAATGGCCTACTTTAGCTCCTACTTCTTATGGACTCTTCCCTCTGAGAATGGGCAGAAAATGTTGAGACATGTGACAGCCACACCGCAGAAATATTTTAGGAATGACAAGTTGGGAAACTGAATTGAATAAATCCAGTGATTTTGGCACCAGGAAATCTGCCAGGTTTCCTACACAAACAGTAAGAGTTACCCATGTCAATCAGCGGTCTACGGCAGCACAGTGGTTAGCACTGCTGCATCATAGCACCAGAGTTAAATTACAGCTTTGGGCCACTGTCTGTGTGGAGTTTACATGCTCTCCCCGTGTCTGCGTGGGTTTCCTCTGGGTGTACCGGTTTCCTCTCACATTCCAAGGATGTGCAGGTTAGGTGGATTGGCCATGGTAAATGTGTGGGATTACAAGGATAGGGACTGGTTAAAATGCTCTTTCAGAGGATCAGTGCAGACTCGATAGTCTCTTCTGCTCTGTAGGGATTCAATGCAGTTGATGGTGAATACAGGTTCCTAAAACTCATAGAGACACAAGGACTGATTAGGGACAGTCAGCATGATTTTGCGAGTGGAAAATCATATATTACAAATTTGATTGAGTTTTTTGAAAGGGTAACTAAGAAGGTAGATGAGGACATACAGTTGATGTTGTCTACATGGACTTTAGCAAGGCCTTTGACAAGGTACTGGCAGGATAGCACAGAGGTTAGCACTGCTGCTTCACAGCTCCAGGGATCTGCGTTCAATTCCTGGCTTGGGTTAGTGTCTGTGTGGAGTTTGCACATTCTCCTCATGTCTACGTGGGTTTCCTCTGGATGCTCCGGTTTCCTCCCACAGTCCAAAGACGTGCGGGTTAGGTGGATTGACCATGCTAAAATTGCTCTTAGTGTCCTGAGATGCAGAGGTTAGAGGGATTAGTGGGTAAATATGTAGGGATATGGGGGAAGGGCCTGGGTGCGATTGTGGTCTGTGCAGACTCGATGGGCCGAAATGGCCTCTTTCTGTACTGTAGGGATTCTATGGTAGGTTGTTGCATGAGGTTAAATCTCACAGGGTCCAGGACGAGGTGGCCAAATGGACGTAGAAGGTTGCAGAGGGTTGTATTTCAAACTGGAGGCCTCAGGGATCAGTGCTGGGTCCACTGTTATTTGTCATTTATATTAATGAATTGGATGAGAACTTAGAAGGCATTGGTAGTAAGTTTGCAGATGACACCAAGATTGGTGGCTCTTATTGGGCCAGTGGGCTGACGAATGGCAGCTGGAGTTTAATTTAGATAAATGTGAGGTGATGCATTTTGGTAGATTGAACCAGGGCAGGACTTGCTCAATGAATCATAGAGTGTTGGGGAGAGTTATAGAACAAAGAGATCTAGGGTTACAGGTTCATAGCTCCTTGAAAACAGAGTCACAGATAGACAGAGCGGTGAAGAAGGCATTCGGCATGCTTGGTTTCATTGGTCAGAACATTGAATACAGGAGTTGGGACGTCTTGTTGAAGTTGTACAGGCAGTGGTAAGGCCAAACTTGGAATACTGTGTACAGTTCTGGTCACCCTATTATAGGAAGGATATTATTAAACTAGAAAGAATCTAGAGAAGATTTACTAGGATGCTACTGGGACTTGATGGAATGAGTTATAAGGAGAGGCTGGATAGACTGGGACTTTTTTCTCTGGAGGCTGAGGGGTGATCTTATAGAGGTCGACAAAATAATGAGGGGCACAGATCAGTTAGATAGTCAATATCTTTTCCCAAAGGTAAAGGAGTCTAAAACTAGACGGCATAGGTTTAAGATGAGAGGGGAGAGATACAAAAGGATCCAGAGGGGTACTTCTTTCACACAAATGGCGGTGAGTGTCTGGAACAAGCTGCCAGAGGTAGTAGTAGAGGCGGGTACAATTTTGTCTTTTAAAAAGCATTTAGACATTTACATGGGTAAGATAGGTATAGAGGGATATGGGTCAAACGCAGGCAATTGGCACTGGCTTAAGGGTTAAAAAGGGTAGCATGGACAAGTTGGGTCGAAGGGCCTGTTTCCATGCTATAAACCTCTATGACTCTTCCAGAGTTTAGATGACACAGATCAGAGGGTTGATGCAGTTTGATGGACACATTTGTCTCCATTCTGAACAATGGGGAACAAGCTCCTCCCACTCATTGACAACATTGCTCCCAACAAACATGGCAGCCAGGGAGACACGCACTGTGCCCCCAATAAAGATGGTGGCCATCCACCTGGGCTGATCATTAGACTTTGTGGTCCTCCTCGGTATGGACAAGAAAGTTCTCTTCAGTGTTTGGGCTTGAACAACATGTTTACAAAAACTCTCCATCCACTGCCTGATCCATCGCTCCCCAATTTTCCGCATACTGTTTGTGGATCGGGCAAGGCAAGTTATGGGGAAAAGGCAGGAGAATGGGGATGAGAAAAATATCAGCCATGATTGAATGGCAAAGCAGACTCGATGGGCCGAGTGGCCTAATTCTGCTCCTATGTCTTGTTGTCTTTAGCCAAATGGCTCTCTTTCTTGCATCTTGAAATAGCACCATCTGGATGAACTATCCACGGGACAAGGCCAGGCAAACATTTGAACACTTTTGTGATACTTTTATGCTCCTTTTATGCTCCTTTGTAGTTTTATATAAAGGAAGTTTGGGGAGAGTTACGGTTTGAGTTCATTCTGACCACTTCCCGATTATACAAAGGTGCTGATGAGAAAGATGGTTATAAAGTGGGTCTTTGTGAAAGGTCTTCATGAAATTAGAATTCCCCTCGTGATTTTCGCAACAAACTGTTCCTGCTTTGCTGGGGAATTTCTCTGGTCAGAGTTGAGCTCCTCACAGGGAGTTTGGGACCCTTTTCCGAGTATACTGGATTGGAGGGGCAGGAGGCGAGAATGCCCGAACGTTAGTTCAGCTGGTTATTCTGCAGCAGACACAAAACACATTCAAGGAACTTGTTTCTCTTCAATAATAACTCTTCCCTAAAATGTGTGACCTGCTTTTATTGCATTCACAGAATATAGAACAGTACACCACAGTACAGGCCCTTTGACCCTCAATGTTGTGCTGAGCTATGTCCCAAACCAAAATCAAGCTATCCCACTCCCTATCATTCTGGTGTGCTCCATGTGCCTATCCAATAACCGTCAAAACAACTGAATTCATTCAACTCCAGGATGTGGTGCCAGTAAGCACATCATTTCATCGAACATAAGAAATAGGAGCAGGAGTAGGCCATCTAGCCCTTCGAGCCTGCCCCGCCATTCAATAAGATCATGGCTGATCTGTCGTGGCTCAGTTCCACATTCTCGCCCTCTCCCCATAACCCTTAATCCCCTCTCTTATCAAAAACCCATCAACCCGCGTCTTAAAAATATTTAGCGAGGCAGCCTCCACCACTTCCTTGGAACCTTGGAAGATTATTGGGTCTCTGACTCTGGGGAAGAGATATCTTTCATATTCCCACATCCCTGCTGCTTCATCTTTCCCGAAGGTGAGTTCCCAGCACAGCCCACAAAACTGAAGGAAGACCAGGGATTTCCTGTCCGACCCCATAGCCTTGTGGAAATGGTAAGTGACCTCCTGGAGCCACTGAGGAGGACATAGTGTAGAAAGACCCCCAGTGTCTGAGGGTCACCTGCTCCACTGAGGGCATTCCCTTCACCATAAGATTCATTTGAATTTGCTGATGACTACACAGTGTTCAGTTCCAACTGCGACGCTTCAGCTACTGAGGCAGTTGGTGTCTGCACATAGCAAGACCTGGACAACATTCAGGGATGATACGTACCAAGCAATATTTGTATCACACAAGTGCCAGGCAATGCCCATCGCCGACACTATCCTTCTGACTGCAGGGTTCACCCTCAGCACTGCCCCTCCAACAGCAGGGACCCCTCCCCCAATCTCAACACTATCCTTCTGACTGCAGGGTTCACCCTCAGCACTGCCCCTCCAACAGCAGGGACCCCTCCCCCAATCTCAACACTATCCCTCCGACTGCAGGGTCCCCTCTTGACACTGGTTGACAGTGCACTTCCCCACTCAACACTGCTTCTCCAACAGCTCAATCCTCCCTCAACGCTATCCCACCAACAGCCATTGCCTAATCAACTCTCCCCTCCAACAGTGAGGTTCCCTTCTCCCTCAACACTGCCCCTCCACTCTATCAACAGGGTGGCCCTCCCTTACCAACACCTCCTCCAGAAAGTGGGGCTTTCCCTCAACTCAGTCCCTGTTTTTCTGGGCAGGACAGCCCTCCGTCATCGCCTCCCCCGAAGTGGGCTATCCCCCAGTGAAGCACTGGAGTGTCAGCCTGGATTGTGTGTTGAAAATGAAGTTTTGTTTCTCTGGCCACAGGATCTCTCCCCCGTACAGCTCAGGGTCCTTGGATGTCCTTGTACAACAGTTTCAGAACATTCTGTAAGAGTGTGAGGGCGTGTAACTATTTTGTTTCCTCTCCTTGAAAATTAGTTGTTTTCCCATGAAATTTCCAGTTCTTTCCAAATCTCACAGAACTACCTCCCAGGTGTGTGTGTGTGAATGTGCAGAGGCAGAGACAGGTTGATATTAGATGAAAGTTACTTCACATCTGGATGAGGAGAGAAGTGTTCACAATGTAGAAGAGTCAATTACTCGGGGGGCATAGGTTTAAGGTGCGAGGTTTAAAGGAAATGTATGAAGCAGATTTTTTAACACAGAGGGTGTAGGTGCCTGGAACTCATTGCCAGGGGAGGTAGTGGAAGCAGATACGATAGTGACTTTTAAAGGGCATCTTGACAAGTACATGAATAGGATGGGAATAGAGGGATATGGCCCCCGAAAGGGTAGGGGGTTTTAGTTAAGTCAGTGCAAGCTTGGAGGGCCGAAGGGCCTGTTGCTTTACTGTAATTTTCTTTGTTCTTTGTGAATTCTCTGCTCGTTCCATCTCAAACAGGACATACAGGCACTTGAGGAGGTGCAAAAAAACCTTACAAGAATGATACTAGAACTGAGGAGTTATAACCAGCAAGAAAGGTTGAACAAGCTGGAGCCCTATCTTTCGAATCAAAAGACTGAGGACTGATCTGATAGAAGTTTGTAAAGTTATGAAGGAGTTTGATAGGGTAGGTCTGGAGAAGGTGCTGTCAAGGAGCTGTTTAATCGAGGGGCCATCGTATAAAAGAGGCACTGGTAAATCCACGCAGAATCAGGAGGAACTTTAACATGTGGTTACGTGTGGTTAGTTCAGTCTTCAACACCATTATTCCCACAAACCTCAGCTCCAATCTCTGTGGGGCTCGACTCCTCCCTCTGCGTTTGGGCATCCTAGCCCCCAAGCCACAATCAGTAAGGACAGGCACAGTCCCTGGCACCGTGAGGAAGCAGTGCTAACCAATGTGCCACTGTGTCTTTAAGAAGAAACTGGACAAGTATAGAAAGGAGAAAGGAATTTGAGAATTACTGATGGGGTGAGATGAAGAGGAGGTGGTGATGGGAGTTATACCTCAGCTATACAAAGCCCTGGAGTTACCGTGAGCAGCTCTGAGCACCATACCTTAGTAAAGATCCACTGTTAATGTAGGAAGTGCAGTGTACATTGACCAGAACTGCTCCATTACAAGGAAATATGTGTTCCAGGGAATTACAAGATTTAATACAAGTTCACCAGATAATATGTGGAACTGAAAGGATAGATAGTGAGAAACTACTTACACTGGCTAAGTGATAAAACTAAATGCTTCAGGAATCAAATTGGAAAACACTTCTACAAAGTGGCAGAATTCTGAAACTCTCTTTTTAAGTCAGTGATTGCAAGATTGTCATTAGCTGAAAGAATGAAGGAACATGAAGCAAGGTTAGGCCAATCTCACCAAGTGGTGATAGGACAGGCTCGGGATGGGGGTGGGGGGAAACTAAAAGCTTTCCTAAACACCAGTTCAGCTGATAGACTGGGTTGTGTGGTGGAAATTTTAAGGACTCTTGCACATTTTTTTAAAGTGCGCCCCTGTCACAATGGATCATTTGTCTGCACAAATTTTGTATCAAATGGAGTTTCCGAACAGGAGCCTGAGAGTAGATAGCAGGCCACGTAGTCCTCAGGCCTCTACACAGCGGAATAGTGGTTAGCATGGCTGCCTCACAGCGCCAGGGACTCAGGTTCGAGTCCCAGCTTGGGTTATGGTCTGTGCGGAGTTTGCACATTCTCCCTGTGTCTGTGTGGGTTGCCTCCGGGTGCTCTGGTTTCCTCTCTCAGTCTGAAAGGCATGCTGGTTAGGTGCATTGGCCATGCTAAATCCTCCCTCAGTGTACCCAAACAGGCGCCGGAGTGTGGCGACTAGGGGATTTTCAGTATTACTTGTACTACAAGCTTATGTTCTTACTTGTGACTAATAAATAAACATTACTTTTTCACCTTATTGCAAATGCTCCTCTCACTGAGACACAGAGCCTTCAGGCTTTTTTTTGGCATTTATTGCCTCTTAGAATTATGATGTACTGTGATTTCTGATTTTGGTCTTTGGTTTCTCTGCCTTCTACTTTTCCCCTTCCTGCCTTTTGTTTCTGACCCACTTTCCTTCCCTCCAGCTTCCTGTATCAGTTCCCATCCCCCTGCCACATTAGTTTAAGCACTAATAAACTAAACTAAAACATTCAGGAGCTGAGGTAAGCAAGTAATTCTAAGAACAATTCTACAGAGCGTTGGACATTCATGGCAAAGAATGAAGACCGTAACACTATCAATCGTCGCCAACCATCTGTTTCACTAATGCCCTTAAGAAATCAAAGGGTAACCAAGAAGGTAGATAAGGGCAGTGCAGTTGATGTTGTCCACATTTGTCTGCACAGATTTAAAGGACTTTAGCCAGGCCTTTGACAAGGTACCACATGGTAGGTTGTTGCATAAGGTTAAATCTGAAGGGATCCAGGGTGAGGTATCTAAATGGATACAAAATTGGCTTTTTGACAGAAGCCAAAGGGTGGTTGTAGAGAGTTTTTCAAACTGGAGGCCTGTGACCAGCGATATGCCTGAGGGATCGGTGCTGGGTCCACTGTTATTTGTCACTGATATTAATGATTTGGATGAGAATATAGGGGGCATGGTTAGTAAGTTTGCAGATGACACCAAGATTGGTGGCATAGTGGACAGTGAAGAAAGTTATCTCCAATTGTAACAGGATTTTGATCAATTGGGCCAGTGGGCTGATGAATGGTTGATGGAGTTTAATTTAGACAAATGTGAGGTGATGCATTTTGATAGATTGAACAAGGACAGGACTTACTCAGTTAATGGTAGGGCGCTGGGGAGAGTTACAGAACAAAGAAATCTAGGGGTACATGTTCATAGCTCCTTGAAAGTGGAGTCATAGGCGGACAGAGTGATGAAGAAGGCATTCGGCATGCTTGGTTTCATCGGTTAGAACACTGAATACAGGAGTTGGGATGTCTTGTTGAAGACATTGGTAAGGCCACACTTGGAATACTGTGTACAGTTCTGGTCACCCTATTATAGAAAGGATAATTTTAAACTAGAAAAAGTGTAGAAAAGATTCACTAGGATGTTGCCTGGTATGGAGGCTTTGGAGAGAGTACAGAAAGGGTTTACCAGGATGTTGCCTGGTATGGAGGGTCTTAGCTATGAGGAGAGATTGGGTAAACTGGGGTTATTCTCCCTGGAAAGATGGAGGATGAGGGGCAACCTAATAGAGGTATATAAAATTATAAAGGGAATAGATGGGGTGAACAGTGGGAAGCATTTTCCCAGGTTGGAGGTGACAAACACAAGGGGTCACAGGTTCAAGGTTCAACACAAATTTCAGGGGAATGTTTTTTACACAGAGGGTGATGGGGGCCTGGAATGCACTGCCAAGCAAGGTGGTTGAGGCGGACACGCTGGGATCGTTTAAGACTTAAGATAGCCACATGAACAGACTGAGAATAGAGGGATACAAACGAATGGTCTAGTTGGGATCATGAGCGGCATAGGCTTGGAGGGCTGAAGGGCCTGTTCCTGTACTGTATTGTTCCTTGTATGCTACCGGGACTTGATATATTGAGTTAAAAGGCAAGGCTGAATAGACTGGGACTTTGGGCTGCATGGTAGCACAGTGGTTAGCACTGTGGCTTTACAGTTGCAGGGACCTGGGTTCAATTTCTGGCCCAGGTCACTGTCTGTGTGGAGTTTGCACATTCTCCTCATGGCTATGTGGGTTTCCTCCAAGTGTTCTGGTTTTCTCCCACAGTCCAAAGGTTCGGTTGATTGGCCATGCTAAAATTGCCCCTTAGTGTCCTGAGAAGTGTAGATTAGAGGGATTAGCGGGTAAATGTGTAGGGATATGGGGATAGGGCCTGGGTAGGACTGTGGTCAGTGCAGACTCCATGGGCCAAATGGCCTCTTTCTGCACTGTAGGGATCTATAATTTCTCTCTGGAGTGGAGGAGGCTGAGGGGTGACCTTATAGAGGTCTTTAAAATAATGAGGGGCATAAACAAGGTAGGGGATTCTAAAACTAGAGATCATAGGTTTAAGGTGAGAGGAGAGAGATATAAAAGTGTCCAGAGGGGCAATTTTTTCACACAGGTGGTGAGTGTCTGGAGCAAGCTGCCAGAGGTAGTAGTAGAGGTGGGTACAATTTTATCTTTTAAAAAGCATTTAGATAGTTATATGGGTAAGATGGCTATCGAGAGATATGGGCCAAATGCGGGCAATTAGGATTAATTTAGGGGTTTTAAAAAAAAGGGTGGCATGGACAAGTTGGGCCAAAGGGCCTGTTTCCAAGCTGTAAATCTCTATGAGTCTAAATCTGCCATCTTTACCTGACCTGACCGACACGTGGCTCCAGACCCACAATAATGTGGTTGATTCTAAACAACCCTCTGAAATGGCCAAGCGAGGCACTCAGTTCAAGGGCAATTAGGGGCGGGTAATAAATGTTGGCTGTGCCAGTGATGCCCATATCCCACGGAAGAATAAAGAGGAACACAGATGTCACTGGCATGAGGCGAACCCTCAGCTGTCAGTAACAGCCCGCTGGGTGAATGAAGGACTGAACACTGAATGATGTTCTCACTGTAAGTAACAACGGACTGCTTTGTTAACGCATCAGTCACAACAAAATTCCAAACTATTTTCTGCTTTAAATTGAAGGTCAGTCGTTCTCAAAAATTAAACGGTGCCAATAATTAGAGAAACAAGCAAACCCTTTCAGAAAGTAAAATGACATAATATCCACTTTCAATATCTGACACAGAATTTTTCTTGAAGCAACCCAAGTACACAAGCTTCAGCCTCCCACTCACCGCAGGCCCCCCCCGACCACGGGCCCTCCCACTTGCCTCGTGGTGCACCCCCCCCCCCCCCCCCCCCGGGCTGTGGGCTCTCCCTCAGTGAGGCCCCCCCCCAACTCAGTGCAGGCCACCCTCCCTCCCCACCCCAGTGCAGCCCCCCCTCCCCCCCCAGTGCAGATCCAGTTCAGACAAACCAAGCACAGGAACTCACTTCAACCGCCTTGCAAGCATTTAAATCAACGGAAATAATTTTAAATGGCTGCAGAAATCCCCAGCAAAGCAACACTGCAGACTGCAGGGACAATATCTTGAAGGCAGCACGGTGGCACAGTGGGTTAGTGCTGCTGCCTCACAGCGCCAGGGACCCAGGTTTGACTCCTGGCTTGGGTCACTGTCTGTGTGGAGTCTACATGTTCTCCTCATGTCTGCGCGGGTTTCCTCCAGGAGCTCTGGTTTCCTCCCATAGTGCAAATTTATCATGCTAAATTGCCCCTTAGAGTCCCATGGGAGTCAACATGGGGTTGTCAGGATGGGGTCTGAGTGGGATTGTGGTCGGTGCAGGCTCGAAGGGCCGAATGGCCTCTTTCTGTAATGTTGGACTCTATAACTCCATAACTAAAAACCTCTCATTTCTATAGACCCTCACCAGTTCATAACATGCTGAAGGATTTATCACCAATGAAAGATTGGGCAGTGCTGGAATTGAAACAAGGGCCTCAATTTCTACACAGCATGATCCCAAACAGCAGCAGGATGAATATTGTTGATGGAGGAATGATTATTGGCCGAGCTGACACTGCTCTTTGAAACTCTGATCAGCTGGACAGAGCAGATAGAGACTCGGTTCAGCATTTTATCTGAAAGGCGGCACCCCCTCAGCACTGACCCTCTGACAGTGCGGCGCTCCCTCAGCACTGGCCCTCTGACAGCGCGGCGCTCCCTCAGCACTGGCCCTCTGACAGCGCGGCGCTCCCTCAGCACTGGCCCTCTGACAGCGCGGCGCTCCCTCAGCACTGGCCCTCTGACAGCGCGGCGCTCCCTCAGCACTGGCCCTCTGACAGCGCGGCACTCCCTCAGCACTGGCCCTCTGACAGCGCGGCACTCCCTCAGCACTGGCCCTCTGACAGCGCGGCACTCCCTCAGCACTGGCCCTCTGACAGCGCGGCACTCCCTCAGCACTGGCCCTCTGACAGCGCGGCACTCCCTCAGCACTGGCCCTCTGACAGCGCGGCACTCCCTCAGCACTGGCCCTCTGACAGCGCGGCACTCCCTCAGCACTGGCCCTCTGACAGCGCGGCACTCCCTCAGCACTGGCCCTCTGACAGCGCGGCACTCCCTCAGCACTGGCCCTCTGACAGCGCGGCACTCCCTCAGCACTGGCCCTCTGACAGCGCGGCACTCCCTCAGCACTGGCCCTCTGACAGCGCGGCACTCCCTCAGCACTGGCCCTCTGACAGCGCGGCACTCCCTCAGCACTGGCCCTCTGACAGCGCGGCACTCCCTCAGCACTGGCCCTCTGACAGCGCGGCACTCCCTCAGCACTGGCCCTCTGACAGCGCGGCACTCCCTCAGCACTGGCCCTCTGACAGCGCGGCACTCCCTCAGCACTGGCCCTCTGACAGCGCGGCACTCCCTCAGCACTGGCCCTCTGACAGCGCGG
Organism: Carcharhinus amblyrhynchos; assembly: GCF_965287045.1. Lineage (NCBI taxonomy): Eukaryota > Metazoa > Chordata > Chondrichthyes > Carcharhiniformes > Carcharhinidae > Carcharhinus > Carcharhinus amblyrhynchos. The sequence continues at coordinate 125,551,037 of NC_137331.1, forward strand.
CACTCCCTCAGCACTGGCCCTCTGACAGCGCGGCACTCCCTCAGCACTGGCCCTCTGACAGCGCGGCACTCCCTCAGCACTGGCCCTCTGACAGCGCGGCACTCCCTCAGCACTGGCCCTCTGACAGCGCGGCACTCCCTCAGCACTGGCCCTCTGACAGCGCGGCACTCCCTCAGCACTGGCCCTCTGACAGCGCGGCACTCCCTCAGCACTGGCCCTCTGACAGCGCGGCACTCCCTCAGCACTGGCCCTCTGACAGCGCGGCACTCCCTCAGCACTGGCCCTCTGACAGTGCGGCACTCCCTCAGCACTGGCCCTCTGACAGTGCGGCACTCCCTCAGCACTGGCCCTCTGACAGTGCGGCACTCCCTCAGCACTGGCCCTCTGACAGTGCGGCACTCCCTCAGCACTGGCCCTCTGACAGTGCGGCACTCCCTCAGCACTGGCCCTCTGACAGTGCGGCACTCCCTCAGCACCAGCCCTGACAGTGCGGCACTCCCTCAGCACCAGCCCTCTGACAGTGCGGCACTCCCTCAGTACTGACCCTCTGACAGTGTGGCACTCCCTCAGCACTGACTGACAGTGTGGCACTCCCTCAGCACCGACCCTCTGATCCTTCAACGTATGTCACCTCCCCAATCCATCTCCAGTTTCCTGTGGCTCCACATTGGAAACCTTCACTTCAGGTTTCTGACTCTGCCACCCACACTGGAATGTCTCTTATCAAGATTACAATAACATCCTGTGTGAAACCTTCCTTCACCATGCTTTCCGAGCTGCCTGTAGCTTTGAATACAATGGCCGCCCCATCCTCCTCCAACACCTCTCCAAGCCCGCCCATCTGCTTGGAGGAATCCCGGGTGCCAGTACTGGTCTTAAGGCAGCAGCTAGGGTGGCAAGATAAGGCTTGGAAGACACTAATGTACCACTCTGGGACGTCTTTGGGTGCATCAGTGCAATTGTCCATGGATCCTGTCAAAAGTCTTTTTGAGATCGGTGAATTTGATAAGTGGTTTTTGCAGGTTCTGCTCTGTGATCTTTCTGAGTGTAAAGGTCTGCTCACAGCGAGATCTGCCATCCTGGAAACCTGTGCTTCATGAGTTTATGTTTCAAGTTTATTTATTAGTGCCCCAAGTAGGCTTACATTTACACTACGGTGAAGTTACTGTGAAAATCCCCTAGTCGCCACACTCCGGTGGCTGTTCAGGTACACTAAGGGACAATTTAGTATGGCCAATGCACCTCACCAGCATGTCTTTCAGACTGTGGGAGGAAACCACAGCACCAGAGGAAACCCACACACTCATGGGGAGAATATGCAGGCTCTGCACAGACAGTGACCCAAGCCAGGAATTGAACCCAGATCCCTGGCGCTGCGAGGAAACAGTGCTAACCACTGTGCCATCGTGTTCAGTGAAGAGTAACACTCACAAAGAGTATTGTCGACTTTAGCTTTCAACCATTCTGTAATATTTTGACTGTGAAGCCTTGGAATGAACCCCGGGGTTAGGGAATCAGATAGGGAATATACCTGACATTTATGGGTGAAAGAATACAGGATTTGCAAACAGGGCAGATACATGGGATGAGGATACAGCTTGTGTGGAGGAACAACATCAACACAGCCTGGGTAGGCTGGAAGACCTGGGTTCATGTTGTAATTTTGATGTAATTTCATAACAGTGACAAAGTGACAGAGCTGGGGGCAAAATCAGAACGCACTGAACCCTCAGCCTGCTCACATTCTCAGCAAAGACATAGAAAGGATTGTAAATGAAGGATCCCCAATTAAAACTCTGCCACAGCTTGCTGGGGTTATCAAACCACTTGGTATTTTTAAAAATACATCCAATCTAATCAAAGAAACATGCTCAGTGGGTTACAACAACAGGCCCTGCTCTGTGTAAAAATTACCATCTGCTACTCATTACATTCAGAGTACAAGACAGGAACTAAAGAAACATTCAAATTAATGCCTTCTGTTAAAACCACTTCCCGGTAATGAACACTCAGTGCCCGTCTCTCTGCTGCCGGCTTTATTACCCAGTCATTGTCCTCCTTTCCCAAAGGCACAGATTCTCACTGGAGATACAACAACGCTGATCTCTGACCATCTCCCTCCTTGGCCAAGTGGCCACTCTTCACCTGGGGACCTGGAACGTTACATCAGTGAGCTATTCACCACTGGAGGCCATCTCAAACCTGCCCTATCCTGAACACGATGGAAATCTCTATTCATGGGGGGGTCAAGAGTCACTAGGAATAGTCGTAAAAAAAGGCCCTGGCTGTTATTTTGTTATTTCTTTAGGGAAACAGAAAGTAATTGCAACACCTTGCTCTCCTGCTCCTTTTGAAAGACCAACTAAGATGGCACAGTCTGTCCAGAATGGAACTCAGCTGGTGTGAGTCGCTAACACACCATCCGCCCAGGGCAGGAATCTACTCAAACTGGATTACCTGAACGTTAGCTAGCACCATTCCCAGCACCATCGGATAGGGCCCTACCCCATACTCACCACAACCCCCACATTCAATCCAGATGGATATTGGTCAATCTCAATGGGGCAGATGAAGCAGTTCCATGCCAGAGAATCAGCACTGAATCCAGCTCGATTCTCCCAGAGCTGCACTAAGCAAATGGCAAAGTGCCATCATTTTACAAAAATTAATTTTACAGGGCCAGCATTTATTGCCGATCCCTACTGGCCCTCGAGAAAGTTGGGGGGGGTGAACCGCCTTACTGAATTGCTGCAGTCCCTGAGGGGTAGGTACACCCACAGTGCTGTTAGGGAGGGAGTTCCAGGATTTTGATCCAGTGACACTGAAGAAACGGCGATATATTTCCAAGCCAGGATGGTGAGTGACTTGGAGGGGAACCTCCAGGTGGTGCTGTTTCCAAGTGTCTGTTGTTCTTGTCCTTCTAAATCGAAGTAGACGTGGGGGTTTGGAAGGTGCTGTCTAAAGAATCTTGGTAAGCTGTTGCAGTGCATCTTGTAGATCGTACACACTGCTATCACTGTTCGTCAGTGGAAGGGGTAGCAATCAAGCAGGCTGCTTTGTCCTGGATGGTGTCAAGCTACTTGAGTGTTGTTGGAACTGCACCCATCCAGGCAAGAGGGTATTCCTTCACACACTTAACCATAGGTGGTGGACAGGCTTTGGGGAGTCAGGAGGTGAATTATTCACTGTAGGATTCCTAACCTTTGATCTGCTCTGGTAGCCGCAGCATTTATATGGCTAGTCTAATTCAGTTTCTGGTCAATTGTATCCCCCAGGTTGTTGACAGTGAGGGATTCAGCAATGATAATGCCGTTGAATGTCAACAGGTGATGGTTAGATTCTCTCTTGTTGGAGGTGGTCATTGCCTGGCACTTGTGTGGCACAAATGTTACTTGCCATTTGTCAGCCCAAGCCTGGATCTGATGTCCAGATCTTGCCGAATTTGGAGGACAACTGCTTTAGTATCTGAGGAGTGGCGAATGATGCTGAACATCGTGCAATCATTGGCGAATATTCCCACTTCTGACCCTACAATGGAGGGTCGTTGATTGAGAACAGTGTGTACATTTCAAGATATATTTTATTGGCTGTGAAAGTGTTTTGGTTTGGCCTGAGGTCACTCTGTAAACAATTCTTTGTGACTGGCCGAGTTTCCTGGGTTCCAGTGAGCAGACAGTAAGATCACCATGAACTGTTGCTGACACACGCACACCAGGCAAGAAGCACACTGGACTCACCTTCAACCTTCCCTGCTGGCACAATATACATTCATGTATGAAGGATGGGGATGGACCACCCCAGGAGCTGCTGACATGTAACGTACAGACGTACAAACATCCAAATCAAGAGGAGGAGTAGGCTATTCTGCCCCTCAAGCCTGTGCCACCATTCAATAAGATTGCGGCTGATTTAATTGTAATCTCCACTCCACAATCCTGCCTACCTCCATAACCTTTCACCTCCTTGTTAATCGAGAATTTATCGCATTCTGCCTTAAAAATATTCAAGGGTTCAGCTTCCACTGACATTTCATGAAGAGAGTTCCAGAGACACAACACTCTCCGAGAAAATATCCCTCACTCTTTCTTAAATGAATAACCCCTTATTTTAAACAGTGACCCTGTGTTCTAGACTCTCCCACAAGGGGCAACATCCTCTTCACATCTACCCCGTCAATAACCTTCAGGATCTTAATCAAGTCACCTCAATCTTCCAAACTCCAGTGGATACGATGCCTCAGTCTTAAAAATATTCAATCACCCTGCATCCAACATTCCCTGGGGAAGAACACAGCAGCATCGGAAACAGGAACAGGAGTAGGCCATTTGGCCCAGTGGATGCATCTTTCAAAATTCGACAGATTCTACCATGCCCAAGATTGCCATTACAATTTAATGTGTCAGTGTGGACTCGATGGGCCGAAGGGCCTCTTCTGCACCGTATGATTCTATGACTAGCCTCTAAACAATTCCCACCAATGTTTGTGCTCGTTTCTGCTTCATAGCTGCATCCAAACTGATCCTACACTGTGACTCTTTGACTTCAGATTCTCTTTCTCTACTGTATTGATCCTTTATTAACAAATGTCTATACATCCTAAATGACGAATATCTCTGAATGTTCAGGTCCAGGTTCTGGTCTCCCTGTAGCCACATCCCCATAACCATTTACCTCTAAAACTGCACCTTCAAATCACCTATCTTATTGCAAGCACTGTGTATTCACAGACTGCCTTTAACTTCATTTTTTTGACATAATCCCGCCTTCTGATCTTATTTGGTGCTTGCCTTTATTTCATCTGCCTTCTAATATCGCTGATTTTCCACTTCCTGTTACCAATGTTGCTTCCGTCCAATCTGACCTCTCTCACGCCCTCAGCGAACAAAATTCTCATCTCCATTTCAACTGGAACCATAGGATTTATAACACAGAAACAGGTCATTCAACCCAGCCATTCAGTGCTGCCGTTTCTGCTCCACACCAGCCTTCTCCCTCTTCAACTACCCCCACCAATATTTTTTTTTCAAGACCAGGAACAGGAGGCCTTAAGCCTCTTGAGCCCTTTCTGTCATTCAGTAAGACCATGACTGGTCCATATCTTAACTACATCCACACTCCTTGGCTTCACATCTATCTATGGTGGCACGGTGGCTAGCACAGGGAACCGAGTTCAATTCCGAGGTTGGGTCACTGTCTATGTGGAGTCTGTACATTCTCCCCATGTCTGCGTGGGTTTCTGCCGCATGCTCCGGTTTCCTCCCACACACTAAAGACGTGCAGGTTAGTGGATTGGCCATGCTAAATTGCCCCTTAATGACAAAGAACAAAGAAAATTACAGCAGAGGAACAGGCCCTTCGACCCTCCAAGCCTGCACCGACAATGCTGCCCAACTTTACTAAAACCCCCTACCCTCCCAGGGACCATATCCCTCTATTCCCAACCTATTCATGTATTTATCAAGACACCCCTTAAAAGTCACTATCATATCTGCTTCCACTACCTCCCCCAACAGCTAGTTCCAGGCACCCACCACCCTCTGTGTTAAAAAACTTGCCTCATCCATCTCCTTTAAACCTTGCCCCTCACACCTTAAACCCACACTTCCTGATAACTGACTCTTCCACCCTGGGAAAAAGCTTCTGACTATCCACTCTGTCCATGCCTCCCATAATCTTGTAGACTTCTATCAGGTCACCCCTTAATCTCCGTTGTTCCAGTGAGAACAAATCAAGTTACTCCAACTTCTCCTCATAGCTAATGCCCTCCATACCAGGCAAATCTTTTCTGTACCCTCTCCAAAGCCTCCACATCCTTCTGGTAGTGTGATGGCCAGAATTGAACACTATCTTCCAAGTGCAGCCAAACTAAGGTTCTATAAAGCTGCAACATGATTTGCCAATTTTTAAACTCAATGACCCGGGCGATGAAGGCAAGCATGCTGTATGTATGCATGCTGTATGTATGAAGGCAAGCATGCCATATGCCCTCTTGACTACCTTCTCCACCTGCATTGCCACTTTTGGTGACCTGTGTACCTGTACACCCAGATCCCTCTGCCTATCAATACTCTTTAGGGTTCTGCCATTTACTATGTATTTCCTATCTGTATTAGACCTTCCAAAATGCATTACCTCACATTTGTCCGGATTAAACTCCATCTGCATCCCTCTGCCCAAGTCTCCAGCTGATCTATATCCTGCTGTATCCTCTGATGGTCCTCATCGCTATCCACAAATCCACCAACCTTTGTGTCACCTATAGGGGGACTAGGAGCATAAGTATGAGGAGTTATGGGATAGGGCCTGGGTGGGACTGTTGTCAGTGCAGACTTGATGGGCCGAATGGCCTCCCTCTGTACTGTAGGGATTCTGTGACTTCTATCTCTATCTTTTCGTGCCCTCATTGAGCAAAACTTTACTGATTGCAAATCTGAAAGAGGTGAAATGGGCACTCAGTAGAGCACATTCCTCCCCAACGCCATGCTAACTCAATATTAACAACACAAAGCTCTTCCTTGAGGCCTTTCCCTGCCTGGCTGTACAACTACAAAGCTGAAAGAAGAAACCTTTTGATGAAGTGTTCTTATCTCACTGAGGAAGCTTCAGGTCTATCTACATCCAACAACCTGCAGTGAAAACTGCTCACTTTCTGATAGCTGTGACATATTGCACCACAGCAGCTGACACACTGCTTAAAAAGTCAATTTGATCTATCTCCCAATTTTAACAGATTCTTAAAAGAATTCCAGGATCCAGTTCCACACCTGCATCTTCAGCCATAGAATCCTACAGTACAGAAGGGGGCCATTCAGCCCATTGTGTCTGAACCGACCACAAACCCACCCAGATCCTATCACTATAACACCATGCATTTACCCTGTCAGTCCCCCTGACACTAAGGGGCAATTTAGCCTGGCCAATCCACCTAACCCACACATTTTTGGACTGCGGGAGGAAACTAGAACACCTGGAGGAAATCCACACAGACACAGGTAGAACTCCACACAGACAGTGACCAAAGCCGGGAATCCTGGCGCTGTGAGGCAGCAGTGCGAACCACAGTGCCACCGTGCTGCCCACGAGCCACACCATATCTTTGCACTAAGTTTTGTTCAAATTCATCTATTAATTTCTGAGATATAGTGTTTACAAACAGACTAAAACACAACAGCAGAGGTAACGATAGAGTAAGAATCTGCTGCTCTTGGGAGAGTTCCACATTTGTCCTGTGTGTGAAGTGCCTCTCCATCACGTCCTTATGTAGCTTTTCCCCTAAATCTCTCTGACCTGACCATTCCCTGTGGTCGCTAGCTGCATATTCTCACCACTGTCTGGATAAAGAAGCAGTTGTCTATGGCAGGGGAGGGGACACTGACCTTGTGTTTATCAACACAGCTGATGCCGATATAGTCGATGATGCAGCGGCCCAGCCACTCGTCCGCTCGGACACTCAGGATGTCGTTGCGACAGTTGTCCAGATACCGCTGAAGCTTGACAAGGACACTCCGTGACATCACGTAGCCATAGCCACCGTGGCAGTACCGGGAGTCTGGGTCACCACCGATGAACTCTTCTGCTCGGCCCAGGTACAGGTCCTCGTCAATGCTGAGGTGAGAAACGAGAGACTTGATGCGTTCGGCCTCTGTGTACGTGTTGTCCTGCGCCAGGTAGAACCAGTCGTACTCATTGCCGAAATGTTCGTAGATGTACTGGATGGTCCGGTACATCAGCCACACTGGCCGGTCATCTCCGTGAGAGACTATCTGCATCCCGTGTGGGAACTTGGTATTACGAAATCCAGTGAAGTAAGTCAGCCTGCTGAAATGGTGGGCCACTGTCCGATTAACAGAGACAGCCAATGAGTTCAGAGTAGCCTTAGACGTCAGGATACCAACAAATAGTTGATCGCGGATTCCCAGCTCCGTATGAATGTAACGTGTCCTGGTGGAGGGAAAACAAACAGCCTCAGGCATTAGCACTTGTGTTTGAACTTCTTTTCCCTCCCTCAGTAACATCTGCCCTCCTCTTCTGAACATACCAGTACCTGACAGCTCAGGTGACTGTCAAAGATCACATAGCGCTTTTTTCTTACAAAAGAAGTGTGGCAGGAGAGTGAGAACGGGGTTCACCTTGACGTACTGGCCAACGTTTATGTCACAATCAATATCACCCCAGAAAACATATGTGAGCACACTGTTATATGTGGGATCTTGCTGTGTACAAACTGGCTGCCTGATGATCTACATTACGAAAGTGCTACATTGGCTTTGGGATGTCCTGAGGTGGCGAAAGGTGCTACAGAAATGCAAATCTTACTTTTGCTCTTTCCTGGAGAATGGCCAATGCCACAAAGGGATCAAGTTGCTCCCATAACTGCTTCACTTGTGACTTTAGTTTAAGAACATAAAGAACATAAGAAATAGGAGCAGGAGTAGGCCATCTAGCCCCTCGAGCCTGCCCCGCCATTCAATAAGATCATGGCTGATCTGTCTTGTCTCAGTTCCACAGTCCCGCCCTCTCCCCATAACCCTTAATCCCCTTGCCTATCAAAAACCTATCAACCCGCGTCTTAAATATATTTAGCGAGGTAGCCTCCACCACTTCAACGGGCAGAGAATTCCAGAGATTCACCACCCTTTGAGTGAAGAAGTTCCTCCTCAACTCCGTTCTAAACCACCCCCCCCCCTTTATCTTGAGGCTGTGCCCCCTAGTCCTACTGTCCTTTCTGAGCGGGAAGAGCCTCTCCACCTCTATCCTATCCATCCCATTCACCATCTTATATGTCTCAATGAGATCTCCCCTCATTCTTCTAAACTATAACGAGTACAAGCCTAGTTTATTCAGCCTCTCCACATAGTTCAACCCCCTCAACTCCGGTATCAGCCTAGTAAACCTCCTCTGCACTCCCTCCAAGGCCAAAATATCCTTGCGTAAGTGCGGCGACCAAAACTGCGCACAGTACTCCAGCTGCGGCCTCACCAGTGCCCTATGCAGCTGCAGCAAGGCCTCCCTACTTTTATATTAAATCCCCCTCGCTATGAAGGCCAGCATCCCATTCGCCTTCCTGACCACCTGCTGCACCTGCAGGCTGGGTTTTTGCGACTCATGCACAAGGACCCCGCGGTCCCTCTGCACCGTCGCATGCTGCAGTTTTTCACCATGTAAGCAATAGTCCTTCCTACTATTATTCCTACCAAAGTGGACAACTTCACATTTGCCAACATTAAATTCCATTTGCCAGTTCCTGGCCCATTCGCCCAGCCTACCTAGATCCTTCTGCAGACTCTCCACAGCCTCCGCACAATTTGCCGTTCCACCAATCTTGGTGTCATCAGCAAATTTCGACACCATACACTCGGTTCCCTTCTCCAGATCATCTATATAAATGGTAAATAGCTGAGGCCCCAGCACCGATCCCTGGGGCACTCCACTAGTCACCAACCGCCAATCTGAATAGCACCCACTGACCCCCACTCTCTGCCTCCTATTTGACAGCCAATCCCCTATCCACACTAACACCCTACCCCCAACTCCATGCCCCCTGACCTTCTGTAATAACCTCTTGTGAGGCACCTTATCAAACGCCTTCTGAAAATCAAGAAACAATAAACCAGCACATTGCTAACAAGTTGTTGCAGCACTCGCTGTTTTTGAGGCCAAACTGTCATTGTCTCGTTGTTGTTTGTGGGATCTTACTGTGCAAAAGTTGGCTGCTATATTACATAGTGACCACACTTCATAAGTACTTCGCTGACGTGAGAAACACTGATAATGTTACTGGACAAAAACATAAAGAATCCTTGGTTTCAGAAGCTGACTGTACAAACACAAAGAGGTGACACTAAACCTGAAATAACACTGGAGAGGTCTCTGCTGGAGACTGTCCAATTCATGAGAGATATTGTGAGCATATTCAAAGAGGAAAAAGAACCATTTGTCAAAGCTAAGAGACTGGGAACACACGATGCAAGTGTGGAATACAAGGAAAGTGGAAAGAAACTTACACAAAGAATAAGAAGGGCTAAAAGGGGTCATGAAAAAGCATTGGCCCGCAGGATTAAGGAAAATCCCAAGGCTTTTTATACATATATAAAGAGCAAGAGGGTAGCCAAGGAGAAGGTTGGTCCACTCAAGGACAAGGGAGGGAATTTATGTGTGGAGCCAGAGGAAATGGGCAAGGTATTAAATGAATACTTTGCGTCAGCGTTCACCATGGTGGATGAGGTGTCTGGGAAAAGACATGTAGATAGTTTGAGTCATGTTGAGATCAAAAAGGAGTTGGTATTGGGGTTCTTAAGAAACATTAAGATAGACAAGTCTCCAGGGCCAATGGCATATACTCCAGAATACTGAGAGAAGCAAGAGAGGAAATTGCTGGGGCCTTGACAGAAATCTTTAAGAACATAAGAAATAGGAGCAGGAGTAGGCCATCTAGCCCTTCGAGCCCTGCCCCGCCATTCAATAAGACCATGGCTGATCTGAAGTGGCTCAGTTCCATTTTCCCGCTTTCTCCCCATAACCCTTAATTCCCTTGCCTACCAAAAACCTATCTACCCGTGTCTTAAATATATTTAGTGAGGTAGCCTCCACCACTTCAACGAGTGAAGAAGTTCCTCCTCAACTCCGTTCTAAACTGCTCCCCCCTTATCTTGAGGCTGTGCCCTCTAGTCCTGCTGTCCTTTCTGAGCGGGAAGAATCTCTCTACCTCTACCCTATCCATCCCTTTCATTATCTTATACGTCTCTACAAGATCCCCCCTCATCCTTCTAAACTCCAACGAGTACAGACCCAGTCTATTCAGCCTCTCTTCGTAGTCCAACCCCCTCATCTCCGGTATCAGCCTAGTGAACCTCCTCTGCACTCCCTCGAAGGCCAAAATATCCTTGCGCAAGTGCGGCGACCAAAACTGCACACAGTACTCCAGCTGCGGCCTCACCAGTACCCTGTACAGTTGCAGCAAGACCTCCCTACTTTTATATTCTATCCCCCTCGCTTATGAAGGCTAGCATTCCATTCGCCTTCTTGATCACCTGCTGCATCTGCAGACTGGGTTTTTGCGACTCATGCATAAGGACCCCCAGGTCCCTCTGCACCGTGGCATGCTGTAGCTTTTCGCCCTTTAAATAGTAATCCCTCCTACTATTATTCCTGCCAAAGTGAATAACGTCACACTTGCTGACATTGTAAAATCTTCTAACTTGCTAAAATCTTTGTATCCTCACTGGTTACAGGGAAGGTCTCAGAAGACTGGAGAATAGTCAATGTTGTTCCTTTGTTTAAGAAGGGTAGCAAGAATAATCCAGGTAATTACAGGTCGGTGAGTCTTACAGTGGGACGGAAATTATTGGAGAGGATTCTTCCAGACAGGATTTATTCCCACTTGGAAATAAGCAGACGTATTAGTGAGAGGCAACATGGTTTTGTGAAAGGGAGGTTGTGTCTCATTAACTTGATCGAGTTTTTCGAGGAAGTGATGAAGATGATTGATGAGGGTAGGGCAGTAAATGTTGTCTACATGGACTTCAGTAAGGCCTTTGACAACCTCCCTCATGGCAGACTGGTGCAGAAGGTGAAGTCGCATGGGATCAGAGGTGAGCTGGCAAGGTGGATACAGGACTGGCTCGGTCAAAGAAGTCATGATGTGGAGATGCTGGTGTTGGACTGGGGTAAACACAGTAAGAAGTCTCACAACACCAGGTTAAAGTCCAACAGGTTTATGTGGTAGCAAAAGCCGCTAGCTTTCGAAGTGCTGCTCCTTCATCAGGTAAGTAGGAGTTGTGTTCACAAAGACTTGATTACCTGTAAAGACTCACATTCCAACCATTATTCTGTAAATTGAGTTTGTGTCTTTATATGCCCTGTTTGTGAACACAACTCCCACTCACCTGATGAAGGAGCAGCGCTCCGAAAGCTAGTGGATTTTGCTACCAAATAAACCTGTTGGACTTTAACCTGGTGTTGTGAGACTTTTTACTCGGTCAAAGAAGACAGAGGGTTGCAGTGGAAGGGTGCATTTCTGAATGGAGGGCTGTAACAAGTGGTGTTAGTCAGGGATCAGTGCTGGGACCTTTGACGTTTGTAATATATATATAAATGATTTGGAGGAAAATGTAACTGGATTGATTAGTTAGTTTGCGGACAACACAAAGGTTGGTGGATTTGTGGATAGCGATGAGGACCATCAGAGGATACAGCAGGATATAGATCAGTTGGAGACTTGGGCAGAGAGATGGCAGATGGAGTTTAATCTGGACAAATGTGAGATAATGCATTTTGGAAGGTCTAATACAGATAGGAAATATACAGTAAATGGCAGAACACAAAGAATATTGATAGGCAAAGGGATCTGGGTGTACAGGTACACAGGTCACTGAAAGTGGCAAGACAGGTGGAGAAGGTAGTCAAGAAGGCACACGGCATGCTTGCCTTCATAAGAACATAAGAAATAGGAGCAGGAGTAGGCCATCTAGCCCCTCGAGCCTGCCCCGCCATTCAATAAGATCATGGCTGATCTGTCGTGTCTCAGTTCCACATTCCCGCCCTCTCCCCATAACCCTTAATGCCCTTGCCTATCAAAAACCTATCGACCCGCGTCTTAAAAATATTTAGCGAGGCAGCCTCCACCACCTCAACGGGCAGAGAATTCCAGAGATTCACCACCCTTTGAGTGAAGAAGTTCCTCCTCAACTCCGTTCTAAACCACCCCCCCCCCTTTATCTTGAGGCTGTGCCCTCTAGTCCTACTGTCCTTTCTGAGCGGGAAGAGTCTCTCCACCTCTATCCTATCCATCCCATTCATCATCTTATATGTCTCAATGAGATCTCCCCTCATTCTTCTAAACTCTAACGAGTACAAGCCTAGTTTATTCAGCCTCTCCTCATAGTTCAACCCCTCAACTCCGGTATCAGCCTAGTAAAGCTCCTCTGCACTCCCTCCAAGGCCAAAATATCCTTGCGTAAGAGCGGCGACCGGGGTATTGAGTTTAAAAATTGGCAAGTCATGTTGCAGCTTTATAGAACCTTAGTTAGGCCGCACTTGGAATATAGTGTTCAATTCTGGTCGCCACACTACCAGAAGAGTGTGGAGGTTTTAGAGAGGGTACAGAAAAGATTTACCAAGATGTTGCCTGGTATGGAGGGCATTAGCTATGAGGAGAGGTTGGAGAAACTTGGTTTGTTCTCACTGAAGCAACAGAGATTGAGGGGAGACCTGATAGAAGTCTACAAGATTATGAGAGGCATGGACAAAATGGATAGTCAGAAGCTATCTGTACTTGTTGGAGTTTAGAAGGATGAGGGGGGATCTTATAGAGACGTATAAGATAATGAAGGGGATGGATAGGGTAGAGGTAGAGAGATTCTTCCTGCTTAGAAAGGATAGCAGGACTAGAGGGCACAGCCTCAAGATAAGGGGGAGAGGGGGGTGCAGTTTAGATCAGAGTTGAGGAGGAACTCCAACTCCAACTCAACTCCATTGTTTAAGAAGGGGAACAGAGACTTCCCCGGGAATTATAGACCGGTGAGCATTACTTCTGTTGTGGGCAAGGTTTTAGAAAAATTAGGGATAGGATTTATAGTTATTTGGAGAGTAATGAATTGATTGGAGATAGTCAGCATGGTTTTGTAGCGGGTAGGTCATGCCTTACTAACCTTATTGAGTTTTTTGAGAAAGTGACCAAAGAGGTGGATGGGGGTAAGGCAGTTGACGTGGTATATATGGACTTTAGTAAGGCGTTTGATAAGGTTCACCATGGTAGGCTTCTGCAGAAAATGCAGATGTATGGGATTGAGGGTAATCTAGGAAATTGGATCAGGAATTGGCTAGCAGATAGGAGACAGAGGGTGGTGGTTGATGGTAAATATTCGTCATGGAGTTCGGTTACGAGTGGTGTGCCTCAGGGATCTGTTTTGGGGCCACTGCTGTTTGTAATTTTTATTAATGATCTGGATGAGGGTATAGTTGGGTGGATTAGTAAATTTGCTGATGACACCAAAGTCGGAGGTGTGGTAGATTGTGAGGAAGGGTGTCATAGTTTGCAGGGAGACTTAGACAGGTTGCAGAGCTGGGCCGAGAGGTAGCTGATGGAGTTTAATGCGGAGAAGTGTGAGGTAATTCACTTTGGTAGGAATAACAGATATGTCGAGTATAGGGCTAACGGGAGGACTTTGAATAGTGAGGATGAACAGAGGGATCTAGGTGTATGTGTACATAGATCCCTGAAAGTAGGGACTCAAGTAGATAAGGTTGTTAAGAAGGCATACGGTGTCTTGGCGTTTATTGGTAGGGGATTGAATTTAGGAGTCGCAGCGTCATGTTGCAACTGTACACAACTCTGGTGCGGCCGCACTTGGAGTACTGTGTGCAGTTCTGGTCCCCACATTACAGGAAGGATGTGGAGGCTTTGGAGAGGGTGCAGAGAAGGTTTACCAGGATGTTGCCTGGTATGGAGGGGAGGTCCTATGAGGAGAGACTGAGGGATTTGGGGTTGTTTTCACTAGAAAGAAGGCGGCTAAGAGGGGATCTTATTGAAACATATAAGATGATTAGAGGTTTAGATAGGGTGGATAGTGATAGCCTTTTTCCTCGGATGGAGAAAGCTAGCACGAGGGGGCATGGCTTTAAATTAAGGAGGGGTAGTTATAGGACGGATGTCAGGGGTAGGTTCTTTACCCAGAGGGTGGTGAGGGATTGGAATGCCCTGCCTGCTGCAGTTGTAAACACGCCTAGTTTGGGGGCGTTTAAGAGATCCGTGGATAGGTTTATGGACAAAAAGGGATTGGTTTAGGTTAGTGGGTCATTGTTTTTTAACCGGTCGGCGCAACATCGTGGGCCGAAGGGCCTGTTCTGTGCTGTAGTGTTCTATGTTCTATGAACTTCTTCACTCCAAGGGTGGTGAATCTCTGGAATTCTCTGCCCGTTGAAGTGGTGGAGGCTACCTCGCTAAATATATTTAAGTCGCGGGTAGATAGGTTTCTGATAGACAGGGGAATTAAGGGTTATGGGGAGAAAGCGGGAAAGTGGAACTGATCCACTTCAGATCAGCCATGATCTTACTGAAGGGCTAGATGGCCTACTCCTCCTCCTATTTCTTATGTGCTTAAGCTTTTTCCCAGGGTGGAAGAGAATTACTAGGGGGCATAGGTTTAATATGTGAGGGGCAAGGTTTAAAGGAGCTATATGGGACAGAATTTTTACACAGAGAGGAGTGGGTGCCTGGAACTTGTTGCCAGGGGGAGGTAGTGGAAGCAGATACGGTAGTCTTTAAAGGGCGTCTTGACAAGTACACAAATAGGATGGGAATAGAGAGATATGGTCCCTGGAAGGTTAGGGGGTTTTAGTTAAGTTAGGCAGCATGGTTGGTATAGGCTTGGAGGGCTGAAGGGCCTGTTCCTGTGCCGTAATTTTCTCTGTTCTGGGAATCACACTTTAGGAAGAATGTCAAGGTTTTGGAGAAGGTGCAGCAGAGATTTATTAGAGTGGTAACTGGGATGCAGCACTTCTGTTACATGGAGAGAGTACAGATGGAGAATTAGAGATGGGCAACATATACTGGCCTTGCCAACAACGCCCACAGTCTCCTGAAAGAATAAAACAGTGGCTGGACCTGCTCTGCTCTCCTTGGAGCAGAGAAACTTAAGGGAAGATTTCAGAGCTTTCAAAATTACAGCGTTTTGAAGAGGAGAGGCTGGTGACACGAGGGTCAGTAATACTCACAGAGAATTGACAAATGAGCCAATGGCAATGAGGAAACTTTCCCTCCTTACCCAGGCAGTTGCAGTGAATTTGAAATCACAGTTTGTAAACACGGTGGAAACAGGTCCAATTCTAACTTTCAAGAAAGAGTTGTGTAACTACTCGAATGGAAAATATTCAAAAAGCACTGGGGAGTGGAATTAATTGGATAACGCTCAAAGAACACAAACATAGAGTTATAGAGGGTTACAGCACGGAAGCAGGCCCTTCAGGCCAACTTGTCCATGCTGCCCTTTCTTTTAAACCATTAAGCTAGTCCCAATTGCCTGCATTTGGACAACATCTTTCTGTTTCCATCTTACCCATGTAACCGTCTAAATGCTTTTTAAAAGACAAAATTGTACCCGCCTCTACTATTACCTCTGGCAGCTTGTTCCAGACACTCACCACCCTCTGTGTGAAAATATTGCCTCTGGACATTTTTGTATCTCTCCCCTCTCACCTTAAACCTATGCCCTCTAGTGGTAGACTCTCCTACCTTTGGGAAAAGATATTGACTGTCTAGCTGATCTGTGCCCCTCATTATTTTATAGACCTCTATAAGGTCACCCCTCAGCCTCCTACACTCCAGAGAAAAAAGTCCCAGTCTATTCAGCCTCTCCACAGTCCTGGTGGGCTGCTGAATGGCCACTTTTGGACTGCATCATTCTGTGATGCTGAGGCTGAAAAAGGCCCTGGAGAAATAGAAGTGACATGAGCACTCTGGTGTTTTACAATAAGCCCAGGTCCCTGCAGGATTCATCACCTCGCGGAGCCTGGTTAAGGTCCCAGTCCTCAACTTGCCTGAAGCTGACTAGGCCTGTGTGCGGTCTGAGAGCGGGTGCTGCAATACAATCAGGAATCGGAGCTTTCTGTGTCTCTTTTGCTGAGAATCATTACAGTAAAAAGTCTGACAACACCAGGTTTAAGTCCAACCAAACTTAAACCTGGTGTTGTCAGACTTTTTACTGTGTTTACCCCAAACCAACGCCGGTATATCCACATCATGAGAATCATTACAGCAGATTACAGAGCTGCTCACCCAGCTGAGAGGTAAACAAATTCAGCAACTGCAGCTGCCATTCTACTCAAAGCAAACTCTCACCTACAGCAAAGTGATAACCAGCAGAAAAACTGATAAAACTCTGCTAATGCTGCAAATTTAAAAACTATAACAAAAAGGGCTGGAAAACCACAGCAGGTCTGGCAGCCTCTGTGGAGAGAGATACAAGAGTTACTGTTTCAAGTTCAATATGACTTTTCTTGGAACTCTTTTTATTGATTTCAGTTAGGCATTTGACCAGGTGCCACATGGCAGACTGGTGAGAAAAGTGAGATCTCGGATACAGGGGAAGGTGACAGGTTGGATCTAAAATTGGCTGAGTGACAGGGAACAAAGGGTAATGGCTGATGGATGTTTTTGCAAATGGAAAATGGTTTCCAGTGGATTTCACAGAGTTCAGTGTTGGGGTCCTTGCTGTTTGTTGTATATATTAATGACTTAGACTTAAATGTGATTGGGAATTTGTAGATGACACAGAAATTGGCCGTGTAGTTGATAGTGAAGGCGAAAGCTGTGAACTCAGAGTGATATCAATGGTTTGGTGAGTGGGCAGGGAAGTAGCAAATAAAATTCAATCTGGAAAAGTGCGAGGTAATACATTTGGGGAGTACAAACAAAGCAAGGGAACACACAAAATATGGAAATAGGTGAGAGACCTTGGAGTTAATGTCCACAGGTCCCTGAAGGTGGCAGGACAGGTGGACAAGGTAGTCAAGAAAGCATATGGAATGTTTTCCTTTATCGGGTGAGGTATTGAATACAAAGGCAGAAATGTAATCATGAGACTGTATAAAATGCAGGTTAGGCCACAGCTGGAGCTTTGTGTACAGTGTTGGTCATATTACAGGAAGAACATATTTGCTCTGGAGAGAGAACAAAGGAGATTCACAAGAATGTTGCCAGGACTTGAAAATTATGGCTACGAGGAGTGATTGGATAGGCTAGGATTATTTTCCTTACAATGGAGGAGGCCAAGAGGTGACCTAATTGAGGTGTATAAAATCACGAGGGGCCTAGACAGGGTAGACTCGTTTCCCTAAGCTGAGGAATCAGTTACGGGGGGCACAGATTTAAAGTGATTGGTAGAAAGATTCGGAGAAAAGCTTTTCCACCCAAACGGCACTGGGTGTCTGAAATTCACTGTCCAAGTTGGTGTTTGAGGTTGAAATGCTTAACTCATGGAAAAGGTCCTCAGATCTGATCTTAAAAGCTGTAACCTGCAGGGGTATGGAGCCAGTGCTGCAAAGTGGGATTAAAATGAGTGGTTAGTTTGTTATTTTCTCTTTTTCAACCTGCACGAACCCGATGGACCAAATGGTCTTTTTCTGTGCTGTAACCGCTCTCTGATTCTATTCCGTTAGAACTGTTTTATGCTGTTGGTTGGAGAATAAATGTTGGCCAAGAGATCCAGGAGAATTCCTCTGCTCTTTCCAATGGCCTTGAGATCATTTATGCCCATTGCAGGGGCAGGCCAGAGGCTGGGTTTAATACTGAAGCAGTACTGGACAAACCCCATGTCCTGCTGAGTCAGAGGCAGCAGATCACTCACTAACCCATGACTGCCATTAGCTGAGACTTCCCATCACTGAGCTAATGAGTGGGTCAAATGAACAGCCCTCCATCTCAGTCGCTGCAAGATTGAAAGCAGGCTTGTTCACTCAACTATGACCCCACGAATAAAATTAAATATATTTAATACATGCTGAATAATTCATAACGAGTTATAGAAAATGCTTCATTATTTATACATTACTAGAACTGTCACCAACTTCAAACAGTAAAAACTGAAGGAATATTGACACTTTGGACACAGAGGGAGCGCAACAGTTCTCACAGTCAATATTGTGAGCAATCAGCACATACCTCACTGGCCCTTACTGTACATACAAATCACTTCAGTCACACCAGTAGGGAAAAGACTATATGGGTATAAATCAGTGAAATGTGGCAACCCTGAACACAGACAACGGTCCACAAAATGTCTCGTGGGCTGCACTCAGAACCCTGATGGCCACGTACGGTCCCTGGGCTGCAGGCTGGATTATGTACTGGAAGACAGCTGTTTCCCTCACTGATTGAGTAATTAACCAACGCTCCTAATCTTCATAGAAATCATAGAAACTCTTTAGTACAGAAAGAGGCCATTCGGCCCAGCGAGACCATCCACAATCCTACCCAGGCCCTACCCCCATATCCCTACATATTTACCCATTAATCCCTCTAACCTACACATCTCAGTTTGATTGCAATCAGGGGTGTACCTGCACAGGAACGTACCTGTTTGAATGTCAGGCAAATCAGCCAGATTGCTTGTGCCTTCTGCAGGTGAATAACTTGTCTCCATTCTCTGCCAGAATTTCCACGTGGAAAATGGGCACTTGGGCTAGACCTTGCAGAGCAACAAGTACACAATGGACCCAATGAGAGTAAGAAGTCTCACAGCACCAGGTTAAAATCCAATGGGTTGATTTGGAATCACGAGCTTTTGGGGCACTGCTCCTTCATCAGGTGAGTGGAGACTTGGGTTCAGAAATACGGACATATACATGCAAAGACACAATTACAAGCTAATTACAGATTGAAATGTGAAGAATGGTTAGAATTTGAGTCTTTACAGGCAATCAAGGCTTCCAAATAAACCTGTTTACTTTAACCTAGTTTTGTGAGACTTCTTACTGTGCCCACCCCAGTCTAATGCCGGCAACTCCACATCCTGGCCAATAAGAGTGGCAGGGCTGGGGAGAATAACTAAATTAAGAAAGCCTCACCTTTGGAGAATAAATTAAATAGAACATAGAACATTACAGTGCAGTACAGGCCCTTCGGCCCTCGAAGTTGCGCCGACCTGTGAAACCAATCTGAAGCCCATCTAACCTACACTATTCCAATATCATCCATATGTTTATCCAATGACCATTTAAATGCTCATGTTGGCAAATCCATGACTGCTGCAGGCAGGGCATTCCACGCCCTTACTACTCTGAGCAAAGCACCTACCTCTGACGTCTGTCCTGTATCTATCACCCCTCAATTTAAAGCTATGTCCCCTCATGCTAGCCATCTCCATCTGAGGAAAAAGGCTCTCACTATCCACCCTATCTAATCCTCTGATCATCTTATATGCCTCTATTAAGTCACCTCTAAACCTTCTTCTCTCTAACAAAAACAGCCTCAAGTCCCTCAGCCTTTCCTCATAAGACCTTCCCACCATTCCAGGCAACATCCTGGTAAACCTCCTCTGCACCCTTTCCAATGCTTCCACATCCTTCCTATAACGCGGCAAACAAAACCGTACACAATACTCCAAATGCGGCCGCACCAGAGTTTTGTACAGTTGCAACATGATCTCATTGCTCCTAAATTCAATCCCTCTACCAATAAAAGCTAACACACCATATGCCTTCTTACCAATACGCCAAATACACTTGCTATTAAAGTTCCCCAAAATGCATTTCTATGTTAAATCCTTACCTCAGCACCTTCTTGTGTGGTTTGTTGGGATCCTTGTAATAAGGCACAATCCTGGGCTCATACTCCTTGTTGTCACTGAAGTCTCTGGTGTCTGATCCTGGTTCCAGGTGCCTGCTGTCATGGGGCAGACCCCTGCTGTCCCCTGCATCCATGCACGATTCGTCCCCATCTCCCTGAGTCCAGGAGACACGCAGCAAACTCAGGCTGCAGCCCAAGGATAGCCCCAGGATGAGGGGCAGAGCAGGGCGGAAGAGCAGTATCAGCGAAGTCAAACGCATGGTAATGACTGGGCAGCAGAGAGAGAGTGCGAAGAGGACACACAAACAAAATAAAGATCTGATACAGATACTGTCATGGAAATCACTCTGATTTAAAATATCAAACTGTTTTGTCTCAAACGCAGATAGGTATGAAACACACACAAACACTGACAGGTTTGGAGTGGTGATTCTCAGCTCCTGTACTGTTTGAAGCTAACTGTCCCCAGTCACAAGACAGGCGGCATATGATAGCGGCAGCAAAAAGGCATCAACTCAGCCTCGCATGAAGCTTAAATCCCGATGCAAACAGAAATCCAAAGAGGATCAATAAAACTCAGTAACAATCAAGAGCAAACTCAACTCAAACCATCCGCACTTCCAGCAGCGACTGAGCAGGTACAACCTTGTAAACTGGAGCAGAATGTGGAAGAAATACTAACAGTACTGGATAAACATCCTCAGACGAAAAATATTTTCAATCCTATAGCCTGATGCTAGAATGTTTCACAGTTGCCATAAACTTGTTAAACCCCTGTTGCGGTGACATTTACTCTCTCTCCCAACTTCATTTTCTGCATATTTTGGAAGGGGTTAACACCCCAGAGAGAGATGTTTTCCCCACACCATCTGAAATTCCGTTTCCTTGCGGGGGAGGGGGATAATATCTCAGTGCGGGTATGGCCCATGTATGGAGAAATTAAACAGGGTGTCCAACACACACTGCAGAGTGTCCCTGCTGAGATCCAATCCTTGCTCCAGTCAGATTCCAGCTTTCAAGCTTCAATGGGTGCATTGATGAATAAATTGCTGTCAGGACGATGGGGGAAACTGGCAGACAGAATTCGCTCCACCTTCAATCCATATTCCCTCAGCACAAAAACAAATCCTCTGGTAAATGCTTCTGGATGCTGGCGAGGAATTTACCACACTGAGGAAGAGAATCTGACAAAGCAGCTTCAGGTAGAATCAGCTTAAATCTTCTTTCAGACACACCAGGTGGACTGTCATCACCGAGAGCTGGCACTGAGCTCCAGACAGATCCCAGGACACACACTTCTCACCGGGGGGGGGGGGGGGGGACGGTCTCCTCACTCTGAGGGGGGGGTCTCCTCACTCTGAGGGGGGGGTCTCCTCACTCTGAGGGGGGGGTCTCCTCACTCTGAGGGGGGGGTCTCCTCACTCTGAGGGGGGGGTCTCCTCACTCTGAGGGGGGGGGTCTCCTCACTCTGAGGGGGGGGTCTCCTCACTCTGAGGGGGGGGTCTCCTCACTCTGAGGGGGGGGGTCTCCTCACTCGGAGGGGGTGGTCTCCTCACTCGGAGGGGGTGGTCTCCTCACTCTGAGGGGGGGGTGTCTCCTCACTCTGAGGGGGGGGGGTCTCCTCACTCTGAGGGGGGGGGGTCTCCTCACTCTGAGGGGGGGGGGTCTCCTCACTCTGAGGGGGGGGGGTCTCCTCACTCTGAGGGGGGGGTCTCCTCACTCTGAGGGGAGGGGTCTCCTGTCCAGGTAATACTCTGCCTTTCTCTGATGTAGAGAGCTCCTGCTCCCTTAGTCTCGGAGCTCCTGGGCTGAGGCCTCGATGCTCAGTGTGCTTCCCGGCCTCGGCCTCGGCCTCTCCCGCCGGGGCCAGGGACTGCTAGGGGCGCATGCGCTGAACCTCCACCGTTAGGTTCCGGACATCCCACGTCTGCGCATGCGCGGGCCTGCGGCAGTGGTGGGTGCGCGTGCGCCAGGGTTGCAGAAATGCGCATGTGCAGATTGTAAAGCGAGAGACAGGACTGCGCATGTGCTAGGTCCGCAGTGGCAGGCACAACTGCGCAGGTGCGGATTGTACTGGGCTCAGAACTGCGCAGGTGCGGGTTGTACCGGAATCAGAACTGCGCAGGTGCGGATTGTGCTAGGATCAGAACTGCGCAGGTGCGGACCATGCAGTTGGCGGGAAACCGTCAATGTTGGAGGAGGCCATTCAGCCCATCGAGTCTGCACCGAGTACAGTCCCACCCAGGGCCCTATCCCCATAACACCATGTACTTACCCTGCTAATCCCCCTGATACTACAGTCAATATAGCATGATGTGGAGATGTCTCACAACACCAGTCTAAAGTCCAACAGGTTTATTTGGCAGCAAAAGCCACTAGCTTTCGGAACACTGCTCCTTCATCAGGTAAGTGAGAGTTCTGTTCACAATCAGGGCATATAAAGACACAAACCCAATTTACAAGATAATGGTTAGAATGCAAGTCTTTACAGTCTCCGAGGTACAGACATTGTGAGTGGAGAGAGGGTTAAGCATATGTTAAAGAGATGTGTATTGTCTCCAGACAGGACAGTTAGTGAGCCCAGGCGAGTCATGGGGGTGACACGAACCCAAGATCCCGGTCATGGGGGTACACAATTGGGGGTACACAATTTAGCATGGCCTGTCCAGCTAACCTGCACATCTTTGGGATATTTGCGCTGCAAGGGCGGGCAGGAGGGGGATGCGCGTGAGCGAGAACGATCGTGCGGTCGCGTGCTGAGGAAAAAGAGCGGGAAAAAGCAACAAAATGGTGGCAGCTGAGATATCCTCAGAGAAGAAGAGAGAACAAGAGACCAAACAGACCTTCTGGGAATAGATTAACGGATGACTTTGAGCAGCAGAGTAAGAAGTATCACAACATCAGGTTAAAGTCCAACAGATTTATTTGGAATCACAAGCTTTCGGAGCACTGCTCCTTCCTCAGCTGAGTGGGTGTCAATATGTGTGATCTTCTTGGACATCCTCTCTACTCACCTGATGAAGGAGCAGCACTCCAAAAGCTCATGATTCCAAATAAACCTGTTGGACTTTAATCTGGTGTTGTGAGACTTCTTACTGTGCCCACCCCAGTCCAACGCCGGCATCTTCATGTCTTGAGCAGCAGACACAGTGTTGAGGCAGGCACCTCACTGGAAACATTGAGGTAACCAGCCACAACAAAGAGAGGCACAGCTCAGCAAAACCATCAATTCATTGGTAAGAAACTGCTATTTGTGCCATTTGAATTGCTGTAATTTTAAAAAGCAGGCTATTTTTTAAAGCAGTAACTATATTTGGATTTAACTGAGAAAAAACAGGAAAAACTGAAAGTCAGGGCCAGCATTATAATGTCTGATAATATTTTCTTTAAATCTTTTCTTGCTCTACACTCTATCTGTAACTGCAACACTATATTCTGTACCTTCTTTCCTTCTCTCCTCTGTATTCTATCAATGATATGTTTTGCATAGTGTGCAAGAATCAAAACTTTTTACTGCATACCGATACATGTGAGAATGAATGAAATCAAATCATCTGCAGAATATTTAGCATCACTGCCAAGAAGCAAAATGCAGGTTTCAGGATGATGGTTTCAGTCCAAAGATGTGCGGGTTTAGTTGATTGGCCATGCTAAGAAAAAGTTGCCTCTTCGAGTCCTGAGATGAGTAGGTTAGAGGGATAGGGGGGTAGGGCCTGGGTGGGATTGTGCCCGGTGCAGACTAATGGGCTGAATGGCCTCCTTCTGCACTGTAGGATTTCTATGATTCTGTGATTTCTATGATTGGATTGCAGAGAAAACAACTTTTCAACAAAAGACAGATCCAAGGAAGAAGAACGTCAACCACTGGGACTAGAAGAGAAGAGCTTAGGACATTCCAAGGAACTTGATGCTCCCTTGAAGCTCCCAGGGAAAGATTGTCAGGAGAAGGATGATCTTCAACTCCATGGAAGACTGTCACAGTCATGTCATCCAAGGGTTGTATCAAACTTTTTATAAATATATAAAAAGGAAGAGGCTGGCTAGGGTGAACGTTGGTCCTTTAGAGGATGAGAAAGGGGACCTAGTGGTAGGGGATGGGGAAATGGCTAAGGTCTTGAATAACTTTTTTGTTTCTGTCTTCACGGAGGAGGACGTGAATAATTTGCCGGGTGTTAGCGATGGAAAGGTGGTAGGACTGGAGGGTCTTAATGACATTACTGTTACTAGAGAGGTGGTGCTCGACAGACTGGAGGGGGCTGATTGTGGACAAGTCCCCAGGACCGGATGGAATGCATCCGAGGGTTCTGAAAGAAATGGCGGAGGTTATAGTGGATGCCTTGGTGGTTATTTTCCAGACGTCGCTGGATTCCGGGGAAGTGCCGGAAGATTGGAAAACGGCTAATGTTACGCCGTTGTTTAAGAAGGGTGCCAGGCAAAAGGCGGGGAATTATAGGCCGGTTAGTTTAACGTCTGTGGTAGGTAAAATGTTAGAATCTGTCATTAAGGAGGAAATTGCGAGGCATCTTGAAGGGAATTGCTTGATAGGGCAGACGCAACACGGTTTCATTAAAGGGAAGTCGTGTCTGACAAATTTACTGGAGTTCTATGAGGATGCGTCTAGGGCAGTGGATAGAGGAGAGCCGGTGGATGTGGTCTTTCTGGATTTTCAGAAGGCGTTTGACAAGGTACCTCACAAGAGGCTATTGCAGAAGGTCAGGGGACATGGAGTTGGGGGTAGGGTGTTAGCGTGGATAGAGGATTGGTTGTCAAATAGGAGGCAGAGAGTGGGGGTCAATGGGTGCTATTCGGATTGGCGGTTGGTGACTAGTGGAGTGCCCCAGGGGTCGGTGCTGGGGCCTCAGCTATTTACCATTTATATAGATGATCTGGAGGAGGGAACCGAGTGCAGGGTGTCGAAATTTGCTGATGACACCAAGATTGGGGGAAAGGCAAATTGTGCAGAGGGTGTGGAGAGTCTGCAGAAGGATCTAGATAGGCTGGGTGAATGGGCCAGGAAATGGCAAATGGAATTTAATGTTGGCAAGTGTGAGGTGGTCCACTTTGGTAGGAAGAATGGTAGGAAGGACTATTACTTACGTGGCGAAAAACTGCAGCAGGCGACGGTGCAGAGGGACCTCGGGGTCCTTGTGCATGAGTCGCAAAAACCCAGCTTGCAGGTGCAGCAGGTGGTCAGGAAGGCGAATGGGATGCTGGCCTTCATAGCGAGGGGGATTGAATATAAAAGTAGGGAGGTCTTGCTGCAGCTGTATAGGGCATTGGTGAGGCCGCAGCTGGAGTACTGTGTGCAGTTTTGGGCGCCGCACCTGCGCAAGGATATTTTGGCCCTGGAGGGAGTGCAGAGGAGGTTTACTAGGCTGATACCGGAGTTGAGGGGATTGAGCTATGAGGAGAGGCTGAATAAACTAGGCTTGTACTCGTTAGAGTTTAGAAGAATGAGGGGAGATCTCATTGAGACGTATAAGATGATGAATGGGATGGATAGGATAGAGGTGGAGAGACTCTTCCCGCTCAAAAAAGACAGTAGGACTAGGGGGCACAGCCTCAAGATAAGGGGGAGGCGGTTTAGAACGGAGTTGAGGAGGAACTTCTTCACTCAAAGGGTGGTGAATCTCTGGAATTCTCTGCCCGTTGAAGTGGTGGAGGCTACCTTGCTAAATATTTTTAAGAAGCGGGTTGATGGGTTCTTGATAAGAGAGGGGATTAAGGGTTATGGGGAGAGGGCGGGAAAGTGGAACTGAGCCACGACAGATCAGCCATGATCTTATTGAATGGCGGGGCAGGCTCGAAGGGCTAGATGGCCTACTCCTGCTCCTATTTCTTATGTTCTTATGTTCAAACTACTGAAAAGGCATTGAAGATCCAGGATTCCAGTAAATTTAAATGACAAAGGGAAAGAATAAATTCTTGTTAGGCATTCTGTGGCACCTAAACCACCTTCTGATGCCCGCCACCCCCACCCCCAAGAAAAACCTGTCCGCCACCATCTACAAGGCACAAGTCAGGAATCTTCCCACATGCCTTCTTAACCATCTTATAGAGTCATAGATGTTTACAGCATGGAAACAGGCCCTTCGGCCCACTTGTCCATGCTGCCCTTTTTTATAAAACCCCTAAGCTAATCCCAATTGTCCGCATTTGGCCCATATCCTTCTACACCCATCTTACCATGTAACTGTCTAAATGCTTTTTAAACAACAAAATTGTACCCACCTCTACTACTACCCCTGGCATTTTGTTCCAAACACTCACCGTCCTCTGTGTGAAAAAATTGCCCCTCTGGACACTTTTATATCTCTTCCCTCTCACCTTAAACCTCTGCCCTCTAGTTTTAGACTTCCCTACCTTTGGGAAAAGATATTGACTATCTAGCTGATCTGTGCCCCTCATTATTTTATAGACCTCTATAAGATCACCCCTCAGCCTCCTACACTCCAGAGAAAAAAGTCCCAGTCTATCCAGCCTCTCCCTATAACTCAATCCAGTCTGCCTGTCTTGCTGCCTTCAGGGATCTATGGACATGCACCCCAATGTACCTCTGTACTTCCCAGCATCCTACCATTTGTTGTGTATTCCCTTGCCTAGGTCGTTCCCAAAATACCATTCAGCAGTTACAGATTGCAGGTCAGCCCCACATCTTTCAACTGCTGGCCTGAGTGGAGCCAGCTGGTTTGAAATCCCCTGCTGCTCCTCCCCTATTGTGTCATCCTCCACTCGCCTAATCATGGAGTTTGTATTCTGTGAGGTCCGTGCGGAGATCTGTTGACAATCTCCAGTGGCCATTATAACATCCCCCAACTCGAAACACCCCCCAAGAGGTTTGAGGATGTTACCAGCCCCTTGGGAACTGAATCTTTGATGGCGACTCGTCTCTGCTGCTTCAGGATGCTCCAGCACATGTGATTCGAGACCACGTGCAACCCTTGATCACCATTATGGACAGCCATCCTCCTCAGTGCCCCATTCAACGTCATGCCCTCTCAGTACTCACCTGTACCCAGGGCAGAAGATCGTTGAAACTTTGCTGACACTGGATCCAGGTTCTCCTTACTGACCTCTGCCATCACCGTGGCCCATGACTTTGTGAAGTGAGGTGGCTTCCTCCTCCTCCCATTGCTCAGCATAAGGACATCCCTCCTTTGTGTGACTGCCTCCACCAACCAATCATCGGGAAAGCAGAGCATCCCAAGTCCCCTCCTGTCTGCGCTGGCCTCCTGATGTGGCCACTGCTCTAACAGGGATTCTTCCGCAGCCAGTGGAGGCTTTTAAATTCACAACAGGCTCCCATTTCCCACAACACCTGCTGCCCGCTCGCCCTGCTATTGCAAGTTTTAATTAGATTCAGGCGCCCCTGGGTTTGTGGCCGCTTCCAGTTCCACCCCAGAGCGTACATGCCAAGACTGAAATTCTATCCCTAATATCTAACAAATCTGATAGTAAAAGAAGCAGCACCACTCCTCCCAAAAATGAAGACTTAAATACTGTGTTGAATAAGATCACTTTTTAATCAAAATAAATGTACACATATCAAATAGAGAAAAGACTTTTACATTTTTTTTATGTTTGTACCTATTGTGCAAAAGCAGTCAATTTTGTGATTTAACTTTTCAACATAGTTCTGTCAGTACTCTTGGGAGATCAAAAGATTGGCAAACTCCACATTAGATATTGCAAACTTGCAATCCATTCTTCTCAAATTACTCACAAATGGGGTGGCACAGTGGTTCGCGCTGCTGCCTCACAGCGACAGGGACCCGGGTTTGATTCTCGGCGTGGGTCACCGCCTGCGGAGTCTGCAGTTCTCCCTGTGTCTGTGAAGGGTTTCTTCCAGGTGCTCCAGTTTCCTCCCACAGTACGAAAGACATGCTGGTTAAGTGTATTGGCTGTGCTGAATTCTCCCTCAGTGTACCTGAACAGGCACCGGAGTATGGCAACTAGGGGATTTTCACAGTAAAATGAAAGCAAATTACTGTGGGTGCTGGAATCTGAAACCAGAAGAGAAAATGCTGGAAAATCTCAGCAGGTCTGGTAACATCTGTAAGGAGAGAAAGGAGCTGACGTTTCGAGTCCAGATGACTCTTTGTCAAAGTTGAAAGGCACAGAAAGTAGGAGCTATTTATACTGCAGGGGGAGGGTAATGAAAGATGAGTCATAGCCACAGAAACCAGGCGAAAGGCTACTAATAGCTGTCCGCAGAGAGAATTAATGGTGTGAACGGCCAAATGGCAGAGAAGCTGTAAGCTGTGACAGATGGGGATGTGGGGGGAGGGGGGACAGCGGTAGAATGTAGAAAAGGGGAAAAACAGGGGAGAAAAGATAAGGGAAGGTGGATAAAATAGGAGGAAGGAAAGAATGGAGTGAAGAAAAATGAAGAAAGACCAAAAAATAAATAAAAGGTAGAGAACAGTAAAAAATTAAATAAAATAGAATGAAGACAAAGGGGCCGAGGTGGAGTGGATCAAATCATCTGAAGTTGTTGAATTTGATGTTGAGACGGGAAGGCTGTAAAGTGCCTCGCTGGAAGATGAGATGCTGTTCCTCCAGTTTGCATTGAGCTTCACTGGAACATTGCAACAGGCCAAGGACGTGGGCATGGGAGCAGGATTGTGTTAAAATGGCAAGCATCGGGAAGGTCAGGGTCCTGGTTGTGCACAGACCGAAGGTGCTCAGTAAAATGATCACCCAATCTACACTTGGTCTCTCCGATATAGGGGAGACCATGTTGGGAGCAGCAAATGCAACACACCAAGTCGAAAGGTGCAAGTGAAACTCTCCTTAACCTGGAATGACTGTTTTGGATCTTTGATGGTAAGCATAGGAGAGGCAAAGGGACAGGTGTTACACCTTCTGCGACTGTGTGGGAAGGTGCGATGAGTGACAGGAGAGGTGTTGGATATAGTGGAGGAATGGACTAGGTTATCCTGGATGGAACAGTCTCTGCGGAATGCTGACAGGGAGTGAAGGGAAGATGCTGTTGGTGGTGACATCACGCTAGAGTTGGTGAAAATGACGAAGGATTATGTTTTGCTGGTGGGGTGAAATGTGAGAAAAGAGGGGACTCTATTATTGTTCTGGGAGGGAGGGGAGGAGCGGGGGTGAGGGTTGTGGCATGGGAGACGGACTGCACACTGTTGAGGGCCCTGTTGACAACTGTAGTTAGGAATCCATGGTTGACGAAAAAGGAGCACGAATTAGAAGTATCATCTTGGAAAGTAGCATCATCGGAACAAATGTGACAGGGCGTGAAGGAGCTGAGAGAAAGGGATGGGGTCCTTACGGTATGTGCAGTGCGAAGAGCTGTAGTCCAGATAGCTGTGAGAGTCAGTAAGCTTGTAATAGATATTGAGAGCCTATTGCGGAAATGGAGACAGAAAGGTCAAGGAAGGGAAGGGTTTGAGATGGACCAGGTGAACATAGAACATTACAGTGCAGAACAGGCCCTTTGGCCCACGATGTTGCGCCGACCAATTAAAAAGCAATGACCCTCTAACCTAAACCAATCCCTTTCCATCCATAAACCTATCCACGGATCTCTTAAACGCCCCCAAACTAGGCGCATTTACAACTGCAGCAGGCAGGGCATTCCAATCCCTCACCACCCTCTGGGTAAAGAACCTACCTCTGACATCCGTCCTATAACTACCACCCCTTAATTTAAAGCTATGCCCTCTCGTGCTAGCTTTCTCCATCCGAGGAAAAAGGCTATCACTGTCCACCCTATCTAAACCTCTAATCATCTTATATGTTTCAATAAGGTCCCCTCTTAGCCGCCTTCTTTCTAACGAAAACAACCTCAAATCCCTCAGTCTCTCCTGATAGGACCTTCCCTCCATACCAGGCAACTCCTCTGCACCCTCTCCAAAGCCTCCACATCCTTCCTATAATGTGGGGACCAGAACTGCACACAATACTCCCAAGTGCGGCCGCACCAGAGTTTTGTACAGTTGCAACATGACGCTGCGACTCCTAAATTCAATCCCCCTACCAATAAACTCCAAGACACCGTATGCCTTCCTAACAACCTTATCTACTTGATTCCCAACTTTCAGGGATCTATGTACACATACACCTAGATCCCTCTGTTCATCCACACTATTCAGAATCCTACCGTTAGCCCTATACTCTACACATCTGTTATTCCTACCAAAGTGAATTACCTCACACTTTTCCGCATTAAACTCCATCTGCCACCTCTTGACCCAGCTCTGCAACTTGTCCAAGTCTCTCTGTAAACTATGACACCCTTCCTCACTATCTACCACACCTCCGACTTTGGTGTCATCAGCAAATTTACTAATCCACCCAACTATACCCTCATCCAGATCGTTAATAAAAATTACAAACAGCAGTGGCCCCAAAACAGATCCCTGAGGCACACCACTTGTAACTGAACTCCATGACGAATACTTACCATCAACCACCACCCTTTGTCTCCTATCTGCTAGCCAATTCCTGATCCAATTACCTAAATCACCCTCAATCCCATACATCTGCATTTTCTGCAGAAGCCTTCCATGGTGAACCTTATCAAACGCCTTACTAAAGTCCATATATACCATATGAAGGCGATGGACGAGTGGAAACTTTTGGTACCTTGGCCTTTGTAAATGGGAATATCAAGTATAAAAGTTGGAGTGTTATGGTAAGGTAATATAAGGTATTGGTGAGGCCAAATTTAGAGTATTGTGTACAGTTTTGGTCACCTAGTTACAGGAAGGATGTAAATAAGGTTGAAAGAGTGCAGAGAAGGTTCACAAGGATGTTGCCGGGACTTGAGAACCTGAGTTACAGAGAGAGATTGAATAGGTTAGGATTTTATTCCCTGGAGCGTAGAAGAATGAGAGGAGATTTGATAGAGGTGTATAAGATTTTGATGGGTATAGATAGAGTGAATGCAAGCAGGCTTTTTTCACTGAGGCTAGAGGAGAATAAAACCGGAGGGCATGGGTTAAGGGTGAAAGGAGAAAAGTTTAAAGGGAATATTAGGGGGGGGGCTTCTTCGCGCAGAGAGTGGTGGGAGTGTGGAATGAGCTGCCAGATAAAGTGGTAAATGTGGGGTCACTTTTAACATTTTAAGAAAAGCTTGGGCAGGTTCATGGATGAGAGGGGTGTGGAGGGATATGGTCCAAGTGCAGGTCAGTGGGACTAGGCAGAAAAATGGTTTGGCACAGACAAGAAGGGCCAAAAGGCCTGTTTCTGAGCTGTAATTTTCTATGGTTCTAAGGAAGTAATGTTGATGAATTTTTTGAAGTCTGGATGAGAGCATGAAACGGCACTAAAATACTCATCGGTGTACTGATAAAGCAGTTGTGGGAGGGGACCTGGATAGGTCTGGAACAAGGAATATTCCACATATCCCATAAAAAGACAAGCATAGCTAGGACCCATGTAGGTATTCATTGCTATTCCTTTGATTTGGAGAAAGTGGGATGAGTTAAAGGAGAAGTCGTTAAGAGATAGTATAGGACAGCTTTAAGCAGCTTTTTTTCCCTGGTTTCTATGGCTATGACTCATCTTTCATTCCCTCTCCCTGCAGTATAAATATCTCCCACTTCCTCTGTCTTTTAGCTTTGACAAAGGGTCATCTGGATTCGAAACATCAGCTTTTTTCTCTTCTGACAGTTGCTGCCAGACCTGCTGAGATTTCCCAGCGTTTTGGCTTTTGATTTTCACAGTAACTTCGTTGCAGTGTTAATGTAAGCCTACTGGCAGCAATAATAAATAAATACATTTCCATTCTCCTGTTACAGCCCTCTCCCCACCCTCATAGTATAAATCTCTTATTTTCTTTGCTCTTAGCTCTGACAGTGGATCATCCAGATTCAATATTTGTTCTATTCTCTTTCCACAGATGCTGAGATTTTCCAGCATTTTCTGTTTATGCTGCACAAAATCCGAATTATCTGTATTATTTAATAATTCATTGTTTGACCCACTCCCACTTTTTATGTTCCAATGCCATTTTGCCTCATTTTTATCCTATTCTACAGAAATTGCAAAGTTGGGAAGAGTAATTGTAGATTGGGAGGTAGGAAGTTAAAAGGTGGTGCTTTTTCTGTGCTTAGAGATTCAAAAAAACTACAAGTACACAGAGAGCCCAAACTGAAACATCAGTATCGAAAGGCCAAGTTTTTATCATGACAACAGGTTTTTGAATTTAGCCAATCATATTGGATCAGGCATTTAGATACCAAAAACCTATTAAATTTAAATCGGATGGTTTTGACAACCTATGACCAATCCTACTGTGGGAAATATTGATATGTCATCACTAATATAAAAGAAGGAGGCAGTGGGACAAGGAGAGAGCAACTGCCACCTGCCAGAAATAACAGCTCTCAGTCTCCCATCCATTGACTCTGTCGGCACTTTCTGTTGCCTCGGCAAAGCAGCAGCATAATTAAGGACCCCATGTACCCCGGACATTCTCACTTCCATCTCCTTCCTTCAGGAAAAAGATACAAAAGTCTGAGGTCACATACCAACTGACTCAAGAACAGCTTCTTCACTGCTGCCATCAGACTTTTGAATGGACCTACCTTGCATTAAGTTGATCTTTCTCTACACCCTAGTTATGGCTACAACACTACATTCTGCAGTCGCTCGTTTCCTTCTCTATGTACTGTATGCTTTGTCTGTATAGCGCGCAAGAAACAGTACTTTTCACTGTATGTTAATACACGTGACAATAATAAATCAAATCAAATCAAATCTGCTCTCCCTTGCTTTCTGTCTCGATCATCGCTGGCCCTTATAGCTTCACCTGTGTCTTAGAGAAAGCACCATCTAGATAACAAAGGTACCAAAGAAAGAAGTTCCAGACAGAAGAATCAACAGAGAAGGCCCAGAATATTCCAGATGACACAAAACCTGGTTGTAATTTAGAGCGTGACTAAATTCTATTTTTGTTAATGATTGGGAATTGTATTTATTGGAATAGCATTCCTTTAGAATCTTGTGTATTCAGGAATAGTTAATAGAAGGGATTTATTCGGTTTGTTAATAGTTTAGTTAATTTGCTCAATGTTAGATAAATATATTATGTGTTGATTTTACAGAGAGTATCAGGGAGTTATTTTGTATTTAACCACTAGGAGTTGCTGAAGAGCAGGTCACACCACTTCACACACACTTTTTACAGATTATAGGGCAAGGTGTCTCTTTGGGTGTCTCCGTGTTAGCTCGCAGTGGGGGGTGGAGGGAAATCAACCTCCGCTTTATAACACATATACTGAATTTTGTTGGGACATAGTTCCAGGCACAAAGCACTCTAGCATCTCAAGCAAATAGAGATTCTTTGTAAATAAGCTTTGGTAATGAATGAGTTGAAATACAATGGTTTAAGGTTGTTCAGATTTAAGTGCTTCAGCTGACACAATGTAAAATTGCCAAATCACAACAAAAACTGTTAACTCTTGTTCGTAAGAAGCTCAGGAATGCAATTAACCGCCTCTGTCAGACGTTGTTTAAAATTTAATAAATCTGAAATAGATCAAATACTTTATTCTGCCAGCCATATAGCACAAATCTCCAGGGATTGTAAGCACAATGCAGTTTACACAAGTCTTCTTTCTTTCTTCTCACTTATCCATCAACAAAGCCCCTTGTTTCACCTGTAACTTTATCTCCCATATTATCTGGCTGTCTTCCCAGGCCTCGACTGTAACATTATCAGGATTGTAAGTTCTAATACCGTGACACTTACTACAGACAGTTCTTCACATCAAGAAATCAAATCTGCTTAAATCCAGCATCTTAAAACCTTGGCTGTGAGTTTCCGTAGGATTCTCCTGATCTTCCTCTGTAATTTAAGTAGAACCACCCGGAGTAACTCCATTAGCAGCCATGGCAGTGGGTGATCAAGGGGGTCATGCAGCCTGACTGATTTGGTTCATTATTGTCACATGTATTAACATACAGTGAAAAGTATTGTTTCTTGCGCACAATACAGACAAAGCGTACTGTTCATAGAGAAGGAAAGGAGAGGGTGCAAAATGTAGTGTTACAGTCATAGCTAGGGTGTAGAGAAAGATCAACTTAATGCAAGGTAAGTCCATTCAAAAGTCTGACAGCAGCAGGGAAGAAGCTGTTCTTGAGTCGGTTGGTATGTGACCTCAGACTTTTGTACCTTTTTTCCAAAGGAAGAAGGTGGAAGAGAGAATGTCCGGGGTGTATGGGGTCCTTAATTATGCTCGCTGCTTTTCCCGAGGCAGTGGGAAGTGTTGATAGTGTCAGTGAATGGGAGGCTGGTTTGTGCAATGGATTGGGCTACATTCATAACCTTTTGCAGTTTCTTGCGGTCTTGGACAGAGCAGGAGCCCATACCAAGCTGTGATACAACCAGAAAGAATACTTTCTATGGTGCATCTGTAAAAGCTGATGACAGTTGTACTGACATGCCAAATTTCCTTGGTCTCCTGAGAAAGTAGAAGTGTTGGTGGGCTTTCTTAACAATAGTGTCAGCGTGAGGTTATCAACCAATCCTATCTCACTGCACAATGCAGGTCCAGAATAACCTACCCTCAGGTTGGCTCCAAAACATGCTGTTCCAAAGAAGTATCTCAAAAACATTCTGTGTACGATTCATCTATGCTGTCCATCTGATTTTTCCAATCTACGTGTAAATTAAAATCACCCATAATTATTACTGGTCTTTATTTAAAAAGGTTGCATTAAGAGCTGATCACATGATTTGATGGTGATGTCATTGGGGTGTTTGCAGAGGCTGCTGTTTTACTTTCAGTTTTATGTTCTGTGCATCGCAGAGAGCAACTCTTCAGTAAACTTGTTATTTTGAATCCATGTGTGCAAGCCATTTTCTTCCCTTTCTGTTAATATTCACAACCTTAACATTGTTAGGACATTCAAGAAAGAAAATTGATGATAAGAATGGGATTTTATTTAATTGAGAAAAGTAGAGGAATGAAAATCATGATGAGTCCTCACACTTTGAATATTAGAAGGCTGGGGAGAAGCAACAACAGGATTAAAGATCGAAGTACTCTCTGTCCTTTCCTGCCACGGTGTGTTTGTCATTTCCCATTTCAGTGTCTTTCTTTCTTGCCTTGTCTCTATGCTTTGGTATACCACATCTTTCCAATTCAATCACATGCCCCACCTATTCAGTTTCAATCTCCCTCTACTTTCCTGGTTACAGCTCTCAAGAACATCAGCCCCAGCATATTACAGGTGCAGTTACAGGATACGGTGGGATTGTTGTTGGTGCAGGAGTGATGGACCAAATGGCCTCTTTCTGTACTGTAGTGATTCTGCAATTCTCTATATATTCGGGTGTAGACCATTGCAACTTTCCCCAGTACTGGTGTCAGTGCCCTAAACCAGAACCCACTTTGCCCACAACAGTGTTTGAGCCTTGCATTCATTTCCCTAATCTTATTTGTACAATGCCAATTTGCACGTGATCTAGAATTTATCACCTTTGAGATTCTGCCTCTTATTTTAGTAGCAAGATCCTCAAACTGATACAAAGATACCCTTTGGCTCATCGTGCTTGCACCAGCCATCAAGCACCTATCTATTCTAATTCCATGTTCCAGCACTTGATCCATAACCTTGTGTGTTATAGCATTTCAAGTACTCCTGTAAATGCTTCTTAAATGTTCTGAGGGTTCCTGCCGCTTCCCCCCTTCCAGGCAGTGAGTTCCAGATTCCCATCAACCTTTGGGTGAAAATATTTCCCTCATATCCTTTCTAAATCTCCTGCTCCTTACTGTAAATCTGTGCCTCCTGATTAGTGACCCCTTTACCAAGGGGGAACATTTCTCCCACCCTATTCTATCCGTGTCCATCATAATTTTGTACATCTCAATCAAGGTTCCCCCCCCTCAGCCTTCTCTGCTCTAAGGAAAACAACCCCAGCCTAACCAGTCTCTAGCTGAAACACTCCAGCCTGGGCAACATCCTGATGAAGCTCTTCTCAGGTTCTTTCCTGTTATCACATCCTCCTAAAGTAGGGAAAAGGTGAATGCATTTTGTACCTGAAGAGAAAGGGTTAATGGATTTTATACCTAGAATATGTCACAAACATAACCCTTTATCATGACTGATCTTCTTTAGTTTATACTGCCCCAGGCATTAGATATTTGTTCATGTCTTACGTGCTTTAACTCTCATTTGTATAAAGACAGAGTGTAATCTGACTGTGGGACATTGTTACGCAGACGGTAGTTTATGAAACTGGCTTTTGATAGCTGCTGATGGCAGATCGCGATACCTGCTTTTAACAGGAAGAGTCCTGCTGGGACAGCCACAATCGCACAAGTAACTTCAAAGACAGGGATTCCGGTACTGCTGCAGAAGGAATTTCCTGTGTCCCGACTGCAGGACTGTAATTCCTGATTAACCCTGGGGCTGCATCACGACCCAGGAAGGAAGAACTGGAGGTCTGGCAGGAATTGGAACTTTGAATCGTGATTCCTGCTGGAGCTCATAATGTATAAATACCCACTTTGTGTTTGTGTTCTAGGAGAAACCTGGTAGAGCTTCTCCCAAAGCTCTTGAATGAACACCAGAGCTTTGAAATAAAAACCCACTGTATTTTGACTCACTGAATCAGGTATTATTTTACCTACAACACTTCCTACAGTGTGACAAACTGCACATAATATTTTAACTGTGGTCTAACAAGCAGTGTATCTATCATTGCCTCCTTGCTCTTGTATTCTATGCCTCGGCTAATAAAGGCAAGTATCCTATTTTTTAAAAATTCATTTTATGGGATGTGGGCATCGTTGGCTGGACCAGCATTTATTGCCCATCCCTAGTTGCCCATGAGAAGGTGGCAGTGAGCTATAGTCCCTGAAGTGTCGGTATACCCACCGTGCTGCTAGAGAGAAAATTCCAGGATTTTGGCACAGCAACAGTGAAGGAACAGTAACATACTTCCAAGTCAGGATGTGGAGTGACTTAGAGGGGAACCTCGAGGTGGTGGTGTTCCCATGTGTCTGCTGCCCTTGTCCTTCTAAATGGTAGCAATCACGGATTTGGAAGGTGCTGCCAAAGGAACCTTGATGAATTCCTGCAGTGCTTCTTGTAGATGGTACAAATGGAAGCCACTATACATCAGTGGTGGAATGTTTGTGGAAGGAGTAGCAATTAAGTGGCCTGCTTTGTCCTGGATGACGTTGAACTTCTTGAGTTTAGTTGGAGCTGCATTATCTGAGAAAGTGGTAGATAAGGTTGTAAAGAGTGCTTTTGGTACATTGGCTTTTATAAATCAACGTATTGAGTATAAGAGTTGGAATGTTATGGTGAGGTTGTATAAGACATTGGTGAGGCCGAATTTAGAGTATTGTGTGCAGTTTTGGTCACCTAGTTACAGGAAGGATATTAATAAGGTTGAAAGAGAAAATTCACAAGGACGTTGCCAGGACTTGAGAAGCTGAGTTACAGAGAGAGATTGAATAGGTTAGGATTTTATTCCCTGGAGTGCAGAAGAATGAGAGGAGATTTGATAGAGGTGTATAAAATTATGATGGGTATCGATAGAGTGAATGCAAGCAGGCTTTTTCCACTGAGACTAGAGGGGGAAAAAACCAGAGGGCATGGGTTAAGAGTGAAGGGGGAAAAGTTTTAAAGGGAATATTGGGGGGGGCTTTTTCACACAGAGAGTGGTGGGAGTGTGAAATGAGCTGCCGGATAAAGTGGTGAAAGTGGGGTCACTTTTAACATTTAAGAAAAACTTGGACAGGTACATGGATGAGAGGGGTGCAGAGGGATATGGTCCAGGTCCAGGTGCAGGTCAGTGGGACTAGGCAGAAAAATGGTTCGGCACAGACAAGAAGGGCCAAAAGGCCTGTTTCTGAGCTGTAATTTTCTGTTGTTCTAATATTCTATTACACTCCTGACTTGTGTCTTGTAAATGGTGAACAGGAGTCAGGAGGTGAATTATTCACCATAGGATTCCTAGCCTTTAATCTGCTCTGGTAGCCATACTGTTTAAATGGCTAGTCCAGTTCAGTTTCTGGTCAATGGTTAACCACCATCCCTCCCGCCCCATCCTCCCCCAGGATGGTTTGTAATATATATAAATGATTTGGAGAAAAATATAATTGGATTGATTAGTAAGTTTGCAGACGACAAAAAGGTTGTTGGATTTGCAGATAGCGATGAGGACCATCAGACGATACAGCAGGATATAGATCAGTTGGAGACTTGGCGGAGAGATGGCAGATGGAGTTTAATCTGGACAAATGTGAGGTAATGCATTTGGAAGGTCTAATCCAGATAGGAAATGTACAGTAAATGGCAGAACACAAAGAATATTGATAGGCAGAGGGATCTGGGTGTACAGGTGTACAGGCCAGTGAAAGAGGCAATGCAGGTGGAGAAGGTAGTCAAGAAGGCATACGGCACGCTTGCCTTCATCGGCTGGGGCACTGAGTTTAAAAATTGGCAAGTCATGTTGCAGCTTTATAGAACCTTGGTTAGGCTGCACTTGGAATATAGTGTTCAATTCTGGTCGCCACACTACCAGAAGGATGTTGAGGCTTTGGAGAGGGTACAGAAAAGATTTACCAGGATGTTGCCTGGTATGGAGGACATTAGCTATGAGGAGAGATTGGAGAAACTTGGTTTGTTCTCACTGGAGTGACGGAGGCTGATAGAAGTCTACAAGATTATGAGAGGCATGGACAGAGTGGATAGTCAGAAACTTTTTCCCAGGGTGGAAGAGTCAATCACTAGGGGACACAGGTTTAAGGTGCGAGGGACAAGGTTTAAAGGAGATATACGAAGCAGATGTTTTATACAGAGGGTAGTGGGTGCCTAGAACTCGCTGCCAAGGGAGGTAGTGGAAACGGATACGGTAGTGATTGTTAAGGGGTGCCTTGACAAATACATGAATAGGTTAGGAATAGAGGGATGTGGTCCCTGGAAGGATTGGAGGTTTTAGCATGGCCAGTGCAGGCTTGGAAGTTCCTATTCCTATGCTGTAATTTTCTTTGTTCTTTGATTTTGATAGTGGAGGTTTCAGAATGGTAATGCCATTAAATGTCAAAAAGTGATGGTTAGATCCTTTCTTGTTGGAGATGGTCATTGCCTGGCACTTGTGTAGCGTGATTATAGTGCCTTCGTAACCATCTTATCTACCTGTCCTGCTACCTACAGGGATCTATGAATATGCACCTCAAGGTCCCTGTGGTCCTCTCTAGCATCATACTGTTTATTGTTTATTCCCTTGTATTGTTAGTCCCCCAAAAATATATCACCTACACTTTTTCTGCCTATCTGACCAGCCCATTTATATCGTCCTGTAATCCAAAGCTTTCCTACTCACTATTTATCACACCACCAATTTTCGTGTCATTTGCAAACTTGTTGATCATACCTCTCCTTTAATGTCTAGAACATTAATGGACTGTACAAACAGCAAGGAACCCAGCAGCAATCCCTGGATACAGACTTCCAATCACAAAAACAACCTCCACCGTCACTTCCTGCCACTAAACTAATTTTGGCTCAAATTTGCCAATTTGTCCTGGACTCAATGGATTCTTAGCTCCTTGATCAATCTTCCATGTGGGACCTTGTCAAAAGCCTTACTGATGTCCATGTAGATGTCATCAGCTGCATTGCGTTCATCAGCATATCCAGTCATCTCAAAAAAAATCAAATCTGTTAGACACAATCTCTCCCTGACAGCCATGCCGACTATCCCTGCCTCTCCAAGTGGGGATTAATTCTATCCCTCAGAATTTTGTTCCAATGATGGAAGAATATAGATACTAAATGTGAAATTCTTAAGGCAAAAATTGGGAGAACTTATTTTACACAGAGTTGTGAGGCCACATAGAAGCAGAGATCACTGAAAAACAGGTTATCCAGGAAGGTAAAGGGATCCAGGAACCTGGCAATCGCTTATGATGAAGGTACCGTTGATGTTGAGGACTTTAAAGTTCATTTATTAATGTCATAAGTAAGGCTTACATTAACACTGCAATGAAGTTACTGTGAAAATCCCCCAGTTGCCACACTCTGGCACCTGTTCGGGTACACTGAGGGAGAATTTAGCATGGCCAATGCACCTATCCGGTACGTCTTTCGGACTGTGGGAGAAAACCGGAGCACCTGGAGGAAACCCACGCAGACACGGGGAGAACGTGGAAACTCCACACAAACAGTGACCCAAGCTGGAAATCGAACCCAATCCATGGTGCTGTGAGGCAGCAGCGCTAACCACTGTGTCACCGCCTGCAATTTCTGTGTGACGCTAGGTATTAAGTCAATTATATCCTTTTACCCCTGAGCTGAACTCTTAAAATCGCCTTTGAAAATTTATACAATGAAAAACAAGATGATTAATTGTGCACTATTCCCTTGTTGAAAATAAGATGCAATTATTGCTGATAATGTAAACAAATATAAATAACCGCCTTCAAATCTCAGCAAATCCTATTAGACTCAGCACATTGCATGTCAGCAACTAGCGTAACACCTACCATCAGAACAGAAAACTGATCCAAATAAACCCCATCCCCCCCTAAATCTGAAACAGTTTGTACCCCCACCTTCATTTCCTACTCAAACACACCTGTTTGAACTTTTGAGTTGATTTGATTTATTATTGTCCCATATATTAGCATACAGTGAACAGTATTGTTTCTTGCACATTATACAGACAAAGCATACCATTCATGGAGAAGGAAAGGAGAGAGTGCAGAATGTAGTGTTACAGTCATAGCTAGGGTGTAGAGAAAGATCAACTTAGTGCGAGGTAAGTCCATTCAAAAGTCTGATGGCAGCAGGAAGAAACTTTTTGTATTGGTTGGTATGTGACTTCAAACTTTTGTAACTTTTTCCTGGTGGAAGAGAGAATGTCGGGGTACATGGGGGTCCTTGATTATGCTGGCTGCTTTGCTGAGGCAACGGGAAGTGTAGACAGAGTCAATGGATGGGAAGCTGGTTTGCATGATGGACTGGGCTACATTCACGATCTTTTGTAGTTCCTTGTGAAGTAGGGCAGGGCAGGAGCCCATACCAAGCAGTAATACAACCAGAAAGAATGCTTTCTATGGTGCACCTGTAAAAGTTGGTGAGAGTTGGTGACATGCTTTCAGTCACACATTCTTGTTTCCTAATGGTTCAGCCTCCACCAGGGTGGCACAGTGGGTTAGCACTGCTGCCTCACAGCACCAGGGACCCGGGCTCAATTCCAATCTTGGGTCACTGTCTGTGAGGAGTTTGCACGTTCTCCCTGTGACTGCGTGGATTTCCTCTGGGTGCTCTGTTTTGTCCCACAGTATGAAGGGTGTGCTGGTTAGGGTGCATTGGCAATGCTAAATTCTCCCTCAGTTTACCTGAACAGGTGTCCGAGTGTGGCGACTTGGGGATTTTCACAGTAACTTCATTGCAGTGTTAATGTAAGCCTACTTGTGACACCAATAAATAAATATTAACATTTTTATTTGAGACCTTGTGAAGTGCTTTGGATCATTTTTCCATATTAGTGATTCCTCTCAGTCAATGATGCATAATGTTGATTCCTGGATCAGCTGTCCATTATACGGAGTATCTGGTATCCAGTGCATCGATAGCAATGGAACTGAATATCTGGTGCTGCATGGTCAAAATTGTCTGTTTTGTTGTACTGCCCCAAGACAAATTTCTGCTGTGACGGTTGAATTTTATTGTCTAAGCCCCTGCACTCCCTTGCACCACCCCATGATTGAATGCATGGAACCAAACCGAATCGTAAAATATTCTTTATTACACGCAACACCTTGGTGACAGACAGTGAATATGACAGGCATGGAAAATGTGACGCACAATCACTTTGTGTTTGTACAATGCATATTTCTTCACAATAGAATTCATGACAGGCTTACTTAATGTAATTAAAGATTTGCAAGTCACATTTTAGTACCTATAATTACGCCCCATCTAAGAAAAAGAAAAGACAAACATGAGGGTGTGGTGTTTAAAACATCCATGTTGATAAACTCTGAACATGATGTTTGTGCTGAAAACAATGCACTGCTTTTGCCAAAACGCACCACCCAGCCTAAGAAGCAGTTGGCTGAATATAAATAAAAAATGCAATTCCAGTAATGTATTCATCAAAATCATTGTAAATGCAATATAATTCATTCTCCTCTTAGTTCTTCCATGTTAACACCAAGGACCCTTTAGGATTCTTCGCCTGGTATATTTTTATTGTCACCCTCGGCAATCTCTTCCATTGTGGGGACTAAGTGGCACAACACAATTGGTTCATAATTTTTGGAATGTGTGGTTGACGCAGGATTGAATGCAGGAAATACTGGTTTGCGGAACTTTGTTTTAAAGGAGTGAATGTGTGTGCCTCGGTAAACATTGTAGAAAGACAAGCGCCCCTCTTCGTAATCTAAAAATACTCCCAGTTGCTCACAGTTGTGATCTCTGCTGTTTGTATCAAGCAAGATGGACTCATCAGCGTGGAGTGCATAAAATTCCTTGTCAACCATCCGGAGGGACCATGAATATTTGTTCTTTCCCAGAACTGTTTCTTTACCTTTCCCTTTTCTGGCGATTAAGGCATAGGTGACACCAATGTTCCACCCATCCTTGTTCCTCACTTTCACCTCCCAGTAGTGTTTGCCCGATGAGAAACTCTCATTTGCTAGAACATTGGAAGAACCTTCAAACCGCATTGGATTGTTTTGGACACCTGAGGGTAAGGGGCTGTATTGCACAGAACGCAGATCAGCTGACAAAGTCAAATTCTTGTGTGCTGTGTTCTCATCGAAGGTAATATTTCTCGAATCTATAACATATTAATAAAATGCTTTTACTAAAACTTGAAAATTATTACCATTAACACTGCTCAACATCTAAAAGTTTAAATTTATACAATACCATGAGGTAAGACATGTGATTTCAAGAACGTTCCCCCTGGTCCTGGCTGTGATATGATACTAAACTAATAATCAAGCAGTTATTAGTAACTTTTACCAACGCCACAGTCTCTCATGTCTCTGCGCTCCTCCAATTTTGACTTCTTGCATAAGCCCAGTTTTAATTGTTTCTCTTCTCCTTCCCCTATATTGACTGGGACTGATTTAGTACTGGGGGTGTGGATGGGGCAGAGTTTGTAAGGAGCATCCAGTAGGGCTTCCTGAAACAGTTTGTAGATAGTCCAACTAGGGAAGGGGCCGTGTTGGACCTGGTATTGGGGAATGAGCCTGGCCAGGTGGTCAATGTTTCACTAAGGGAGCAGTTGGGGAACAGTGACCACAATTCAGTAAGCTTTAAGGTACTGATGGATAAAGATAAATGTAGTCCTCACGTGAAGATGCGAAATTGGGGGAAGGGTAATTACAACAATATTAGGCAGGAACTGAAGAATGAAGATTGGTGGCAGATGTTTGAGGGCAAATCAACATCTGGCATGTGGGAGTCTTTCAAGTGTAAATTGATAGGGATTCAGGACTGGCACATTCTTGTAAGGATGAAGGATAAGTATGGCAAGTTTTGGGAATCTTGGATAACGAGAGATTTTGTGAGCCTAGTCAAAGAGAAAAAGGAAGCATTTGTTGAGGCTGGGAACAAGTGTGGTATACAAGGAAGGTAGAAAGAAACTTTAGCAAGGAGTAAGGAGGACTAAAAGAAAAATCATTGGCCAGCAGGATTAAGGAAAATTGCAAGGCTTTTTATACATATAAAAGAATAAATACATAAAGGGCAAAAGAGTAACAAGAGAGAGTAGGGCCTCTTAAGGATCAACAAGATCATCTATGTGCAGATCCACAAGGGATGGGTGAGATCCTAAATGAATATTTCTCATCAGTGTTTTCTGTTGAGAAAAGCATGGATGTTAGGGAACTTGGGGAAATAAATATTGATGTCTTGAGGAGTGTACATATTACAGAGAAGGAGGTGCTGGAAGTCTTAAAGCGCATCAAGGTAGATAAATCCCTGGGACCTGATGAAGTGTATCCCAGGACAT
This sequence comes from Carcharhinus amblyrhynchos, assembly GCF_965287045.1. Classification (NCBI taxonomy): domain Eukaryota; kingdom Metazoa; phylum Chordata; class Chondrichthyes; order Carcharhiniformes; family Carcharhinidae; genus Carcharhinus; species Carcharhinus amblyrhynchos. The sequence continues at coordinate 125,595,283 of NC_137331.1, forward strand.
TGTGGGAGACTAGGAAGGAAATTGCGGGTCCTCCAGCAGCGATATTTGAATCATCGATAGTCACGGGTGAGGTGCCTGAAGATTGGAGGGTGGCAAATGTTGTGCCTTTGTTTAAAAAGGGCTGCAGGGAAAAGCCTGGGAACTACAGGCCAGTGAGCCTCACATCTGTGGTGGGTAAGTTGTTGGAAGGTATTTTGAGAGACAGGATTTACAGGCATTTAGAGATGCATGGACTGATTAGGGACAGTCAGCGTGGCTTTGTGAGTGAAAAATCATATCTCACAAATTTGATTGAGTTTTTTGAAGGGGTAACCAAGAAGGTAGATGAGGGCAGTGCAGTTGATGTTGTCTACATGGACTTTAGCAAGGCCTTTGACGAGATACAACATGGTAGATTGTTGCATAAGGTTAAATCTCACAGGATCCAGGGCAAGGTAGCCAAATGGATACAAAATTAGCTTGATGACAGAAGCCAGAGGGTGGTTGTAGAGAATTGTTTTTCAAACTGGAGGCCTGTGACCAGTGGTGTGCCTCAGGGATCAGTGCTGGGCCCACTGTTATTTGTCATTTATATTAATGATTTGGGTGAGAATATAGGAGGCATGGTTAGTAAGTTTGCAGATGACACCAAGATTGGTGGCATCGTGGACAGTGAAGAAAGTTATCTCCAACTGCAACGGGATCTTGATCAATTGGGCCAGTGGGCTGACGAATGGCAGATGGAGTTTAATTTAGACAAATGCGAGGTGATGCATTTTGGTAGATTGAACCAGGGCAGGACTTACTCAGTTAATGGTAGGGCATTGGGGAGAGTTACAGAACAAAGAAATCTAGGGGTACATGTTCATAGTTCCTTGAAACTGGGGTCACAGGCGGACAGAGTGTTGAAGAAAGCATTCGGCATGCTTGGTTTCATTGGTCAGAACATTGAATACAGGAGTTGGGATGTCTTGTTGAAGTTGTACAAGACATTGGTAAGGCCACACTTGGAATACCGTGTGCAATTCTGGTCACCCTATTATAGAAAGGATATTATTAAACTAGAAAGAATGCAGAAGAGATTTACTAGGATGCTACTGGGACTTGTTGGTTTGAATTATAAGGAGACGCTGGATAGACTGGGACTTTTTCTCTGGAGTGTAGAAGGCGGAGGGGTGACCCTCTCATGCTGCCGTGATGTTTTTCCCAATCAAAAATGCAACTCCTTCTTTTACCTCCTGTTCTATCTTTCTTATAGCATCCGTACCCTGGAACATTGAGCTGCCAGTCCTGTCCCTCCCTTAGCCATGTTTCAGTAATTGCTTTAATATCCCAGTCCCACGTACCCATCCATGCCCTGAGTTCATCTGCCTTGCCCGTCAGGCCTCTTGCATTGAAATAAATGCAGTTTAATCTGGACTTCTCTTGCTCTCTGTCTTGCTTTTGCCTGATCTGTCTGGTACTAGGATTACTGACACTGTCTTTACTATTTAATGTGCCCTCTTTAACTTCTCTTCATTAGAGCAAGCTTTATGTTGTGGTTGGGGCAGACTCAGTCTATTTAAACAGGGAATGATCTGATTAGTACACTCAATGTTATTAATCCACAGCCTCTTTCCGCACTCACATTCCCACATTCGTGGAAGCAATTTCTTCACAGCCTGGAACAGCTCCTGTACAGATCGTGTGAGTGATTTCAGTCTCCCATTCTCCACTGGCATTTCTTTACCAATTGATCTTTGCAAATCTTCAAAAGCTTCGAGACTGAACAGTGTGAAAAAAGTGAAGATAACGAATGCACTGTTACAACTTTATATGTTTGTGATAACTTCATTAAAATGTACCACTGTAAGCATTTTAAGACCCATGCCCTACTTTAGAGGCTCGTAAAATCCCACCCAAAGCCAACGGAGAATTCCGTTCTGTAAGCCTCGCCCACCCTGATTCCGGGGTGGGTGAGGTGGTACAGTTCCAACCTGTCTGTCAGCCTTGTTAGCTTTTGGATGAGATGTTAAATTGAGACATTGTCTGCCCACCCAAATCAATAGGAAGGTTTCATTGCTTTATTTAAAGCAGAGCAGGGAATTCTCCAGGTCAAAATAGTTCCTTCAACTAAAAATAGATTATCTGTCACAGTATTGTTTGTGGGACCTTGCTCTGTGTAAGTTAATTATTATGGAAAGAATTTGATATGTTCCAGCGGGCTTATTTCCCACAGGCCCGGCACATAAAATAGGGTGGGTTTACAAACTACCACTTTCCTACCCATCCCTGACCTCCCCCCAGACTCTCACCACCCTCTGGGTAAAAGTCTTTCCTCACATCCCCCCTAAACCTCCTGCCCCTTGCCTTGAACCTCTGTCCCCTCGTGACTGACCCTTCAACTAAGAGGAACAGCTGCCCCCTATCCACTCTGTCCGTGTCTCTCATAATCTCGTACACCTCGATCAGATCAGATCACCCCTCAGTCTTCTCCGCTCCAATGAAAACAACCCAAGCCTCTCCAACCTCTCTCCATAACTGAAATGCTCCCCCAGGCAGCATCTCCTCTGCACCCCCTCCAGTGCAATCACATCCTTTCTGCATAGAAACATAGAAAAACTACAGCACAAACAGGCCTTCGGCCCACAAGTTGCGCCGAACATGTCCCTACCTACTAGGCTTACCTATAACCCCCCATCTTACTAAGTTCCATGTACTTATCCAAAAGTCTCTTAAAAGTCCCTATCGAAACCGCCTCCACCACTATAATGTGGTGACCAGAACTGCACACAGTACTCCAGCTGTGACCTCACCAAAGTTCCATACAACTCCAACATGATTTCCCTGCTTCTGTAATTTATGCCTCGATTGATAAAGGCTAAGTACCTGTATGCTATAAGCTTTTTTCACCACTCTATTAACATGCCTTCACTAGGCTGATACCGGAGATGAGGGGGTTGGACTATGAAGAGAGGCTGAATAGACTGGGTCTGTACTCGTTGGAGTTTAGAAGGATGAGGGGGGATCTTATGGAGACATATAAGATATTGAAGGGGATGTATAGGGTAGAGGTAGAGAGATTCTTCCCGCTTAGAAAGGATAGCAGGACTAGAGGACACAGCCTCAAGATAAGAGGGGGGCAGTTTAGATCAGAGTTGAGGAGGAACTTCTTCACTCAAAGGGTGGTGAACCTCTGGAATTCTCTGCCCGTTGAAGTGGTGGAGGCTACCTCGCTGAATATATTTAAGTCACGGGTAGATAGGTTTCTGGTAGGCAAGGGAATTAAGGGTTATGGGGAGAAAGCGGGAAAGTGGAACTGATCCACTTCAGATCAGCCATGATCTTATTGAATGGCGGGGCAGGCTCGAAGGGCTAGATGGCCTACTCCTGCTCCTATTTCTTATGTTCTTATGCCCTTCCATCTTCAGAGATCTTTGGACAAACACACCAAAGCCATTTTGTTCCTCAGAACTTCCTAGTTTCATTTTGTTCATAGAATACTTTCTTGTCAAATTTTTCTTTCCAAAGTATATCACCTCATACCTTTCAATCAGAGACTTATTTAACCATTCCATCTATATCTTATTGTAACCCAAGACACTCAACGTCATTGTTAACCAATCATTGTGTCATCCACAAACTTACTAATTCTATCCACCACGTAGTCGTTTATATAAATAATAAATAATAGGGGGCTTATTCCTGTGGTACATCAATGGACACTGGTTTGCTGTCACTTATCCAGCCTTAGTCAACACCCTCTGTCTCCTACAACTGAGCCAATTTTGAATCCAGTTGATCAAATTACCCTGTATCCCAAATGCATTTACTTTCTTTATAAGTCTCCCATGTGGGACCTTTCAAAGACTTGCTGAAATCCATATAAACTGCATCATTGAAAACAGGAGTTGGAATAGTCATTGAAGTTGTACAAGACATTGGTAAGGCCACACTTGGAATACTGTGTGCAATTCTGGTCACCCTATTATAGAAAGGATATTATTAAACTAGAAAGAGTGCAGAAAAGATTTACTAGGATGCTATTGGGACTTGATGGATTGAGTTGTAAGGAGAGGTTGGATAGACTGGGACTTTTTTCTCTGGAGCATCGTAGGCTAAGGGGTGATCTTATAGAGGTCTATAACATAATGGGGGGCACAGATCAGCTAGATAGCCAATATCTTTTCCTAAAGGTAGGGGAGTCTAAAACTAGAGGGCATAGGTTTAAGTGAGAGGAGAGAGATACAAAAGTGCCCAGAGAGGCAATTTCTTCACACAGAGGGTGGTGAGTGTCTGGAACAAGCTACCAGAGGTAGTAGTAGAGGCAGGTATAATTTTGTCTTTAAAAACATTTAGATAGTTACATGGGTAAGATGGGTATAGAGGGATATGGGCCAAATGCGGGCAATCGGGATTAGCTTAGGTGTTTTAAAAAAAAGGGTGGCATGGACAAGTTGGGCCGAAGGGCCTGTTTCCATGCTGTAAACCTCTATGACTCTATAACTGCACTACCCTCATCTACACACCTGCTCATCCCCTCAAAAAATTCAATCAAATTTGTTAGACATGACCTCCCTTTGACGAAGCCATGCTCTCTATCCCTGATCAAGCCTTACCAAGTGGAGGTCAACGCTGTCCTTAAGAATTTTCACCAGTAGTTTGCCTACCACTGACATGAGACTCACAGGTCTGTAGTTCCCTGGTTTATCTACACAACCCTTCCTAAATAACTGAACCACATTAGCTGTTCTCCTGTTCTCTGTCACTTCCCCATGAGGTCAGAACCCTGCAGTCTCCTCTGTTGTCTCCTACAGCAGCCTGGGACATAATTCATCCAGACCTGGAGATTTTCTACTTTTAAGCCTACTAAACCTCCAATACACCTCCAAATGGGTTAGCACCATGGTTGGCGCTGCTGCTTCACAGTGCCAGGGACCTGGGTTTGATTCCAGCCTTGGTGACTGCGGAGTTTGCAGTTGCCCCTTTGTCTATGTGGGTTTCTTCTGGGTGCTCTGGTTTCCTCCCACAGTCCAAACATAAGCAGGTTAGGTCAATTGGCCATGCTGAATTGCCTGTTAATGTCCTAAAATGTGTAGATCAGGGAGGTTAGCCATGGTAAATGTGTGGGGTCACGGGGATAGGACTTGGAGTGGGTCTGAATAAGATACTCTGTCAGAGGGTCAGTGCAGACCCAATGGGCCTAATGGCCTCCTTCTGAACCATAGGGATTCTTTGAATACCAAAACGTAAATAAATAATCAAGGGTCAATTTGGCTTGCTTTCAGGACAATAACATGTTGTTCACACCGTAAAGTTTTGGTGTGGGCAACGGTGCAGGAGCTGGCAGCTTGATTTTTTCACTCAGATGTTCAAAGGGTAGGAAGGAAGGGAAGGTCACTGTTAGGGGGTTGCCCTTAGTCAATCACGGGGGCCTCCCGCTTAAGGTTAAAATTCCCCTTCCTGAGTTTTATATTTTAAAACTGGACACGAACCTCAAGATTGGTTGAGAATGTACGGTTAACTGCAGGGTGTTAACTAGGGAAAGAGTAGGGTCCATTAAGGACCACAGTAGTAATTGTGTGTGGAGCCGGAGAACATTGATAGGGTTCTAAATGAATACTTTGTGAAGTTCACTAGTGAGAGAGATGCTGTGGGCCTAGAAATCGGGTGGAAGGACCTTATACTATTGAAGAAATTAACACAGGCAGAGAGGAGGCTGTGAGTGGTCTGGCAGGCTTAGAGGTAGATAAATCCCCAGGGTCGGATGAAATGTATCCCAGGCTGTTGAGTGAAGCAGGGAGGAAATAACAGGGGCACTGGCAATAATTTTCAATTCCTGTCAGGCCACAGAAGACATGCCGGAGGACTGGACAACAGTCAGTGTGGGACCATTATTCAAGGAGCAGTTAGGAGTCTCACACACCAGGTTAAAATCCAACAGGTTTATTTGGTTTCATTGATACCAATTAAACCTGTTGGACTTTAACCCGGTGTTGTGAGACTTCTTACTGTGTCCACCCCAGTCCAACGCCGGCATCTCCACATTGTTCAAGAAAGGCAGGAAGAAAACTACAGGTCAGTCAGTCTAACCTCAGCGGTGAGGAAACTATTGAAAGCAAATCTGAGAAACAGAATTAATCTGCATTTGGAGGGATTAATGAAGAACAGTCAGTGTGGATTTGTTCAGTGAAGGTCATATCTGACCAACGTGATTGCATTTTTGAAAGAGGTGACCAGGTGTATAAAATTTAAAGTTTATTGATTAGTGTCACAAGTAGATTTACATTAACACTTCAATGAAGTTACTGTGAAAATCCCCGAGTCGCCACACTCCGGTGCCTGTTCGGGTGCACTGAGGGAGAATTTAGCATGGCCAGTGCACCCAACCAGCACATCTTTCAGACTGTGGGAGATAACTAGAGCACCCAGAGGAAACCCACAGGGAGAACGTGCAGACTCCACACAGACAGTGACCCAAGCTGGGTCCCTGGCACTGTGAGGCAGCAGTGCTGACCACCTTGTCACCATGTAGATGAGGTCAATGTATTTGATGTAGTCTACTTGGACTTCAGCAAAACTTATGACAAGATCCCACATGGGAGACTGATAGTAAAGGTGAGAGCCTGTGGGATCCAAGGAAATTTGTCCAATTGGATCCAGAATTGGCTGAGTGCCCAGAGGCTGAGGGTGTTTTGTTGGACTGTAAACTGTGTCCAGTGGGTCTCCCAGTGTTGCTGTTTGTAGTTTGTATAGATGATTTAGATTTGAATGTAGGAGGGTTGATCAGTAAGTTCGTGGACGATATGAAAATTGGCAGGGTGGTAAATAGTGAGGAGGATAGCCTTAGATTACAGGAGGATATGGACGGGCTGATCAGATGGACCGATTAGTGGCAAATGGAATTCAATCCGGATGAGTGTGAGATGATGCACTTGGGCAGAACAAACAAGACAAGGGAATAGCGGGATCTTGGGAAGCCCCGAGGATCAGAAGGATCCTGGTGTACATGTACACTGATCCCTTAAGGTAACAGAACAGATAGGCATATGGTATAGAACTATAGAATCATTACCATGCAGAAGGAGGCCATTTGGTTCATCAAGTCTCCAGTGACTGTCCAAAAGAGCACCTTACCCAGGCCTACCTCCCTACCCTACCTCCGTAACCCCGTGCATTTACCGTGGCTAATCCACCTAACCTACACATCTAGTTATGCTAAATTTTGTGTAAAACTTTGGTTAGATCACACTTGGAGTACCGTGTACAGATCTGCTTGTCATATTCTGAAAAAGAGACAGAGACACTGGAGAGAGTGAGTTGTTGATGCATATCAGAGAGAAGAGAGAGGGCTGTGCTGTTATGAGGAAGGATGAGTGGAGGCTTGGACAGAATGTCAGATGCCCTGATGTAAATGTGAGATAACCTCTCTCTCCAACACTTTCTCCATTTTAATTTTCAAATATGAACACAATTTTAAAAAGCATGATGGACTGTACTTCCCCCACTGAAGGGGCATTCCATGTTGTAACAACCCTCTGAATTAAAATAAAATTTCCAGATATTTCTGTTGTTTATAAATTCATAGCGCCTCGATACCAAATGACTCACAATTTTTCTCAATTAGCTTCATCAGAACTTCTCAGAATTTTCACACCTTTATCAGGTATCCTTTTATTTTCTATATTCTCGTAAAAGGCCCCAGTCTGGACCAATTCCTTCTGTTTTTAGTTTTTCTCTAGAAATGTCCAAGTTGGGATTTCGACTTATCTGTATAATTCTGACATTGCCGAAGCAACTATCCGCTCTAGAAAACATCATCTTTTGTTATCCATTAAAATCAATATGAAGTGGGCAGCCAACCAGCAACACCCGTTCTATACCGGCAGCAAATAGAAACTGCGATCTATCCTGGAAACATTCCCACAAATCACTCAGGAGATCATCAAAAATATAGTGATCCTTACCGTGTCTTCCAACTTATGACTTCCTGTAATTCAAAAGAATGGATAAATTAATTAAATTTATCAATCAAAGCCAAAACTAAATATATCTAATCCGTGCTGTTCCTGCTCTGAGAATGTTCGATGGGGTCGGTGTAGAGGGAGCTTTACTCTGTATCTAACCCCATGCTATACCTGTCCTGGGAGTGTTTGATGGGGACAGTGTAGAAGAAACTTTACTCTGTATCTAACCCCGTGCTGTACCTGTCCTGGGAGTGTTTGATGGGGACAGTGTAGAGGGAGCTTTACTCTGTATCTAACCCCATGCTGTACCTGTCCTGGGAGTGTTTGATGGGGTCGGTGTAGAGGGAGCTTTACTCTGTATCTAACCCCATGCTGTACCTGTCCTGGGAGTGTTTGATGGGGAACAGTGTAGAGGGAGCTTTCTCTGTATCTAACCCCGTGCTGTACCTGTCCTGGGAGTGTTTGATGGGGGGACAGTGTAGAGGGAGCTTTCTCTGTATCTAACCCCGTGCTGTACCTGTCCTGGGAGTGTTTGATGGGGGACAGTGTAGAGGGAGCTTTACTCTGTATCTAACTCCGTGCTGTACCTGTCCTGGGAGTGTTTGATGGGGGGACAGTGTAGAGGGAGCTTTACTCTGTATCTAACCCCGTGCTGTCCCTAGTTGATGACGTTGGATGAGAGTGTGCCTGCAATGGAAAGTGATCCTTTTCCAGCAGTAACATGCCTCACTCCGTGATCACAAAAAATTAATAATGATGACAGTTGAATGTAAAATGATGGAATTGGTTACCAGGTTTGAGAGAGAGCTATGGTTCTTGGTTTGCACGTGAAGTTAAGAATTATGTCCTGACCTAATTAAATATTCACCTGTAATGCCTGTATACTCTCAGAGTCTCGATCTGCATTCATCTCATCGACTCTCTCCATTATGGAAGTGATGGCATCACTATAAGCCTCCTTGTCCACTTGTTGTCCTGTAATAATGGCTTCCATCGCCAAGCTTTCTGCTTCAATCAGGTTCATTGTCGTTTTCATGTCATTCTCCAGGAGCTCCTTAATTATGTTGTATTTCTCTTCAACGGACTCTTTTGTTTTTGAGATGATAATCTGCGCGAAAAGCAATTCGGAGCATTTAACCCAAAGGGGTAGGGAGCCTGAGAGTGTGAAGGAATTGGTGACTCCAGTAGGTGATTAATTAGTGAGAACGCGTTACAATTTGCCTGAGACGGATTATCAGAATTTGGATTTGAGTTAAAGTGGGGAGGTCTGAACAGTGGAAGGACAGTAGCAACTCACAAAATGCTGGTTACAACAGGTTTGAATACAGGGCATTGGCCAGGACAAGCAATATCATTTATCTATCTTGTGTTATCTTGATCCCCCTGTTCCCTTTGTGATATTAATTGCTTATTAATATGGCCATTATGCCATCTCTGGTGGTTAGGTGAGGGGGAATTCAGTTTATGTTCTTAGCATCATAAGAACATAAGAACATAAGAAATAGGAGCAGGAGTAGGCCATCTAGCCCTTCGAGCCTGCCCCGCCATTCAATTAGATCATGGCTGATCTGTCGTGGCTCAGTTCCACTTTCCCGCCCTCTCCCCATAACCCTTAATGCCCTTGCCTATCAAAAACCTATCAACCCGCGTCTTAAAAATATTGAGCGAGGCAGCCTCCACCACTTCAACGGGCAGAGAATTCCAGAGATTCACCACCCTTTGAGTGAAGAAGTTCCTCCTCAACTCCGTTCTAAACCGCCTCCCCTTTATCTTGAGGCTGTGCCCCCTAGTCCTACTGTCTTTTTTGAGCGGGAAGAGTCTCTCCACCTCTATCCTATCCATCCCATTCATCATCCTATATGTCTCAATGAGATCTCCCCTCATTCTTCTAAACTCTAACAAGTACAAGCCTAGTTTATTCAGCCTCTCCTCATAGCTCAATCCCCTCAACTCCGGTATCAGCCTAGTAAACCTCCTCTGCACTCCCTCCAGGGCCAAAATATCCTTGCGCAGGTGCGGCGTCCAAAACTGCACACAGTACTCCAGCTGCGGCCTCACCAATGCCCTATACAGCCGCAGCAAGACCTCCCTACTTTTATATTCAATCCCCCTCGCTATGAAGGCCATGTGATATCATGTGATATAACTGACAAGGAAAGGATAGACGGATTGGATTTTCCAGCTCATCATCAGTGGGCATTGTGTGGGGCTGTACAGGAAAATTTGGAGAGCCGTTGACTTTTGACAGTTCCCCAGGTTTTCCGACCCTGCCCACAACGATGCCTGTTGGGGCTGGAAAATCTCACCCATTAACTCATGTTCCTCTCCACAGGTACCACCTGAACAGCCGAGAAAGTTGATCGGAATGTGCTTACTTCAATGTCCTGTAACGTGAGGGGAATCCTGCCCATCTCCTTTTTCATTCGGTCATGACCCTTCTTCAGATCCTTCACTTTCCTCGTAATCTGTAACTAGGATGGGTTGAACAATAAGCAAAATGAAATGAGAACAAAAATGTGCTCAAGACACTCAGTAGCCCCAGCAGCATGGAGAGTGTGAGGAAGGTGGGGTTACCAACACAGCTCAACAACTTTGAAAATTACATTCCTCCCCCAACATATGGCCTGATTTACTGTGCGTTTCCAGCACTGTATAAAGTGAAGAGTTACTGTATACGTTTCAGAAAAGAACTAGACCAACCATTAAGTGTTGTGGCTCCCAAGAGCGTGCCTGAGGCTGGGCGTTCCCCAAAGTCATAGAGCCAGACTCATAGAGGTTTACAGCATGGAAACAGGCCCTTCGGCCCAACTTGTCCATGCCGCCCCTTTTTTTAAACCCCTAAGCTAATCCCAATTGCCCACATTTGGCCCATATCCCTTTATACCATCTTATCCCCATGTAACTATCTAAATGCTTTTTAAAAGACAGAATTGTACCCATCTCTATTATTACCTCTGGCAGCTTGTTCCAGACACTCACCACCCTCTGTGTGAAAAAATTGTCCCTCTGGACACTTTTTTACCTCTCACCTTAAACCTATGCCCTCAAGTTTTAGATTCCCCTACCTATGGGAAAAGGTATTGACTATCTAGCTGATCTGTGCCTCTCAATATTTTATAGACCTCTATAACAGCCTTCTATGCTCCAGAGAAAAGAGTCCCAATCTATCCAGCAAGTCCCGGTAGCATCCTAGTAAATCTTTTTGGTGCTCTTTCTAGTTTAATAATATCCTTTCTATAATAGGGTGACCAGAACTGTACATAGCACTCCAAGTGTGGCCTTACCAATGTCTTGTACAACTGGTCACCTCACTATAAGAAGGATGTGGAAGCATTGGAGAGAGTGCAGAGGAGATTTACCAGGATGCTGCCTGGTTTGGAGGGTAGGTCTTACGAGAAAAGGATGAGGGAGCTGGGGCTTTTCTCTTTGGAGCGGAGGAGGATGAGAGGCGACTTAATAGAGGTTTATAAGATGATGAGGGGGATTGATAGAGTGGATGTTCAGAGACTATTTCCTTGGGTGGATGTAGCTGTTACTAGGGGGCATAACTATACGGTTCACGGTGGGAGATACAGGAGGGATGTCCGAGGTAGATTCTTTACTCAGAGAGTGGTTGGGGTGTGGAATGCACTGCCTGCTGTGATAGTGGAGTCGGACACTTTGGGAACTTTCAAGCGTTTATTGGATAGGCACATGGAGCACTCCAGAATGATAGGGAGTGGGATAGCTTGATCTTGGTTTTGGACAAAGCTTAGCACAACATCGAGGGTCGAAGGGCCTGTACTGTGCTGTACTGTTCTATGTTCTATGTTCTGTCCATCATCTACAAGGCACAAGTCAGGAATTCTCCCCATGTTCCTGGATGAGTGCAGCTCCAACGACACTCAAGAACAAAGAACAGTCCGGCGCAGGGACAGGCCCTTCGGCCCTCCAGGCCCATGCTGATCATGATGCCCTAACTACACTAAACAAAACCTTCTGCCCTTTCTCCATCCGTATCCCTCTATTCCCTCCATATTCATGTATCCACCCAGATGCCTCCTAAATGTTGCTAATATGTCTGTTTCCAGCACCTCCTCTAGCAGCGCATTCCAGGCACCCGCCACCCTGTGTGAAAAACATTCCCCCCCACATCCCCCTTAAACTTTCCCCCTCTCACCTTGAACCCGTACCCATCTGTAATTGACACTTCCACCCTGGGGAAAAAGCCTCTGACTCTCCACCCTATCTATGCCTTCCATCATTTTGTAGACCTCTATCAGGTCTCCCCTCAGCCTCCAGTGAAAATGTTTGACACCATCCTGGACAAGGCAGTCTCACCTCAACCATCAACTTAAACTTTTGTCCCCTCCACCACCAATGCACAGCATCGATGTGCCAAGTCTTATTCAATAGCACCTTCCAAACCCGTGACCTCTACCACCTAGAAGGACAAGGGCAGCAGATATGTAGGAATAAGATCAACTGCGAGTTCCCCTCCAAGACACACACCATCCTGACTTGGAATGATATCACCATCCCTTCACTGTCATTGAGTTAAAATCCTGGCATTGTAAGTGTACTTACACCGTAGATTGCAATAGTTCCAGAAAGTGGTTCACCACCACCTTCTCGAGGGCAATTAAGGAGTGTAACAAATGCTGGCCTAGCCAGCGGCATCCACATCTCATTAACTAATTTCAAAAAATATTCAGTAAGGCACGTAGGAACGTATATATATATCTATGAATTAGGAACAGCAATAGGCCACTCAGTCCCATACAGCATGCCACACTCTCTGGTAAGATTATGGCTGCTCTGAATGTGGCCTCAACTTCACACTTATGACTAACCATCCCTCCGATAACCTTGGACTCACTTGTTCATCAAGGACCCATCTACCTCTGCCTCAAAAATATCCAGCGACTCGGCCTTCACTGCTTTCTGGGGAAGAGAGCTCCATAGACAAGACCTTATCAGACCATTTTTTTCCTCCTCTACATTTTACATGGAAGACCCCTTATCTTTAAACTGTGTCCCCTGTTTCTAGTCTCTCCCACAAGGGGAAACATCGCCTCAGCATCCACCCTGTCAAGTGCCCTCAGATTCTCCAGCCTTCCAATAAGATCACTTCTTATTCTTCTCAATTCCCATTGGTGTAGGCCCAGCCTATCAGACCTTTCCTCATAAGATAACTTCCCCATCCCCTGTCAGGTGAACTTTGCTCTGAACTGTTTCTAACACTTTTATATCCTTGCTTAAATAAGGGAACCAAAACTATACACAATACTCCAGCTGGACAGCAAAACATCCCTACTTCCAGTTTCCATTCCTCGCAAAAAAATGCCAACATTCCATTTGCCTTTATAATCACTTACTCTAACCTGCAAACTAACTTTTTGTGATTAATGTACCAGAATACCCAGACGTCTCTATACCAGAGTTCTGTAATCTCTCTCCATTTAAATAATATTCTGCTTTTCTATTCTCCCTGCCAAAGTGGACAAGTTCACATTTTCCCACATTATGCTCCATCTGCCAGTGCTTTTCATAAGAACATAAGAAATAGGAGCAGGAGTAGGCCATCCAGCCCTTCGAGCCTGCCCCGCCATTCAATAAGATCATGGCTGATCTGTCGTGGCTCAGTTCCACTTTCCCACCCTCTCCCCATAACCCTTAATCCCCTCTCTTATCAAAAACCCATCAACCCGCGTCTTAAAAATATTTAGCGAGGCAGCCTCCACCACTTCAACGGGCAGAGAATTCCAGAGATTCACCACCCTTTGAGTGAAGAAGTTCCTCCTCAACTCCGTTCTAAACCGCCTCCCTTTTATCTTGAGGCTGTGCCCCCTAGTCCTACTGTCTTTTTTGAGCGGGAAGAGTCTTTCCACCTCTATCCTATCTATCCCATTCATCATCTTATACGTCTCAATGAGATCTCCCCTCATTCTTCTAAACTCTAACGAGTACAAGCCCAGTTTATTCAGCCTCTCCTCATAGCTCAACCCCCTCAACTCCAGTATCAGCCTAGTAAACCTCCTCTGCACTCCCTCCAAGGCCAAAATATCTTTGCGCAGGTGCGGCGCCCAAAACTGCACACAGTACTCCAGCTGCGGCCTCACCAATGCCCTATACAGCTGCAGCAAGACCTCCCTACTTTTATATTCAATCCCCCTCGCTATGAAGGCCAGCATCCCATTCGCCTTCCTGACCACCCGCTGCACCTGCAAGCTGGGTTTTTGCGACTCATGCACAAGGACCCCGAGGTCCCTCTGCACCGTCGCCTGCTGCAGTTTTTCGCCCCGTAAGTAATAGTCCTTCCTACCATTCTTCCTACCAAAGTGGACCACCTCACACTTGCCAACATTAAATTCCATTTGCCATTTCCTGGCCCATTCGGCCAGCCTATCTAGATCCTTCTGCAGACTCTCCACACCCTCCGCACAATTTGCCGTTCCCCCAATCTTGGTGTCATCAGCAAATTTCGACACCCTACACTCGGTTCCCTCCTCCAGATCATCTATATAAATGGTAAAAAGCTGAGGCCCCAGCACCGACCCCTGGGGCACTCCACTAGTCACCATCCGCCAATCCGAATAGCACCCATTGACCCCCACTCTCTGCCTCCTATTTGACAACCAATCCTCTATCCACGCTAACACCCTACCCCCAACTCCATGTCCCTCAACCTTCTGCAATAACCTCTTGTGAGGTACCTTGTCAAACGCCTTCTGAAAATCTAGAAAGACCACATCCACCGGCTCTCCTCTATCCACCACCCTAGACACATCCTCATAGAACTCCAGTAAATTTGTCAGACACGACTTCCCTTTAATGAAACCGTGCTGCGTCTGCTCTATCAAGCAATTCCCTTCAAGATGCTTTTCCTGTTTATTAACCTGTCTAACTCGCTTTGCAGATTCCTTAAGTTCTCATCACAACCTTCCTTTGTGTCATAAGAACATAAGAACTAGGAGCAGGAATTTGAGAACTCTGGAGGAGTCAACCCTTTGGGGATGGGAAGGAGGCAAGGGTGGGGTGGGGGGGTGGAGCGTGCGGTGTGGGGGGGTTGTGGGCACTCTAGAACAGTGACCGGTGATGGAGCTGTCCACTGCCTAGCATACCCCCCAACCTTCCCCACCTGAAGCCCAATCAAGATGATCTGCCAAGTTTTGACCCCCTCTCTCCCCGTCTCTCAACCCCTCCTGCTGTCCTGTTTTTTTAATTCACTCCTGGGACATGGGCATTGCTGGCTGGCCGGCATTTATTGCCCATCCCTAATTGCCCTTGGAGGGCAGTTGAGTCAACCACCTTGTTGTGGCTCTGGAGTAACAGGTCGGCCAGACCAGGTAAGGATGGCAGATTTCCTTCCCTAAAGGACATTAGTGAACCAGATGGGTTTTTCCAACAATCAACGGTTTCATGGCCATCAGTAGATTCCTAATTCCCAATATATCTTTTGTTGAGTTATTGAAACACAGACTTTAGGAGGCCAATTAAGGAACTGAGAGTGGGAATACCGCCCGAGACCCTGTCCAACACCTTTCTCCCACCTCCTGTTACATTGTAAACAGGTTCGGGGGGGGGTGTTAGAGTTGGGATTCATTCAATAACTATTAAACCAATATGCTTTACATTCATCTGCAGCACTCAAAGAAAATAAAATGACATTAAAGAAAAGTTGAGGATTGGAGTGGCACAATAGTGATCTGAACTCATGAACCTGATGGCTACATGCTTAATGACAAGAGGGAGTTCAAAGAAAGTACAGTAGGCAACACCCTCATTACACAAGGAAATTTATACTTGCTGCAATTTTCAGTGCGATTATTAAATCCGCAGGGTGAAAGCAAACCTGTTTTCTTGCTTCTGTTTGAAAGAAAATAGCTGATGGCAATGGCTCAAAATTCTAATTTATTTTGAACTAATAAATTTTTAATTTGATTTATTATTGTCACACACAGTGGGTTAGCACAGCTGCTTCACAGCTCCAGGAACCTGGGTTCAATTCCTGGCTCGGGTCACTGTCTGTGTGGAGTTTGCACATTCTCCTCGTGTCTGCGTGGGTTTCCTCCCAGTGCTCCAGTTTCCTCCCACAGTCCAAAGATGTGCGGGTTAGGTTGATTGGCCATGCTAAAAAATTGCCCCTTAGTGTCCTGAAATGTGTAGATTAGGGATATTAATGGGTAAATATGTAGGGATATGGGGGTAGGGCCTGGGTGGGATTGTGATTGGTGCAGACTCGATGGGCCAAATGGCCTCTTTCTGCACTGTAGGGTTTTTATGTTCTATTCTATGTATGTAACAGTGAAAAGTATTGTTTCTTGCGCTACACAGACAAAGCTTAGAGAAGGAAACGGGAGAGTGCAGAATGCAGTGTTACAGTCATAGCTAGGGTGTAGAGAAAGAGCAACTTAATGTGAGGTAGATCCATTGAAAAGTCTGACAGCAGCAGGGAAGAAGCTGTTCTTGAGTTGGTTGGTACGGGACCTCAGACTTTTGTATCTTTTTCCCGACGGAAGAAGGTGGAAGAGAGAATGTCCGGGGTGTGTGAGATCCTTAATTATACTGGCTGCTTTGCCGAGGCAGTGGGAAGTGTAGACAGAGTCAATGGATGGGAGGCTGGTTTGCATGATGGACTGGGGCTACATTCATAACCTTTTCTAGTTTCTTACGATCTTGGGCAGAGCAGGAGCCCATACCAAGCTGTGATACTTGTGATAGAAAGCAAATAGAATTTTGTCCCTCATTGCTAGAGGGATGGAGTTTAAAAACAGTGAGATTATGTTCCAGCTGTTTCAGGTGCTGGTGAGGCCACACCTGGAGTACTGTGTACAGTTTTGGTCTCCTTATTTGAGAAAGGATATACTGGCACTGGAGGGAGCCATGATGTGGAGACACCAGCATTGGGGTAAGCACAGTAAGAAGTCTCACAACACCAGATTAAAGTCCAACAGGTTTATTTGGTAGCACAAGCTTTTGGGGTCTCGCTGCTTCTTCAGGTGAGCGAGGAGTTGTATTCATAAAACAGGGCAATACATAGACACAAACTCAATTTACAAGATAATGATTGGACTGCGAGTCTTTACAGGTAATCAAGTCTTAAAGGTACAGACAGTGTGAGTGGAGAGAGGGTTAAGCCCAGGTTAAAGAGATGTGTATTGTCTCCAGACAGGACAGTTAGTGAGGTTTTGCAAACCCAGGCAAGTCACGGGGGTTACAGATAGTGCGACATGAATCCAAGATCCCGGTTGAGGCCGTCCTCATGTGTGCGGAACTTGGCTATCGGTCTCTGCTCAGCGACTCTGCGCTGTCGTGTGTCGTGAAGGCCGCCTTGGAGAACGTTTACCCAAAGGTCAGAGGCCGAATGCCCATGACCACTGAAGTGTTCGCCAACAGGAAGGGAACAGTCTTGCCTGGTGATTGTCGAGCGGTGTTCATTCATCCGTTGTCGTAGCGTCTGCATGGTCTCCCCAGTGTACCATGCTTCGGGACATCCTTTCCTGCAGCGTATCAGGTAGACAATGTTGGCCGAGTTGTAAGAGTATTTACCATGTACCTGGTGGATGGTATTCTCACGGGAGATGGTGGTATCCGTGTCGATGATCCGGCATGTCTTGCAGAGGTTGCTGTGGCAGGATTGTGAGGTATTGTGGTCACTGTTCTCCTGAAGGCTGGGTAGTTTGCTGCAGACAATGGTCTGTTTGAGGTTGTGCGATTGTTTGAAGGCAAGAAGGGGGGATGTGAAGATGGCTTTGGTGAGATGTTCGTCTTCATCAATGACACATTGAAGGCTTTGGAGAAGACATCGTAGCTTCTCTGCTCTGGGGAAGTACTGGACGACGAAGGGTACTCTGTCCACTGTGTCCCGTGTTTGTCTTCTGAGGAGGTCAGTGAGTTGCCTGCAAAACCTCACTAACTGTCCTGTCTGGAGACAATACCCATCTCCTTAACCTGTGCTTAACCCTCTCTCCACTCACACTGTCTGTATCTTTAAGACTTGATTACCTGTAAAGACGCGCGTTCCAACCATTATCTTGTAAATTGAGTTTGTGTCTGTATATGCCCTGTTTGTGAACACAATCCCTCACTCATCTGAAGAAGTGAGACTCTGAAAGCTTGCGCTACCAAATAAACCTGTTGGACTTTAACCTGGTGTTGTGAGACTTCTTACAGGAGGAAGTGCAGAGGAGATTCACTAGGTTGATTCCGGAGTTGAGAGGGTTGGCTTATGAGGAGAGACTGAGTAGACAGGGGCTATACTCATTGGAATTCAGAAGAATAAGATTATGAAGGGAATAGATAAGATAGAAGCAGAGAAGTTGTTTCCACTGGCGGGTGAAACTGGAACTAGGGGGCATGGCCTCAAAATAAGGTGGAGCAGATTTAGCACTGAGTTGAGGAGGAACTTCTTCACACAAAGGGTGTGAATCTGTGGAATTCCCTGCCCAGTGAAGCAGTTGAGGCTACCTCATTGAATGTTTTTAAGGCAAAGATAGATAAATTTTTGAACAGTAAAGGAATTAAGGGTTATGGTGAGCGGGTGGATAAGTGGAGCTGAGCCTACGAAAAGATCAGCCATGACCTTATTGAATGGCGGAGAGGGCTCGAGGGGCCAGATGGCCTACTCCTGCTCCTGGTTCTTATGTTCTTATACAGCCAGAAAGAATAAATAAGGTGTGGCCTCACCAGCACCTTATACAGCTGCAACATAATCTCACTGTTTTTAAACTCCATCTCTCTAGCAATGAAGGACAAAATTCCATTTGCTTCTTAATTACCTGCTGCACCTACAAACCAACTCCTTGAGATTCCTGCACAAGGACACCCAGGTCCCTCTGCACAGCAGCATGCTGCAATTTTTTACCATTTAAATAATAGTCCATTTTGCTGTTATTCCTACCAAAATGGATGACCTCACATTTACCAACATTGTACTCCATCTGCCAGACGCTCACCCACTCACTTAGACTACCTATATCCCTGTGCAGACTTTCAACATCCTCTGCACACTTTGCTCTTCCACACATCTTAATGTCACAAATGTCATCTGTGAATTTTGACACACTCCACTTGGTCCCCAACTCCAAATCATCGATGTAAATTGTAAACAATTGCAGTCCCAACACTGATCCCAGAGGCACACCACTAGTCACTGATCGCCATCCAGAAAAACACCTATTTACCCCCACTCTTTGCTTTCTGTTAGTTAACCAATCCTCTATCCATGTTAGTACATGACCCGTAACACAGTGCACCTTTATCTTATGTCGCAGTCTTTGGTGCGGCACCTTGTCAAATGCCTTCTGGAAATCCAGATACACCACATCCACAGGTTCCCCATTATCCACTGCACATGTAATGTTGTCAAAGAATTCCACCAAAATTATTCAAACATGACCTGCCCTTCATGCACCCATGCTGTGTCTTCCCAATGGGACAATTTATATCCAGATGTCTCGCTATTTCTTCCTTGATGATAGATTCAAGCATTTTCCCTACTACAGAAGTTAAGCTAACCGGCCTATAGTTACCTGCCTTTTGTCTACCTCCTTTTTTAAACAGTGACGTCACATTTGCTGTTTTCCAATCTGTGGGAACCACCCCAGAGTCCAGTGAATTTTGGTAAATTAGTGCATTTACTATTTCCCCCGCCATCTCTTTTAGTACCCTGGGATGCATTCCATCTGGGCCAGGAGACTTGTCTACCTTTAGCCCCATTAACTTGCCCAACACTACCTCTTTCGTGATAATGATAATTTCTAGGTTCTCACCTGCCATAACCTTCATCTGATCAATTTTTGGCATGTTATTTATATCTTCCACTGTGAAGACTGACACAAAATACCTGTTTAGTGCCTCAGTGTACACTATGCTTTCTATGGTGCATCTGTGAAATTTAGTGACTGACATGCCAAATTTCCTTGGTCTTCTGAGAAAGTAGAGGCGTTGGTGGGTTTTTCTTAACTATCGTGTCAGCGTTGGGGGGGTGGGGTGGGGGGGTGGTGTGGAAACAGGATAGACGTCGAGGGAGGTTTCAGAGCAGGTGTTTGGTTGCCCAATGATAGGAGACCTTCACACCAAAAGAAACTGAAAGGACCATGAGAAATTGCTCTCTTTGATGTGTCAGTTCGTTTTACTTTTTGGGTTGTGTTGTTCCCACTGTCAGGAATATCAGGGTAATTCATGCCCTGCACTCTGGGCAGGAGCTTTGCCCTTGAATCGGGTTTCACACATGGAAACAGCTTGTTGAGCTGGAAGTATGGATTTGCAGAACTGACCCTAATGACTGCATTAGGAAGACATGTATCTATTCCCGCTGATCCTGATAAGGAGCTGGAAGCACAGAGAAATTTCAGGATCACAATTACTGACACACACAGCATGTGGAGACACCCCCACAGAACCCACCCTAATCAAGTAGCAAAAAGTAGTTTGTCCAAGGAGAGATCTGCAGAAACATCAGACAGCTGTCTAAAAATTCCTCCCAGGGAAAAGGGGGTTCCCTCTGAACCCGATTGCCTTTCCTTCCAGCATTTTTGAGGTCTTCTAAGCATAGATAGGTTCCAACAAAGACCATAAAAAACTACAGCACAGGAACAGGCCCTTCAGCCCTCCAAGCCTGCATTGACCATACTGCCCAACTGAACTAAAACCCCCTACCCTTCCGGGGACCATATCCCTCTATTCCCATCCTATTCATCTATTTGTCAAGACGCCCCATAAAAGCCGCTACCGTATCCACTTCCACTACCTCCCCCGGCAACTGTTTCCATCACCCTCTGTGTAAAAAATCTGCCTCATTCATCTTCTTTAAACCTTGCCTCTCACACCTTAAACCTGTGCCCCCTAGTAATTGACTCTTCCACCCTGGGTAAAACCTTCTGACTATCCACTCTGTCCATGCCTCTCATAATCTTGTAGATTTCTATCAGGTCTCCCCTCAACCTCCGTCGCTCCAGTGAGAACAAACCAAGTTTCTCCAACCTCTCCTCATAGCTAATGCCCTCCATACCAGGCAACATCCTGGTAAATCTTTTCTGTACCCTCTCCAAAGCCTCCACATCCTTCTGGTAGTGTGGTGACCAGAATTGAACACTATATTCCAAGTGCGGCCTCACTAAGGTTCTATAAAGCTGCAACATGACTTGCCAGTTTTTAAACTCAATGCCCTGGCCGATGAAGGCAAGCATGCCGTATGCCTTCTTGACTACCTTCTCCACCTGCGTTGCCACTTTTAGTGACCTGTGTACCTGTACACCCAGATCCCTCTGCCTATCAATACTCTTAAGGGTTCTGTATATTTCCTATCTGTATTAGATCTTCCAAAATGCATTTCCTCACATTTGTTGCACAGGGTCGATTCGCTCACAAGCTCAGTGAAATTGATTGGATAACTTCCAAAGCTGGCAGCAGGATAAGGAAACCGGGACAAATATACGTTGTTTTTTTGGGGCGATTTTAAATCGAATCTTACCTGGCTTTGTCAAACAAATTAAGCCAAACTTGGTTTCCAGCAGAGGGAGTGGGCAGGAAGATCGCCTGAAAGCCAGCTGATGGCAGGGGAAGGCGCCATTGCACATGCACAGAGCTCTATCACTGCCTCCCCCAGTTATAGCTAGCCTTCATGGCCAATCATCACCCCCTCCACCCTTAGGGCTCTGAAGTTGATCGATCCCCATTGCCTGGAGCGATTGCCAGCTCCTCTACCCTGATCGCCATTGCAGATTGGCAGCAATCCCATTCCCGTCCCCCATCCATTGTTCTTGCAGAGTGTGCAGTGTTCCCCTCCCCCTGGTTCTGCCCCATGCTGGCGTTTGGATATAGAATTCCATCAGATCCGGGTTCTTCCCCAAATTGTGGCCCTATCCATTTCCAGGGATCAGCTGTCTTTGGACCCAGAGTGGGTGATCTTACCCTCTCACCCCGCCGGACGATGGATGGGGCGAGCTGGTATGATCACGAGAAAGACGAGAAATTGGGTTCATGCCCGATTCCCCGCCTCCCGCTATCTTACCAGTTTCGGGCGCAAGGCTGATCTCAATATTTCAAAGCTATGATAAATAACACTTAAATACTACAAGTGAGCCCAGGACGCAATCGTAAAGGCTCACTTGCCTCCGTGGCCACGCTGGTGAAGTTCTCACCGTGAGGATTATGTATGGTCCCCATCAACAGGCACCAATCGTGATGGCCTTGCCAGGAGAACCAGACGCCCCCTAGTGGGCCAGGATGCTCCTTCGGCAGTGTTAGCCCGGCACCGGCAGAACCAGGGGGAGGGGAACATTGCACACTCTGCAAGAACAATGGATGGGGGACGGGAATGGGATTGCTGCCAATCTGCAACAGTGATCAGGGTGGAGGAGCTGGCAATCGCTCCAGGCAATGGGGATCGATCAACTTCAGAGCCCTAAGGGTGGAGGGGGTGATGATTGGCCATGAAGGCTAGCTATAACTGGGGGAGGCAGTGATAGAGCTCTGTGCATGTGCAATGGCGCCTTCCCCTGCCATCAGTTGGCTCTCAGGCGATCTTCCCGCCCACTCCCTCTGCTGGAAACCAAGTTTGGCTTAATTTGTTTGACAAAGCCAGGTAAGATTCGATTTTAAATCGTCCCAAAAAAACAACATATATTTCTCCCGTTTTTCAAGCTTGTTTGAATTTTTTTGGTAAGATCACCTCCAGAGACTTTGGGGTCTGGTCTAGAATTTGAGGCTTGTAATTAAGTAGCAATCTCAGGCTAGTTGTTGTAGGATAAGAAATATGAGCATCTATATTTGAACTGGTGGTAGCTTCATGGGGTGTAATAAATGGGATACGCTATCCCTGGCATCTACCATCCAGAAGGCGTTTGATAAGGTACCTCACAAGAGGTTACTGCAGAAGGTCAGAGGACATGGAGTTGGGGGTAGGGTGTTAGCGTGGATAGAGGATTGGTTGTCAAATAGGAGGCAGAGAGTGGGGGTCAATGGGTGCTATTCGGATTGGCGGATGGTGACTAGTGGGGTGCCCCAGGGGTCGGTGCTGGGGCCTCAGCTATTTACCATTTATATAGATGATCTGGAGGAGGGAACCGAGTGTAGGGTGTCGAAATTTGCTGATGACACCAAGATTGGGGGAAAGGCAAATTGTGCGGAGGGTGTGGAGAGTCTGCAGAAGGATCTAGATAGGCTGGGCGAATGGGCCAGGAAATGGCAAATGGAATTTAATGTTGGCAAGTGTGAGGTGGTCCACTTTGGTAGGAAGAATGGTAGGAAGGACTATTACTTACGTGGCGAAAAACTGCAGCAGGCGACGGTGCAGAGGGACCTCGGGGTCCTTGTGCATGAGTCGCAAAAACCCAGCCTGCAGGTGCAGCAGGTGGTCAGGAAGGCGAATGGGATGCTGGCCTTCATAGCGAGGGGGATTGAATATAAAAGTAGGGAGGTCTTGCTGCAGCTGTATAGGGCATTGGTGAGGCCGCAGCTGGAGTACTGTGTGCAGTTTTGGGCGCCGCACCTGCGCAAGGATATTTTGGCCTTGGAGGGAGTGCAGAGGAGGTTTACTAGGCTGATACCGGAGTTGAGGGGGTTGAGCTATGAGGAGAGGCTGAATAAACTAGGCTTGTACTCGTTAGAGTTTAGAAGAATGAGGGGAGATCTCATTGAGACGTATAAGATGATGAATGGGATGGATAGGATAGAGGTGGAAAGACTCTTCCCGCTCAAAAAAGACAGTAGGACTAGGGGGCACAGCCTCAAGATAAAGGGGGGGCGGTTCAGAACGGAGTTGAGGAGGAACTTCTTCACTCAAAGGGTGGTGAATCTCTGGAATTCTCTGCCCGTTGAAGTGGTGGAGGCTGCCTCGCTAAATATTTTTAAGACGCGGGTTGATGGGTTTTTGATAAGAGAGGGGATTAAGGGTTATGGGGAGAGGGCGGGAAAGTGGAACTGAGCCACGACAGATCAGCCATGATCTTATTGAATGGCGGGGCAGGCTCGAAGGGCCAGATGGCCTACTCCTGCTCCTATTTCTTATGTTCTTATGTTCTTAGATGTGGCACTGTGATAGCCCTGTGGTGCAGTGGCTAGCATCCCTGCTTCTGAGCCAGAAACTCCAGGTTCGAGTCCCATCCCAGGATTTGATGACCAGGAAGGGTACGTTCATAAGCCGGTCAACAGGCTGTGTGTTAACCTGCAAATCCCTCAGAATGGCTGGTGGTTGGAGCAGGACAGCCTGATGTGGAGTGGTGCCTCTCAAGCTAAAAGACCCTGGTGATGGACCAGAAACCTGTTCTGGGAATTACTTGCTATGGAAACAGACAAAAGTCTGCCTTAGTGCATCGCGGTAGCACAGTGGTTAGCACTGCTGCTTCACAGCACCAGGGACCTGGGTTCGATTCCCAGCTCCAGTCACTGTTTACATGGAGTTTGCATGTTCTCCCCATGTTGGCGTGGGTTTCCTCTGGGTGCTCCGGTTTCCTACCACATTCTGAAAGACGTGCTGGTTCGGGTGCATTGACCCAAACAGGCACTGGATTGTGGCAACAAGGGGAATTTCACAATAACTTCATTGCAGTGTTAATGTAAGCCTTACTTGTGACTAATAAATAAACTCTACTTTAAACTTGTTAGCTCAGATTCAATCTACTTCCTACACCCGAGTCTCAATCGAACATAGAATCAGCAACAATTTCACATTAAGTAAATAAACCAAGATTAATAACGTATATAATAAAGAGATAACAACTGGCATTCCAAGTTTACCTTCTGGGATTTGGGAAATGTAGGAAATAGGAGCAGGAGGTGGCCATTCAGCCCTTCGAGCCTGTCCCACCATTCAATCTGATCACGGCTGATCATGTACTTTCAGCTTCCCACATTTAACATCAACAGGGTTATTAACACTCTTTTGAACAACATTTTGTTCTTCCACCTTTATTAATTATTTCTCTTGTACCTGCTCCTCATTGTGTCCAAAGCTATAAAGTGGTTTCTCCTTTTCAGTGTGCCAGTTCTAGAAAAGCCCAAGAATCTGAAATATTACCTTCTCTATTTTATCTGCGAGGCCAAAGATCCATGGTACGCACTGTCCTCGGCCCTGTATCACCCTGTGTAATGATGTCCGAGCGCTCTGAAGCCAGCTTCCCTGCCGAGCTTAGACTCCCCCCTCCCCACCCACACTGTTGCCTGGCGTATACTCCATGGCAAAGCCTTGACCAGAGTCCGCTAGCCACCCAATCAGCACCTTTTTTTATCATGCAGTATAAATTATTGTTCACTTTGAAATTTGATATTTTTGCATCTGTCCTAATGAGTCAGGTCTCTATTTTCAGAAATACCTTATCAATTATTCAGAAGAGTATTTATCTTTAATAAAGAATCTTTCAGTGCTATAAAGGTGAGGTGGATAAAATGGGCTTGATTTCTTTGGAAAAGGATGGAAATAACTGAAGGCTTGAATTTGAGCAAAAGCTGAGGTAAGTTAATTGTGAAGAATGACTGGAAACAAAAATCTTCAAATAAAAATTTGCATTGGTATTTAGCTCTTAGTGTAACGCCCAAGATCACATTGCATGGCCCTTCCCATTGACAGGTTCCTACATAAACAGCTGCTTGCTTCTGAGATACTCACAGTAAAGGCATTTTTCTATCCTGCACCTATAAGATTCTCTTTGTTATTGGTATCTGGAGTACTCAAGAGTTTTAAGGAGTTTTTTTTTAATTAAGTCGTTTTATACAGGAAAATATATTGTGTTATCTTACAAGGGTCCACAGAAATTTTATTACATGGGAGAGGGACTTCTGAAACAAAAAGGTGGAACAGCCTTGCTGTAAAGTTTCTCACATGGTGAATTATCAATACTCAGGGGAGAAATATAAAGAAGTGTTCAGGATACATTTCCAAAAAGCTACAGGCTTTATTCCGTCCTTCTGGGATCAGAAGGAAGCCCGAAAGGAACGGGCAAAGGGTTTGATGAACAGTCGACCCATCAACCCCAAATGCAGAACGGAATGAGCACATAACCCCCACATCGTTAGGCATCTTTACCAACTAGACCTTCACAAACAGTTTATCGCATCAACTATAAACTAATTACCTGGGTCTGCGTTTCCCCTTTCCCTGATGTTTTAATTAAATTGGCACATTAAATTAAAACTTAGAGCTGGTGGAGAAATCAGGAACAGGCTACTCTAATTTTTATCTCGTCTTAAATTAATAGAAAAAAAACAGACAATATGGACTTAAAGATTGAAAATATGAGAGTTTAGTGTTTCCCACTAGTATCTGTTAATGACCCTGTTTATACAAGTCTGAGTGAAGAAAGATTTAGCAACAGGCTGTCCCACATAAAAATCATCACTTCCCCAGTTTGTATGCTCTACAGTTCAATCCCTTCTCGCTATACCCAGTCTGTTTCTCACACCTGGTTCTTGTAAATCCATCACAATTGTAAAGAGTATGAGAAGGTTCAGGTACTTACTCTGTGTTCCTTACAGGCTTCCTCAAAAGGTGAGAAAGTGTGGGTCTTGTGTTTGCTCCCCACCAAGCAGCGAGGGCACACACAATCCACACATTCATTGCAGTAAAGGATCAGGTTTTCACTGTGTATCACACATTGTACCCCCAAACTGCTTCCACTGTTGCTGCTAGCAATGCTGCCTTGATGACTTTGCAGACTCATGCCAATTTGTTGAGATTTATTTTAAAAAATGCTCCTTAAAACTCTTGAGTACTCCAGATACCAAAAACAAAGAGAATCTTATAGGTGCAGGATAGAAAAATGCCTTTACTGTGAGTATCTTAGAAGCAAGCAGCTGTTTATATAGGAATCTGTCAATGGGAAGGGCCATGCAATGTGATCTTGGGCGTTACACTAAGAGCTAAATACCAATGCAAATTTTTATTTGAAATCTTTCTCGGAAGATTTTTGTTTCCAGTCATTCTTCACAATTAACTTACCTCAGCTTTTGCTCAAATTCAAGCCTTCAGTTATTTCCATCCTTTTCCAAAGAAATCAAGCCCATTTTATCCACCTCACCTTTATAGCACTGAAAGATTCTTTATTAAAGATAAATACTCTTCTGAATAATTGATAAGGTATTTCTGAAAATAGAGACCTGACTCATTAGGACAGATGCAAAAATATCAAATTTCAAAGTGAACAATAATTTATACTGCATGATAAAAAAAGGTGCTGATTGGGTGGCTAGCGGACTCTGGTCAAGGCTTTGCCATGGGGTATACGCCAGGCAACAGTGTGGGTGGGGAGGGGGGAGTCTAAGCTCGGCAGGGAAGCTGGCTTCAGAGCGCTCGGACATCATTACACAGGGTGATACAGGGCCGAGGACAGTGCGTACCATGGATCTTTGGCCTCGCAGATAAAATAGAGAAGGTAATATTTCAGATTCTTGGGCTTTTCTAGAACTGGCACACTGAAAAGGAGAAACCACTTTATAGCTTTGGACACAATGAGGAGCAGGTACAAGAGAAATAATTAATAAAGGTGGAAGAACAAAATGTTGTTCAAAAGAGTGTTAATAACCCTGTTGATATTAAATGTGGGAAGCTGAAAGTACATGATCAGCCGTGATCAGATTGAATGGTGGGACAGGCTCGAAGGGCTGAATGGCCACCTCCTGCTCCTATTTCCTACATTCCCCAAATCCCAGAAGGTAAACTTGGAATACCAGTTTTTAACTTTATTTCAAAATTAGGATGTGAGGAAAGATATAAAAAAGAACGAGGAAAGTAAAAATCATATTGTTGTTATTGAAATAAAACAATTTTATTAAACAGTACAACAGCCCAGCACTTAATTCTACTCAGTCACTGTTCTATCAATCTAACAATGGCATGCCCTTCAATCAATTATACTTTGATACCTTCAAATATAAATCTGTTATTCATCTGTCTGCTTTACAGAAGCTCTCTCTCAAAAATGGCTTCTTATGATTCAGCTTTTCTCTAACAGTTTAAACCGGCTCCAGTACCAAATGAAGGCACTTTTATCTTATGGCATTATCCCCCAGCCTGGATATACATAATTTGTTGCATAATTTGTGCTGGTATCATTCGTGAGTACATCATTCATTTTATTGGCATGTCACAAATTCATTTTTTAGAGACATTATTAATTAAATATTTTGTATTATTCTCAACCCACATATTAAAACATTAGCTGTTAATTAGCTTCGTGTTGGGTATTTAGAATGAATCAGAATTCTCAACTACAGGACAGCTGATAAAAAGTGGCAGATATTTAAGGCGATATTCAATTCTTCCCAACTGAAATATATTCCAGAGAGGCGGAAAGGTTGTAAGGCGGGGAGGGGGAGGTGGGGGGCGAGAGCTTTCCATAGCAAAGCACGGAAGTTAAGGATAAGATAAAGACATAAACTTTAGCATACCATTTTGCAAAGGCCAGTGGCACACTGGAAGATTGGGAAACTTTTACACATCAACAAAGAGTCAGTAAAAAAAATAATAAAAAGCAAAGATAAAGAAAACTAGCACAAAATATAAAGTAGGATAGCAAAAGCTTTGAAAGTTTATAAAGAGGAAGAGAGTAGCTAAAGTGAATGTTAGTCCCTTGGAAAATGAGGCTGGGGAGTTAAATGTGGGGAATACAGAAATAGTGGAGACACTAAATCTATATTTTATCTCAGTTTTCACAGCAGAGGACACGAGTATTATCCCAATAGTAACAGAAAATTCAGAGGTTATAGAAAGAGAGGAACTAAGAACAATCATTATCACTAGGGAAAAAGTACGGAACAAACCATTGGGATTGAACGCAGGCAAGTCTCTAGGGCCTTCTGGGCTACATGCGGAGGCCTTAAAGGAAATGGTGTTGGAGACAGTGGATCCATTGGTTACAATATTCCAAAATTCCCTGGATTGGAATGGTTCCGAAGGATTGGAAAACTGGTAATATAACACTTATATTCAAAAAGGGAGGGAGGCAACATGTAGGAAACTATTGGTCAATTAGTTTAACATCTCATAGACTCATAGAGGTTTACAGCATGGAAACAGGCCCTTCGGCCCAACTTGTCCATGCCGCCCTTTTTTTAAACCCCTAAGCTTGTCCCAATTGCCCACATTTGGCCCATATCCCTCTATACCCATCTTACCCATGTAATTTTCTAAATCCTTTTTAAAAGACAAAATTGTACGCGCCTCTACTACTACCTCTGGCAGCTTGTTCCAGACACTCACCACCCTCTGTGTGAAAAAATTGCCCCTCTGGATAATTTTGCATCTCTCCCCTCTCACCTTAAACCTGTGCCCTCTAGTTTTAGACTCCCCTACCTTTGGGAAAAGATATTGACTATCTAGCTGATCTGTGCCCCTCATTATTTTATAGACCTCTATAAGGTCACCCCTCAGCCTCCTACACTCCAGAGAAAAAAGTCCCAGTCTATCCAGCCTCTCCTTATAACTCAATCCATCAAGTCCCGGTAGCATCCTAGTAAATCTTTTCTGCACTCTTTCTAGTTTAATAATATTCTTTCTACAATGGGGTGACCAGAACCGTACACAATATTCCACGTGTGGCCTTACCAATGTGTTATATAACTTCAACAAGACGTCCCAACTCCTGTATTCAATGTTCTGACTGATGAAACCAAGCATGCCGAATGCCTTCTTCACCACTCTGTCCACCTGTGACTCCACTTTCAAGGAGCTATGAACATGTACCCCTAGACCTCTTTATTCTGTAACTCTTCCCAATACCCTACCATTAACTGAATAAGTCCTGTCCTGGTTCAATCTACCAAAATGCATCACCTCGCATTTATCTAAATTAAACTCCATCTGCCATTCGTCAGCCCACTGGTCCAATTGATCAAGATCCCGTTGCAATTGGAGATAACTTTCTTCACTGTTCACTATGCCACTAATCTTGGTGTCATCTGCAAACTTACTAACCATGCCTCCTATATTCTCATCCAAATCATTAATATAAATAACAAATAACAGTGGACCCAGCACTGAACCCTGAGGCACTCCACTGGTCACAGGCCTCAAGTTTGAAAAACAACCCTCTACCTTTTGTATTCATTTATATCTCACCCTGGATCCTGTGAGATTTAACCTTATGCAACAACCTTTAGAACATAGAACATTACAATGCAGTACAGGCCCTTCGGCCCTCGATGTTGCACCGACCTGTGAAACCAATCTAAAGCCCATCTAACCTACACTATTCCAATATCAATCTACCATGCGGTACCTTGTCAAAGGCCTTGCTAAAGTCCATGTCGACAACATCATCTGCAGTGCCCTCATCTACCGTCTTGGTTACCCCTTCAAAAAACTCAATCAAATTTGTGAGACATGATTTTCCACTCACAAAGCCATGCTGACTGTCCCTAATCAGTACTTACGTCTCTAAATGCCTGTAGATCCTGTCTCTCAAAATACCTTCCAACAATTTACCCACCACAGATGTGAGGCTCACTGGCCTGTAGTTCCCAGGCTTTTCCCTGCAGCCCTTTTTAAACAAAGACACAACATTTGCCACTCTCCAATCTTCAGGCACCTCACCCGTGACTATCGATGATTCAAATATCTCTGCTCGGGGACCCGCAATTTCCTCCCTGGCTTCCCACAGTGTCCTGGGATACACTTCATCAGGTTCTGGAGGATGGTCTGAGGCTGCAGACTGATATTGATCAACTCTTGAGTTAGGCAGAGCAATGGCAGATGGAATTTAATGCTGATAAGTGTGCAGTTTTGTATTTTGGGAGGTCCAGTATGGGTAGAGGATATACACAATGAACAATAGGTCCCGAGGGAGTATTGAGGAACAAAGGGACTTTGATGTACAAGTCCATACATCCTCAAAAGTGGCAGCACAGTCAGATAGTGTGATGTAGAACGCAAATGGAATGCTCACTATCTGGGGCATATAGAAACCTGGAGCTCTTGATAAAACTTTATCAAACATTGGTTAGGCCAAAGATGGAGTATAATATGCAGTTCTGGTCGCCACACTATTGGAAGGATGTGGAAGCTTTGGAGAGAGCGCAGAGGAGATTCACTAGGATGTTTACCTGGGATGGAAAGCTACAGCTGTAAGGAGAGACTGAATAGGCTGGGGTGACACAGTGGTTAGCACTGCTGCCTCACAGCACCAGCGTTCGATTCCCAGCTTGTTTCACTGTGTGGAGTTGGTACGTTCTCCCTCTGTCTGTGTGGGTTTCCTCCGGGTGGTCTGGTTTCCTCTCACAGTCCAAAGATGTGCAGGTTAGGTGCATTGATGGACAATTTAACATGGTCAATGTACCCAAACAGGCACCGGAGTGTGACAACTAGGGGATTTTCACAATAACTTAATTGCAGTGTGAACACAAGCCTACTTGTGACTAATAAATAAACGGTTTCCCCTGGAGCAGAGGAGGTTTGCAAAATTCTAAGAATTTTAAGATTCTAAGAAACTTTTCCCATTACAGAAATGACTAAGACCAGAGAGCAAAGGCAGACAAGGAGCAAGTGATTTAGAGGGGATCTGAGAGAATGTTTTTTCATCCAGAGTGTGGTGGAAATGTGGAACGGATGAGAAGGTGGTGGAGGCAGATACTCTCAACATTTAAGCAGCATCTGCATGAGCACTTAAATTGCCACGGCATAGCAGGCTATAGACTATGTGCTGGTAAACAGGATTAGTATAAGTTGGTATTTGGTGGTCAGCACAGATATGGTGGACCGAGGGGCCTCTTTGCTATATGACTAACGGTTAGAACCATAGAAAGTTACAGCTCAGAAACAGGCCTTTTGGCCCACCTTGTCTGTGTCGAACCTTTTTTTTGCCTAGTCCCACTGACCTGCATTCTAGGACTTTAACAGCAACCCAAGCTGCTAACGGTGAACTGATGTGAAGATCATGGATACATTTTCATATCAGTAACAACACTGACAGATGTTTAGCTTCTCAACGGCCAATCGTGTTCCATTAATCCCAGCCTAATACCTCAACGAACAAGTTTAGAGATGGATGTTGAGACTGAACCTCACGAAGAGAGATTTCTCCATCCCCACCAGCCTGTATTGAATGATGCTGACTCCCTAGGGTGTGGATGACACCAGTGGTTCACAGCCCACCTCTATACTGTAAAACATTGAGGCACACCCGTTTTCTCCAACTGAAATGCCCACTGAGTTGGGAATTGAGTTAGGCTGTGGGGAACAGTGAGGATATTGCAAAAGCACAATCTGAAAGGCATGGAGATTCTTGTCCTGCAAGCATTGAATTGGGATTGTGGCAATTGTGAGCAGATTCTTTAATTTAATTCTGAGCTCAAGGATCAGGTAACTTGCATCCTGGGGATTCTCTGAAATCTGCAGAGACTCCAGAATTTTGCCTCTGTTTTGTTTGCAGAGGCGTTTGAAATGCTCAGGATCCTTGCTGGAGAATGACAGTGTTTTCTATTGACATAGCTCTTCAACTTATTTGGTTCCATTGCAGTGTTTGAGAGCTTCTCTCTGTATGAACCTCACTTTTTTCCCCTCCTGAGGTTGTGTCCTTTCAGCCATAATCAATTCAAAACTTAACATGGCAAATTGGTCAAAGACGCACGACACAATAAATGACATGCATTCAATTTACAAACACAATTTCAGCTCACTCCGTAGTGTACACTTGAGCCAATATCCCACAGCACACGCAGAGAATCGAGGGATATGGGCATTGGGCAGGGAAGTGGGGTTGGAAACTATGAGCAGCGCGATTGCATTGACAGGCATCAGCTTGCTGCTCCTGTTTCGTGTTCTTAGTTGTAGATCAGTAATCAGGCAACAAAGGGAACTTGGGGAAATAAATAGTGATGTCTTGAGGAGTGTACATATTATAGAGGTGGTGGTGCTGGAAGTCTTAAAGCGCATCAAGGTAGATAAATCCCTGGGACCTGAAGAAGTGTATCCCAGGCCATTGTGGGAGGCTAGGGAGGAAATTGTGGGTCCCCAAGCCGAGATATTTGAATCATTGATAGTCACAGGTGAGGTGCCTGAAGATTGGAGGGTGGCAAATGTTGTGCCTTTGTTTAAAAAGGGCTGCAGGGAAAAGCCTGGGAACTACAGGCCAGTGAGCCTCACATCTGTGGTGGGTAAATTGTTGGAAGGTATTTTGAGAGACAGGATCTACAGGCCTTTAGAGACGCAAGGACTGATTAGGGACAGTCAGCATGGCTTTGTGAGTGGAAAATCATGCCTCTCAAATTTGATTTGAGTTTTTTGAAGGGGTAACCAAGACGGTAGATAAGGGCAGTACAGTTGATGGTGTTGACATGGACTTTAGCAAGGCCTTTGACAAAGTAGGTTGTGGCATAAGGTTAAATCTCACAGGATTCATGGTGAGGTGAGGTATCTAAATGGATACAAAATTGGCTTCTTGACACTCAATTCGTCAATCGACAGTTCCGACACAGTACAGCTAAAAACCTCACTGACCTCCTCACGGGACATGGCGGACGAGAGTACCCTTCGTCGTCCAGTACTTTTCCAGAACGGAGAAACTACAACATCTTCTCCAGAGCCTTCAACATGTCACCGATGAAGATGAGCATCTCACCAGGGCCATCCCCTTGCTCCCACTTCTTGCCTTCAAACACCGCACAACCTCAAATAGATCATTGTTCGCAGCAAACTACCCAGCTTTCAGGAGAACAGTGACCACAACACCACACAACCCTACCACAGAAACCTCTGCAAGATATGCCAGATCATCGACAGTGATGCCATCATCACACGTGAGAACACTATCCATCAGGTACATGGTACGTACACTTGCAGTTCAGCCAATGTTGCCTACTTGATATGCTGCAGTAAAGCTTGCCCCAAGGCATGACACATTAGAGTGACAACGGATGAATGAACACTGCTCGACAATCACCAGGCAAGAGAACACTTTAGTGATCACGGGCATTCAGCCTCTGATCTTCGGGTAAGTGTTCTCCAAGGCGGCCTTCACAATGCAGAGTCGTTGAGCAGAGACTGATAGCTAAGTTCCGCACACACAAGGACAGCCTCAACTGGGATTTTGGGTTCATGTCACACTATCTGTAACTCCCATGACTTGCCTGGGTTTGCAAAATCTCACTAACTGTCCTGTCTGGAGACAATACACATCTCTTTAACCTGGGCTTAACCCTCTTTCCACTTACACTGTCTGTACCTTTAAGACTTGATTACCTGTAAAGACTCACATTCCAACCATTTTTTGTAAATTGAGTTTGTGTCTTTATATGCCCTGTTTGTGAACAGAACTCCCACTTACCTAAATGAAGGGGCAGCGCTCTGAAAGCTTGTGGCTTTTGCTACCAAATAAACCTGTTGGACTTTAACCTGGTGTTGTGAAACTTCTTACTGTTCTTGACAGAAGCCAGAAAATGTTGTCGAGAGTTGTTTTTCAAACTGGAGGCCTGTGACCAGCAGTGTGCCTCAGGGATCAGTGCTAGGTCTACTGTTGTCATTTATATTAATGATTTGGATGAGAATAAAGGAGACATTAGTAAGTTTGTAGATGACACCAAGATTGGTGGCATAGTGGATAGTGAAGAAAGTTATCTCCAATTGCAATGGGATATTGATCAATTGGGCCAGTGGACTGACGAGTGGCAGATGGACTTTAATTTAGACAAATGTGAAGTGATGCATTTTGGTTGATTGAATGAGGGCAAGACTTACTCAGTTAATGGTAGGGCGTTGGGGAGAATTACAGTACAAAGAGATCGAGGGGTACATGTTCATAGCTCCTTGAAAGTGGAGTCACAGGTGGACAGAGTGGTGGAGGTGGCATTCGGCATGCTTGGTTTCACCAGTCAGAACACTGAATATAGGAGTTGGGATGTCTTGTTGAAGTTATACAAGACTTGATGGATTGAGTTATGAGAAGCTGGATAGACTGGGATTTTTTTCCTCTGGATCGTTGGAGGCTAAGGGGTGATCTTATAGAAGTCTATAAAATAATGAGGGGCATAGATCAGTTTGATAATCAATATCTTTTCCCAAAGGTAGGGGAGTCTATAACTCAAGGGCATAGGTTTAAGGTGAGAGGGAAGAGATACAAAACTGTGCAGAGGGGCAATTTTTTCACAGAGGGTGGTGAGTGTCTGGAACAAGCTGCCAGACATAGTAGTAGAGGTGGGTACAATTTTGTTTTTTAAAAAGCACTTAAATAGTTACATGGGTACAATGGGTATAGAGGGATATGGGCCAAAAGTGGGCAATTGGGATTAGCCTTTGGGGTTTTTTATACAAAGGGCAGCATGGACAATTTGGGCTGTAGGGCCTGTTTCCGTGCTGTAAACCTCTATGACTTTAACTCACCAAGTGGCCATTTTAATGCAAAGGTGGAGATATTTGAACTAAATTATAGCTGGCATCGTTTAAGATTTACCTGGATAGTCACATGAGCAGACTGGGAATGGAGGGATACAAACAAATGATCTAGTTGGACCAATGAGCGGCATAGGCTTGGAGGGCCGAAGGCCCCGTTTCCTGTGCTGTACTGTTCTTTGTTCTTTAATTAATGCAGAGGGCAAAAAACACACTAGAAATTAGTTTGAAAAAGCAAAACTAATTTCAGGAAGACCGGGAGACAACTCCCATGAGGTGGATTTAGCGACAAGACAAATGTAATAATACCCAGCACCCCAATTCCAGAAAACATGATCAGGAATAGTCAGCATGGATTTGTCAAGGGCAGGTCGTGCCTTACAAGCCTAGTTGAGTTCTTCGATAATGTGACTGAACACATTGACGAAGGAAGTGCCGTGGACGTGGTGTACATGGACTTCAGCAAAGCGTTTGATAAGGTCCCCCATACAAGACTTCTTGAGAAGGTGAGAGGGCATTGGATCCAAGGGCCTTTGGCCTTGTGGATTCAGAACTGGCTTGCCTGCAGAAGGCAGAGAGTGGTTGTGGATGGGGCTTTTTCTGAATGGAGGTCAGTCACCAGCAGAGTGCCTCAGGGATCTGTTCTGGGACCCTTGTTGTTTGTCATTTTCATAAATGACCTGGATGAGGAAGTGGAGGGATGGGTAAGTAAGTTCGCTGATGACACTAAGGTCGGTGGTGTTGTGGATGGTCTGGAAGGATGGCAAAAGTTGCAGCAGGACATAGATAGGATGCAGGACTGGGCGGAGAAGTGGCAGATGGACTTCAACGCGGATAAATGTGTAGTCGTCCATTTTGGCAGAACCAACGGGATGAACGAGTACACTATCAAGGGCAGAAGTCTGAGTAGTGTTGATGAGCAGAAGGATCTTGGGGTCCGGGTCCACAGGACTCTTAAATCGGCCTCGCAGGTGGAGGAGGTGGTCAAGAAGGCGTATGGTGTACTGGCCTTCATTAATCGAGGGATTGAGTTTAGGAGTCGGGAGGTAATGCTGCAACTTTATAAGACCCTTGTCACGCCTCATTTAGAGTACTGTGCGCAGTTCTGGTCGCCTCACTATAGGAAAGATGTAGAAGCTATTGAGAGGGTACAGAGGAGATTTACAAGGATGTTACCTGGACTGGGAGGCATGCCTTATGAAGTTAGGTTGAGGGAGTTGGGACTCTTTTCCCTGGAGAGACGAAGGTTGAGAGGCGACCTGATAGAAGTTTACAAAATGTTGAGAGGAATAGATAGGGTGGACTCTCAGAGGCTATTTCCCCGGGTTGAAATGGTTGCTACGAGAGGACACAGATTTAAGGTGCAGGGAGGGAAGTTCAGAAGTGATGTTAGGGGTAAGTTTTTCACTCAGAGGGTGGTGAGTGAATGGAATCGGCTGCCGTCAGTGGTGGTGGAGGCGAACTCGCTGGGGTCTTTTAAAAGACTTCTGGATGAGTATATGGGGTTTAATGAGATTGAGGGTTATAGATAGGTCTGTAGGTTGGTAGGTGTTGATGTGATCGGCGCAACTCGTGGGCCGAAGGGCCTGTTTGTGCTGTAGTGTTCTATGTTCTAAAACATTTAAAAAAAAACACACCAAAAAGAATCCAATTAGAAACACTCTCCAGTAAACTTTATTTCTCCCTAAAATATAACATTAAAACCAGACAATCTGCAGTCACTCAGTCTCCAGACCATCAGATTTGTTTTACCTTGAGGGGTTTAGATGGTGCAATGCTTTTTTCAAAATAAGACCCAACAGAACTGTTACACTGCAAACAAATCAAAGGGTTTCAGTAAAAGGAAATCTGATATGCTATGTCTACTTGTACCAAGACTAATTCTCTCCTTCCGAACATGTCAATCACTGTGTAACATTAAAGTGTATTACAAGGCGCACAGATCTGTCACGAACACCAAAGCACAGTACTGGTGTGAAAACGTGCGGGTAAATTGAGATGTACTGAACCTGACTCCCTCTAACAGGGGAGTTAGAACCCAAGCAGGAGAGAGGAAAAAGGAACTGAACAGAAAGACCCTGGGGGTCAGAGTGAGAAAGCTGGAGAGACCCTGAGACCCCCAGGTGGGAGGGGTCAGAGCAGGAGAGCTGCACAGAGACCCCTTTTGGAGGGATGGGTGGGAAGGGTACATGCAACATCTAAGAAGCAGGAGGGTTTGTGTAAATTGAGCACTGCTCAAAATACCCCAGAGTACCAAATAAGAGGCTCTACAGCTATGTCTGTCTGCTATCAAGAGTCAGGGGACTCTTGGAATATATGAAACTGGACAGATTTACCAAGCTTACTCTTTCACAGCCAGGAACAGGTTCAGAAACATTTCAGGTGGGGTCTGAAATATAAACAAGCATCAAGCACTAGGCTGGCAGATCACTTTCAGTAATTAATGGGTGGGGGCTCCCAGATATATGGCATGAGGGCAGCATGCATAGGATCCGGAAACCTATACTGAACAACAGTACTGTGCAGAGCCAATGGCCACAGGTCAGAGTAAATTGGGGTTCACTAGCAGATAACACCTCAAGTTTGTAAGCAATTTCTCCCGTCCCCTTTTGGGAAAGGAAGGAATCCTATCATTTTAAAAATCTCTTAAATCCATATTGTATTCAGTGTTCTTCAAGAATCCTGCGAATTTTTGATAGACTTATTATTCACATGGTGCAAAATGAAGACAAGTGGAGAACTCTGTCACGTTCCCTAAGGGAAGGTTTGGAATAAGGATGTACAGATTCCCCACCTAGGGTTACATGACAACTGCACATCACTCAGTATCGCCCATCTGGGCCAGGGTTAAATACAGTTGAGGCTCCCAGTGCACAATACACTAAATAAATAAAGAGTTCAAGGTTCTTTCCTTAAGTTTCTCTCAGAAGCCCGGCAGTTAGGCTGCTGGAGAAGTTATTCCAGCAATGCAGCAAGTTAAAGCATCAATGCGAAGATGAACACACTATTCAAAACAAATTAATCTTGGTTTTAATTGGAATTAATCAATATCACAATCTACAGATGGTAAAATTTATAACTGGTTGCTTTTATTGGGTGGAGGTGGAAGAAAATAAGAGGTGGACGGGAAATGTGTGTTTAAACTTTATCCACACAATGGAGCAGCCATCTTCTGCATTCCATTTACGATGTCCTACACCCAAAGCCAACAGCAGGAAGGGGGCAGGAGAGTAAGCACAGCTTCTCCCAGCTGGGCTCCTATGGCACTTGCAGAGGGCGGTCGGACCCAGCACAGGGAATTGAGTGTCACATTCCTTGGCAAACTACTGCAGCCCTGCCTGCTTACTGAACACTGCAGCAGATCACAAGATTATGGAGAGAAACACTAAACAGCCCAGAGTTCACAATGCCCCAGCTCACATTGGCTCCTGTGTAATCTTCAATTAAAGGGGATAAGCTGGCTCACAAGGCAATGAGAAGGGAGCAGATCTCGGGTTGTACTTGGTTATGGCTATGCAGAAAACCCTACGTGACCATCAGTGTTGGAGGACAAGGGTTCATGCAAGACAGTGGTCCAAAACATTGAGGCAAGCCAGATTGTGCGCACAGGATTTCTGAAAAGGCAGTGTTGCTACTGCAGGGCAAAGAGGTGAGATACACAGCAGCTACCTTGTCAGGGTAAGCCGAGCAGACAAACTCCCCAGTCTTTAGAAGGGGGGTGGTCAGAACAAGCATTGGGCTGTGTTTTAGTTTTAAAACATCCTGCCTGCTTTTCCCAACCAATGAAAACCACAGCCTCTGT
This sequence comes from Carcharhinus amblyrhynchos, assembly GCF_965287045.1. NCBI lineage: Eukaryota > Metazoa > Chordata > Chondrichthyes > Carcharhiniformes > Carcharhinidae > Carcharhinus > Carcharhinus amblyrhynchos. The sequence continues at coordinate 125,634,308 of NC_137331.1, forward strand.
GATCAGTCAGTAAGCTAATACGAACAGCAATTTGTTAGCATTTGATTTTAATTATCTAGCATGCTTAAGTCAGCCATGTCCACATTGCTGTGCCAAGCCTCCTGGGTTCTAAAAAGGATGATCGGTAATGTTTTTAGAAATTTGCTTAACGTTGATGCCAAATTGCGGAGAATACTTCAGACACTGGGAGACTTCTTGCTGTTCTGAGGGTTATCACCAAGCATTTTGTTCTTCAAGTGTTCCTTATATGACAGGATCCCTCCTTGCCACTTGGAGATTGTCTGCTTCTCACACACCCAGATCTCCTGAGCAACCTGACAGAGAAATCACTATTTTGTAAGCAGGTCGATGAAACTCATCCAACCCCATTCCCACCAGCCCCCCCCACCCGCGTCTCCCCATTCCCACCAGCCCCCCCCACCCGCGTTTCCCCATTCCCACCAGCCCCCCCCACCCGCATTTCCCCATTCCCACCAGCCCCCCCCACCCGCATTTCCCCATTCCCACCAGCCCCCCCCACCCGCATTTCCCCATTCCCACCAGCCCCCCCCACCCGCGTTTCCCCATTCCCACCAGCCCCCCCCACCCGCATTTCCCCATTCCCACCAGCCCCCCCACCCGCGTTTCCCCATTCCCACCAGCCCCCCCACCATCTCCCCATTCCCACCAGCCACCCCCCCACCCCCATGACAAAAAGTTTTTTTTTATTGAAACACTCACCTGCTGGATGAGCCTGAAGTCATGGCTGACGAGCATCATCCCGCCCTCAAACTCATTGATGGCGTCAGCCAAGGCATCAATGGTCTCAATATCCAGATGGTTTGTAGGTTCGTCAAGGAACAGCATGTGAGGGGTTTGCCAAGCCAACCAGGCAAAGCACACGCGGCACTTCTGCCCGTCAGAGAGATTTCGGATCGGGCTCACCTGAAACACAGAAACAATCAGGGCTCTCCCCAGAATAAAGCAACGGGAATTCAGATACTCTCTCTGGTGGGATACTCATCGGTCTCAGCTTCCTAGATCCCAGCAAAGATTCACTCAAACTAATTCTACATCGGAACGCAGGCATTCCAATCACACAACTAATCATTTCAACCAGCAGGGAGTTGCCAGTTTAATAAGACACCAGCCTGTCATTTTGGGAAACGGGATTCAGCCCAAACTGATAGGAATTTTATTCTTTTGTTCACTCTCCTCCCCCAATCTGATCACAACCCAATAAAATCCACAGCAGGAAACAACAGCTTCAGGTTAAAGTGGGTGTTACAGGACAATAATAGGAACACAGAAGAAAGGAGGAGGCCATTCAGCCCCTTCAGCCTGCTCCACCATTCATCACGATCACGGCTGATCATCCAACTCAACAGCCTAATCCTGCTTTTTCCCAATAACGCTTGATCCCATTCGCCCCAAGTGCTATATCCAGCTGCCTCTTGAATACATTAATGTTAAACAGCTAGGTCCTGATTATGGGAACACTAGCTTCTAGTTAAAAAGAGGAGAATATATCCCAGCTCAGTAAACAGATAATTCCGGAATCAGCCAGGGTCGGCACACTACCCAAAGACAAGTCAGTTTGTGAAGCTCAGAGTCTGAACACTGGTGTGTTTGGGGAAAACCCACCACATGGTAATTGGAAACCTCATGTCTGCCTTGACTGGAAGATATTGCAAAACGCGGCAACTAAAGAGATGTTGGTCAGATCCAGAAGTGATTATCCAGGATCCCAATCACACTCCCACACCACCCCAATGGCCCTCTAAGTGCTGACCTTAGCCCCTGTTGGGGTCCCAGCACTCCTCTGGTAAAACAGCGGCAACACAGTAAACAGTCTGACAACACCAGGTTTTAGTCCAACCTATTTATTTGATAATATACTCACAAGCTTTCGGGGTTAGTCCCTTCGTCAGGTGAATGGAGAGTTCTGGCCTCAGACAGAGCATATAAAGCACAGACAGTTTAGAGATTACTGATTAGAATGCGAATCCTTACACCTAACCTGCTGTTCAAGACCTGAAGTGGCTGATAATGTGAGTGGAAGGAGCACTGATCACAGTTTAAAGAGATGTGTATTGTCTCCAGACAGTACAGTGAGGTTTTGCAAACCCAGGCAAGTCACGGGGGTTACAGATAGTGCGACATGAACCCAAGATCCCTGTTGAGACCGTCCTCATGTGTGCGGAACTTGGCTATCAGTCTCCGTTCAGCGACTCTGCGCTGTCGTGTGTTGTGAAGGCCGCCTTGGAGAATGCTTACCCGAAGGTCAGAGGCTGAATGCCCGTGACCACTGAAGTGTTCGCCAACAGGAAGGGAACAGTCTTGCCTGGTGACTGTCGAGCGATGTTCATTCATCCGTTGTCGTAGCGTCTGCATGGTCTCCCCAATGTACCATGCTTCGGGACATCCTTTCTTGCAACGTATCAGGTAGACAATGTTGGCCGAGTTGCAAGAGTATTTACCATGTACCTGGTGGACGGTATTCTCACGTGTGATGATGGTATCCATGTCGATGATCCGGCATGTCTTGCAGAGGTTGCTGTTCGCAGCAAACTACCCAGCCTTCAGGAGAACAGTGACCACAATACCACACAACCCTGCCACAGCAACCTCTGCAAGACATGCCGGATCATCGACATGGATACCATCATCACACGTGAGAATACCGTCCACCAGGTACATGGTAAATACTCTTGCAACTTGGCCAACATTGTCTACCTGATACATTGCAAGAAAGGATGTCCCGAAGCATGGTACATTGGGGAGACCATGCAGACGCTACGACAACGGATGAATGAACATCGCTCGACAGTCACCAGGCAAGACTGTTCCCTTCCTGTTGGCGAACACTTCAGTGGTCACGGGCATTCAGCCTCTGACCTTCGGGTAAGCATTCTCCAAGGCGGCCTTCACAACACACGACAGCGCAGAGTCGCTGAACGGAGACTGATAGCCAAGTTCCGCACACATGAGGACGGTCTCAACAGGGATCTTGGGTTCATGTCGCACTATCTGTAACCCCCGTGACTTGCCTGGGTTTGCAAAACCTCACTGTACTGTCTGGAGACAATACACATCTCTTTAAACTGTGATCAGTGCTCCTTCCACTCACATTATCAGCCACTTCAGGTCTTGAACAGCAGGTTAGGTGTAAGGATTCGCATTCTAATCAGTAATCTCTAAACTGTCTGTGCTTTATATGCTCTGTCTGAGGCCAGAACTCTCCATTCACCTGACGAAGGGACTAACCCCGAAAGCTTGTGAGTATATTATCAAATAAATAGGTTGGACTAAAACCTGGTGTTGTCAGACTGTTTACTGTGTTTACGCCAGTCCAACGCCGGCATACCCACATCATGACTACTATAAACAGCGGCACTCAGAGTACCTACCTGCTGTTTCCCCGAAAGCCCATAGCGCCCAATAATCTTCCGCATTTCCTCCTTCTCCTTAATTTCTGGATAACATTTCATCATATACTCCAGTGGGGACAGGTCCAGGTCTAACTGATCTTGCAAGTGCTGAGATAGGAAGAGGGGGAGACAGAGTGTGTTACAACATTTCAGAAAATAAAAGGTTCTAAAAAGGGGATCTCTGGGGTCACTTCCCCACTCCAGATTCCTGAGGGCTAGCTGGACCAGCGATCACGTTTCAACATTAGTTGGTAATCTACCTGTAAGAGAACCCTTGGGGATGAGTCACTATAATATGGCAGAATTCTTCTGTCAAGCTGGATAATGATATAATTGATTCTGAGACCAGGGTCCTGAATCTCAATAAAGGGAACTGTGATGATATGAAGCATGAATTGGCCATGATGGACTGGGAAACATTACTGAAAGCAAAGACTGTGGATAGGCAATGGCCGGCATTTAAAGAACAAACAGGTGAGCTTCAGAAGTTGAAAGGGAATTGTAGTCAAACCACAGTTTACAAGGGAAGTTAGAGATAGTATCAGATTCAAGGAAAAGCAACAGTCCTGAGGATTGGGAGCAGTTTAAAATTCAGTAAAGGAGGGTTAAAAAAAGGAAAAGAGTCTGAAAGCAAACTAGCAGTGAACATAAAAACTGACTAAAGGTTTCTATAGACAGGTACATGGGTAAGATGGGTACAGAGGGATATGGGCCAAACACGGGCCACTGGGACTAACTTAATGGCTAAAAAAGGGTGGCATGGACAAGTTGGGCCGAAGGGCATGTTTCCATGCTGTAAATCTCTATGACTCTATGAAAAGAGAAAAACATTGACAAAAATGAATGTAAAGTTTATTTGTTTATTAATGCAAAAAAAGCTTATGTTAACAATGCAAGTTACTATGAAAATCCCCCAGTTGCCACACTCCGGCGCCTGTTCGGGTACGCTGTGGAAGAATTTAGCATGGTCAAATTTTTTTGGCCGTGCTAAAACATCCTTTTGATAAGGTGCCTCATAAAAGGTTGCTACAGAAGGTTAGTGGGCACGGAGTTGAGGGTAAGGTGTTAGTGTGGATAGAGGATTGGCTGTCTAATAGGAAGCAGAGAGTTGGTATCAATGGGTGCTATTCTGATTGGCGGTTGGTGACTAGTGGAGTGCCACAGGGATCGGTGCTGGGGCCTCAACTATTTACCATTTATATAGATGATCTGGAGGAGGGGCCTGAGTGTAGGGTGACGAAATTTGCTGATGACATGAAGATGAGTGGAAAAGCAAATTGCGTGGAGGGTGTGGAAAGTCTGCAGACAGACCTGGATAGGCTAAGCGAGTGGGCAAGGACCTGGCAGATGGAGTATAATGTTAGCAAGTGTGAGGTTATCCACTTTGGCAGAAATAATAGTAGGAGGGATTATTATTTAAAAGGCGAAAAGCTGCAGCATGCTACAGTGCAGAGGGAGCTGGGGATCCTTGTGCACGAGTCACAAAAACCCAGTCTGCAGGTGCAGCAGGTGATCAAGAAGGCAAATGGAATGTTGGCCTTTATAGCGAGGGGGATAGAATATAAAAGTAGGGAGATCTTGCTGCAACTGTACAGGGTACTGGTGAGGCCACAGCTGGAGTACCATGTGCAATTTTGGTCGCCGCACTTGCGCAAGGATATTTTGGCCTTGGAGGGAGTGCAGAGGAGGTTCACTAGGCTGATACTGGAGATGAGGGGGTTGGACTATGAAGAAAGACTAAATAGACTGGGTCTGTATTCATTGGAGTTTAGAAGGATGAGGGGGGGATCTTATAGAGACATATAAGATAATGAAGGGAATGGATAGGGTAGAGGTAGAGAGATTCTTCCCGCTCAGAAAGGATAGCAGGACTAGAGTACACAGCCACAAGAGAAGGGAGAGGGACAGTTTAGATCAGAGTTGAGAAGGAACTTCTTCACTTAAAGGATGGTGAATCTCTGGAATTCTCTGCCCATTGAAGTGGTGGAGGCTACCTCGCTAAATATATTTAAGTCATGGGTAGATAGGTTTTTGATAGACAGGGGAATTAAGGGTTATGGGGAGAAAGCGGGAAAGTGGAACTGATCCACTTCAGATCAGCCATGATCTTATTGAATGGTGGGGCAGGCTTGAAGGGCTAGATGGCCTACTCCTGCTTCTATTTCTCATGTTCTTATGGCCAATGCACTCTAACCAGCATGTCTTTTGGACTGTGGGAGGAAACTGGAGAACCCTGAGGAAACCCACACAGACACAGGGAGAACAGAGACCCAGCTCCGCAGTGACCCAAGCCAGAATTAAACCTGAGTCCCTGGCCTTGTGAAGCAGCAGTGCTAAGTAACCACTGTGGCCCCTTACAATCAGAAGTGGGAGAATTCATAATGGAAAGTAAAGAAATGACCAGGAAATTAAATTTGTACTTTGTCAGAAAGGAAGACATGAACAATACACCAGAAGTTCAGAATGAAACAAGTTTTAAGAACATAACATAAGAAATAGGAGGAGTAGGCCATCCAGCCCCTCGAGCCTGCCCCGCCATTCAATGAGATCATGGCTGATCTGTCGTAGCTCAGTTCCACATTCCCGCCCTCTCCCCATAACCCTTAATCCCCTTGCCTATCAAAAACCTATCAACCCGTGTCTTAAAAATATTGAGTGAGGCAGCCTCCACCACTTCAACAGGCAGAGAATTCCAGAGATTCACCACCCTTTGAGTGAAGAAGTTCCTCCTCAACTCTGTTCTAAACCGCCCCCCCTTTATCTTGAGGCTGTGCCCTTTTGGTGAGGAACTAAAGGAAATCGGCATTAGTAGAGAAATAATTTTGGGGAAATTGATGAAGATGCATAAATCTCCAGCTCCTGATAATCTTCATCCCAGGATACTTAAGGAAGGGGCCCTGGAAATAGTAGATCCATTGGTGGTTATTTTCCAAAATTCTTTCCTATCTTTTGGCTAAACTCTTAAAAACTTGACTTTTACACAAGGATGAGATAAATATTGGAGGCAGTCATTGGGAACAGTAGCCAACCCCTCAATCCCACAAGATCATCGCTCAGCTGAGAAAAGACACACGTGGTGCAGAACTCCAATTCTCTTCAGCCTCCCCATGAAGTCAAGCCCGTTACACCAGTCCTTGCGATAGGAGGGTGATGGCAGCATGTAATATCCAAGCATGCTGTCTCTCCCCCACCAAACTGACCAGCTCTACTGTCAGACAGAGGGAACAAGAGGCAGAGGGAAAAAGATGGGAAAATTAAGGTTACCTGATGGTATCGTCCAATCTTGACATGAGAGTGTTTGCGAATCATTCCATCACAAGGCAAAAGCTACACAAAATGACAAGAAATAAGGCAAACAAAAATGGTTAGTACAGGATCAAGACTGCGAGACCAGGATCTCTGCAAATCTAAAATGTTACATGCAGCAGATGGCGAAATTTGACTTCAATAGAAATCTGGAATTCAGTCTAATGACAATCATAAAAACCTAACTGAGTCGTTAAGGTCCTTTAAAGAGGGACAGCGGTCATCCTTACTTGGTCTGGTCTATGTGTGATTCCACAGCCACAGCAATGTGGTTGAACTGCCCTCTGAAATGGCCAAGCAAGCCACTTAGTTGCATCAAACTACTACAAAGCCAATAAAAACAAAACCAGACAGCCTAACCAGCATCTACCTAGGCAGTGGAAATGAATGGCAAACCTAGCCCTTCGATCCTACAGAGTCCTTGCAAACCTCTGGGAGCTTGTGCCAAAACTTTGCCTCACTCCTGTACTCTGTCCTGTCATTGTTTGATAGAGAATCTGATGAACTGGTGCAACGACAATAATCTCTCCCTCAATGTTAACAAAATGAAGCAGATTGTCATCAACTTCAGGAAGCATAGTGGAGAACATGCCCGTCTACATCAATCAGGATGAAGTAAAAATAATCGACAACTTCAAGTTTCTAGGTGTCCAGATCAGCAACAACCAGACTTTTGATTTGCTTTTATTTATTATCGTCATATGTATTAACATAGTGAAAAGTATTGTTTCTTGCACGCTGTACAGACAAAGCAGATCATTCATAGAGAAGGAGTGTGCAGAATGTAGTGTTACACTCAGAGCTAGGGTGCAGAGAAAAACCAACTTAATGCAAGGTAGATCTATTAAAAAATTTGATGGCAGCGGGGAAGAAGCTGTTGAGTCCTCAGACTTTTGTACCTTTCTCCCAATGGAAAAAGGTGGAAGAGAGAATGTCTGGGGTGTGTGGGGTCCTTAATTATGCTGGCTGCTTTGCGTCGGCAGCAGGAAGTGTAGACAGATGCATGGGAGGCTGGTTTGCATGATGGATTGGGCTACATTCACAACCCTTTGTAGTTTCTTGCAATCTTGGGCAGAGCAGGAGCCCATACCAAGCTGTGATACAATCAGAAAGAATGCTTTCTATGGTGTATCTGTAAAAGTTGGAAAGAGTCGTAGCTAACAAGCCAAATTTCCTTCTGAGAAAGTAGAGGCATTGGTGGGCTTCCTTAACAATAATGTTGGCATGGGGGGGACCAGGACAGGTTGTAGGTGATCTGGACATCAAAAAACTTGAAGCTTTCGACCCTTTCTACTTCGTCCCCATTGATGTAGACAGGGGCATGTTTGCCTTTATGCTTCCTAAAGTCGATGACAATCTCCATTTTGTTGTCATTGAGGGAGGGGTTATTGTCATTGCTCCAATTCACCAGATTCTCTCCTCCTTGTACTTTGTCTCGTCATTGTTTGAGATCCAACCCATTAGAGTGGTATCGCCAGCAAACTTGAAAATCGAGTTGGACGGGAATTTGGCCACACACAATCATAGTAGTATAAGGCATATAGAACGGGGCTGAGAACACAGCCTTATGGAGCATCAGTGTTGAGGATGATCATGAAGATGAATGGACCTACTTCGCATTAAGTTGATCTTTCTCCACATCCTAGCTACGACTGTCACATCATATCTGCACCCTCCCCTTTCCTTCCCTATGAAGGTTTTTTTTGTATAGCGTGCTAGAAACAATACTTCTCACTGTTTACTAATACATGTGACAATAATAAAATCAAAATCAACTGGGAGAGCTGTCTCATAAACTAGTCAAGCAACAGCTTGACAGATTTATGGAGTCAAACCTTACAGGTAATTACCCAGACACCAGGATCACCATATTTCAGTATGTCCTATCCCACCACAGAACCATAGAAAGGTTACGGTGCAGAAAGAGGCCATTTAGCCCATTGTGTCTGCATTGGGCAAAAGAGGAAAGCAACTCATTCATTTTAATCCCATTTTTCAGGATCTATGCCATTGCCTTGCAGGTTACAGCTCTTCACATACAGATCCAGGTATCTTTTAAATCAGTTAAGCATTTCAGCCTCAAACACCAATTTAGGTAGTGAATTCCAGACATCTACCACCCTCTGTGTGAAAAGGTTTTCCCTCCTGTCCTCTCTAATCCTTCTACCAATCACCTTAAATCTATGCCCCTAGTACCTGACTTCTTGGCTAAGGGGAAGCAGGTCTTTCCTGTTGTCCTCTGTACTAGTCTATCCGATCTCTCCTCGTAGCTGCAATTTTCAAATTGGCAACACTCTTGTAAATCTCCTCTGGTGATCAGAACTGTACACAAAACTGCAGCTGTCACCTCACCAGTTTTTTTATACACTCCCATCATTAAATCCATGCTTTTGTATTTAAATCCTTGCCCAATAAAGGAAAACATTTTGTATACTTTCTTGTCCATTTGTCCTGCCATCTTCAAGGACTTGTGGACACTTATTCCAAGCTCTCTCATTTCCTTAATCCCTCTCAATAATCCTCCCAATTATTGAGAATTCCTTGTTTTATTTGCCCTCTCCAATACATTAACTCACTTTCTCAGATTAAATTCCATTTCCACTTCTCTGCCCACTCAACCAATCCATTCTGGAGCTGACAGCTATCTCCTTCAATACCAACCACATAGCCATCAAGATGGACCCTTCAAGGTAGTGGCAGTGGTACACAGTCAGGAGGCAGTCCTCAAACAGCTCAACATCAAATCTGGATCCCATGAAGTCTCATGACATCAGGTCAGAAATGAAGGAGGGAACCTGCCACTGATTATAATTACCACCACACCCCTCTCCCACCGCACTGATGAATCAGTTCTCCATGCTGAACACCACTTGGATGAAACACCGAGGGTGACAAGGACTCGATGTTTTCTGGGTAGAGGACTTCAAGTGTGGCTCGGTAACACCACCACAGACGGAGCTGGGTTCTAAAAGGATATCACTGCTAGACTGTGACTGCAGATGATGAGGGAACCAACAAGAGGGAAAACTCAACCTCGTCCTTACCAATCTGCTGGCTGCAGATACATCTGTCCATGGCAGTACTGGTAAGAGTGACCACCGCACAATCCTTGTGGAGACGAAGTCCCGCCTTCACATTGAGAATAACCTCCATCGTGCTGTGTGGCACTATCACCGTGCAAAATGGGACAGACTTCGAACCGATCTAGCAACTCAAGACTGGACATCCATATGGCGTCGTGGGCCAACAACAGCAGCACAATCTGCAACCTCATGGCCCGGCATATCCCCCATTCAACTATTACCATCAAACCAGGGGATCAACACTGGTTCAATGGAGAGTGCAAGATGCATGCCAGAAGCAGCACCAGACCTACCCAGAAATGAGGCGTCAACCTGGTGAAACTATATCGTCATGTGGCAATACAGCACAGTTGAATGAACACCGCCCAATCACCAGGCAAGACTCTTCCTGTTGGGGAACATTTCAACGGTCATGGGCATTTGGTCTCTGATCTTCAGGTAAGTGTTCTCCAAGGTGGCCATCACGACATACAACAGGGAAGAGTCACTGAGCAGAGACCAATAGCCAAGTTCTGCACACAAGGAAGGCCTCAATCGGGATCTTGGGTTCATGTCTCTATAACCCCCATGACGACTTGCCTGGGTTTGCAAAATCTCACTAACTGTCCTGTCTGGAGACAATACACATCTCTTTACCCTGTGCTTAACCCTCTCTCCACTCACACTGTCTGTACCTTTTAAGACTTGATTATCTGTAAAGACTCGCATTCCAACCATTATTTTGTAAATGAGTTTGTGTCTTTACATGCCCTGTTTATGAATAGGGCTCCCACTCACCTGACGAAGGGGCAGTGCTCCAAAAGCTGGTGGCTTTTGCTACCAAATAAACCTGTTGGACTTTAACCTGGTGTTGTGAGACTTCTTATGAAGCTATAACAAACAGCATAAGCTGCAAGTGATAGACAGAGCTAAACAATTCCACAACTAAACGATTAGATCCAAGATCTGCAGTCCTGCCACATCCAGCTGTGAATGGTGGTGGACAATTAAACAACTCACTGGAGGAGGAAGCTCCATAAATATTCCCATCCTCAATGATGGAGCAGCCCAGCACATCAGTGCGAAAGGTTGAAGCACTCGCAGTAATTGTCAGCCAGAAGTGCTGAGTGCATGATCAATAATCTCAGCCTCCTTCAGAGGTTTCCAGCATCACAAATGCAAGAATGAGATGTGACCTTTGAGATATACCAGATTTTTAGGGGGCTTGACAGGGTAGATGCTGAGAGATTGCTTTGCCTTGTGGGAGAGTCCGAGACCAGAGGGCATCATCTCAGAGTAAGGAGTCGTCCATTTAAGACGAGAGATGAGGAATGTCTTCTGAGAGTAGTGAATCTGTGAAAACCTTTACTGCAGAGGGCTGTAGAGATTGGGTCATTAAGTATGTTCAAGGCTGAGATAGATTTTTTTAATCAACAAGGGGATCAAATTTTATGGGGAAAAGTGGAGTTAAGAATTATCACGATCTCATTGAATGGCAGAGCAGTCTTGATGCGCCAAATGGCCTACTTCTGCTCAGTCTCCTAGGCCTTCAGCCAATTTGATTTACTCCACTTGATTAAGAAACAGCCAAAGGCCCTGGATATTGCAAAGTCTATTGGCCCTGAAATATTCCATTAATATTACTGAAGACTTATGCTGCAGATAAGCTGTTCCAGTATGGTTACAACACTGGCAATGTGGACAACTGCCCCAGGTATGTCCTATCTACAAAAGCAGGACAAACCCAACTCGCCCAATGGCAGCCCCATCAGTCTACTCTCAATCATCAGTAAAGTGAATGGAAGGAACAGGAGTTACACAGATACAATAGCATAGTGATGTGCTACTGGACTAGTAGAGATCTGGATCAATACGCTAGAAACAAATTCAAATCCCACTGTGGCTACATATGGGAATTGAAAAATTAAATGAATAAACTACAATAAAATGCTGCGTCATTAACCACAAAACTACAGGATTGTTGTAAAACCTAATCAGCTCAACAATGCTCATCAGGAAAGGAAATCTGTCGTCCTTACGTGGTCTGGCTTACAAGTGACTCCAGACCCACAGCAATGTGGCTGATTCTCTGGAATAGCCGAGGAAGCCACTTACCATGCCTTACTCAGGAGTGATTGGGATGGGTAATAAATGCTGGCTTTCCCAAAGACACCAACACCCAATGTTTAAAACAACAGGCCCGTCCCTAAAACAGTCTTTACTATGACAGAGCTTTAATTTGCAGTTCAGCAACACACGACTGACCTCAGCAGTCACAGGGTATCTCTAACATCCTTCTCATTCCTGAAAAAGCCCCAAAAGGGCTTCACTGCCAATAAAGTTAATTTATAAATACAGTCACCATTGTAATATCAGGAAATGCGACAGCCAATTTACAAACAGCAATTAACAAAACTACCCCTTAATGTGGCTTTTGCTGGTTTTAATGGAAATGGGGCTGCTGGCCAGGGCAGGAGAGAATACCTCTGCTTAAAAAAAAAGTGTTTTAAAACAGGTTCTTAGGATGGGAAAGGGGAAGAAACCACAAATAGACCAAGCCTACATTACCCAGTTTTGAGGTGATCTAACTGAAACACAGGCAATTAGAGATGGGAGCCAAATGCTAACCTTACCGCCACATCCCTGTGCCAGGTAGGAATAAAGAAAATATGTTGAAAGAGCCTGACAACGTTGATGTTGAGAGGCAGTTTCCCGAGCCGAAAGCAGGAGTCACTCACCCCAGATTAAAGGAGGAGGAGAACTCACTCAAGGAGGTTGTGTATGTTTCAGTTCTCGGCAACCACCACCCCTCTCCCCCAGCCTGCCTGCCCCGGGTACAGAATTCCAATCACAAGTACCATCATAGAGTCCCTACAGTGCAGAAGGAGGCCATTTGGCCCTTCTAGGCAGCACCAACTACAGTCCCAATCAGGTCCTATCACCCCTACCCCATGTATTTATTCTGCTAATCTCCCTGACAATAAGGGGCAATTTAGCAGGGCCAATCCACATAACTCACAAATCTTTGGGATTGTGGGAGAAAACCCACATAGACATGGGGAGAACATGCAAATTCCACACAGACAGTGATCCAAGCTGGTTCCCGGGCGCTGTGAGGCAGCAGTTCTAACCACTGTGCCACCATTCTGCCCAAACACCTATAACCCAAGGTGCAGCTAGATTTTGGGGTACTAAACATGGATACAACACAAAAGTAGGGATGAGATAGAAGATCAGCTGGGAGAGAGGTGCAGAGGAAGAGAGAGAACCTGAGTCACAGCCAAGGCAATCTATAATGAAGAGACAAGCTGATTAGCTCTGGGACAGTGAAAAAACATCTCCCACAGATCCTCATCAATTTTCAGTCAGGGCTCTATCCTACACCCAAAGTATTTCGGAATGACTGGATGAAAAAGAACAACGCTAATTCACGAATGTGACAGTGGCTTTCATCCTGACAGTCACAGTGATCCCAGTGGTTAATCTCTATCACTGAGTCTACAGCAGGTGCAGACATGTGGTGAGGAATGCCTCCATCAGTTGGGGAGAGATTTGAGAAAGACAGATCCAGAATCACCTGTTGTATTTTTGTAACTATTGGAGGTTGTGATTTTATGATTTGCACATGTAGGTTCAAAGTAACACACAACAGCTGCATTCAAACATATTTCCTGCTCAGAGTTCAAACTGAAATTAAAAGCAAGAGCCTCTGAAGTACCCTAATGACATAACCATCAAATCATTGCCATCAACTCTGAAAGCAATCGTGCAACCATTTAAATATATAACATCCATTCCTCCTAAATACCATCCACCCAGAATACATCACCTCTCCAATTGCTCTCATTTGTTTCCTAACAATACTTACATCCCCTGCTAGAAGTTTGAGTAATGTAGATTTTCCAGCTCCATTGGGCCCAACCAGGGCTACTCTGGTGTCTAAATCAATACCAAACTCCAGGTTTTTGTAAATCAATGGCTGAAAAAAAATTGTAAAGTCATTATTCATACTTCTGTCAAAATTCTAACTACATCCCTCACAATCCCTCCAACCTATGCTGCTGGAGCCATTATATCCCATCCTCAACAAAAAAAAAACAACCCAATTTCCATTGCCCTCTGCCCATGATAGCCAGACTGTCAACAGGACAGTGAGCAGTCAGCAAATCCACTCCAGTATAGGTCGTTAGTGAGATTGGGTCTGTGTGATCATTAGATATCAGGTGAAGAATTAAATACAAGGGCTGGTCGAGAACTCACCTTATGTTATAACCAGAGTCAGGTATCAAAGGTTTTACTGATACTCCACAGAGATAAACCTCCTTCCCCACCAATACATAAGGTTCACCATGGAAGCCTTCTGCAGAAATTGCAGATGTATGGGATTGAGGGTGATTTAGGAAATTGGATTAGGAATTGGCTGGCGGATAGGAGACAGAGGGTGGTGGTTGATGGTAAGTATTTGACATGGAGTTCAGTTACGAGTGGTGTGCCTCAGGGATCTGTTTTGGGGCCACTGCTGTTTGTAATTTTTATAAATGATCTGGATGAGGGTATAGCTGGGTGGATTAGTAAATTTGCTGATGACACCAAAGTCGGAGGTGTGGTTGATAGTGAGGAAGGGTGTCTTAGTCTACAGGGAGACTTGGACAAGTTGCAGAGCTGGGCCGAGAGGTGGAGGATGGAGTTTAATGCGAAAAAGTGAGGTAATTCACTTTGGCAGGAATAACAGATGTGTAGAGTATAGGGCTAACGGTAGGACTCTGAATAGTGTGGATGAACAGAGGGATCTAGGTGTATGTGTACATAGATCCCTGAAAGTTGGGAATCAAGTAGATAGGGTTGTTAGGAAGGCATACGGTGTCTTGGCGTTTATTGGTAGGGGGATTGAATTTAGGAGTCGCAGCGTCATGTTGCAACTGTACAAAACTCTGGTGCATCTGCACTTGGAATATTGTGTGCAGTTCTGGTCCCCACATTATAGGAAGGATGTGGAGGCTTTGGAGAGGGTGCAGAGGAGGTTTACCAGGATGTTGCCTGGTATGGAGGGGAGGTCCTATGAGGAGAGACTGAGGGATTTGAGGTTGTTTTCGTTAGAAAGAAGGAGGCTGCGAGGGGACCTTATTGAAACATACAAGATGATTAGAGGTTTGGATAGGGTGGACAGTGATAGCCTTTTTCCTCGGATGGAGAAAGCTAGCACGAGGGGGCATAGCTTTAAATTAAGGGGTGGTAGTTATAGGACGGATGTCAGGGGTAGGTTCTTTACCCAGAGGGTGGTGAGGGATTGGAATGCCCTGCCTGCTGCAGTTGTAAATGCACCTAGTTTGGGGGCGTTTAAGAGATCCGTGGATGGGTTTATGGATGGAAAGGGTTTGGTTTAGGTTAGAGGGTCATTGTTTTTTAACTGGTCGGCGCAACATCATGGGCCGAAGGGCCTGTTCTGCGCTGTAATGTTCTATGTAATACATGATGTGGAGATGCCGGCATTGGACTGGGGTAAACACAGTAAGAAGTCTGACAACACCAGGTTTAATTCCAACCAATTTAATAGTAAACTCGCAAGCTTTCGGGGTTTGCCTTCGTCAGGTGAATGGTCCACTCACCTGAAAGGACAAACCCTGAAAGCTTGTGGTGTTTACTATCAAATAAATTGGTTGGACTTAAACCTGACATTGTCAGACTTCTTACTGTGCGCACCAATACAAACAGACCCATCCAGCCACAGAGCGTTTTTTTTCAATAAATTGTCAGAGCCTGGTACTAAGATTTCACAAATTAAGTGCGCAAAATGTCAATGAACAAACACGGACACACATTTACTTACCCCATCATTTGTGTACTTGAAGCTCACATTCTGTACCATGATAACAGGAGGAGGAATCTTCCCACAGGAGGGAAAACAGAATGATAAAGTCTACAAGGAGAAGACAGATTAGGGGTTAGATGTGAAAAATGGCAACTGTGAGAAAATCAGAAGAATAGACATGAAACTGGTGTTGGGGCTCATGTTTCTCCCCTCACCTCCCGCATATTCCAAGGAATGAACACTCACGAGGATATTCATGAGTGAGGCACACCTCATGTGGAAGCAACACACAGCCAGCTACTGGGGAGATGAGGAGGAGATTTACTTCCCCCATGGGATATGGGACCCACAATGTGTACAACAGTATTGAAGAGCTACAAATCTAAAAACAGACAATAATAAAGTGAAAAAAAAGCAACGCTTAGCCGTTTGTGCTCTCCTGAAATACAAGTTCCGAATGAGAAATAGCCACTGCCATCGTGGGAGGGAGTGTAACAAGGCAACACAAATGATCCCCTATTTTTAGAGCAAATCCCTTTACCTACTGCCCCTGAAAAATCCCTTAAGTTTCTTGGTACAGAAGTTTGAACGCTGCGCTGTACAGCGAGGTGTATGTTGAATTTGTCGTCATGATGGAGAGAAACCCAAGCTCATTTTGTCAGACACCATTCCAGCAAGTCAACAGATGAGGAAAAGCTGGGAACTTATGACGTGAGCTGTTAGGATTGAGATTTAAAAAGTAAAAATTGTAAGGGGGAGAACAAGATGCAACAGAAAAGAATGGAAAATCTCCAGCCATGGAACTGCTGCAGTTAGAGACTACCATTGCTCCACTGGCACAGAACAATCATATCAAACACTGCACAAACCTTGTCGCTGATGACCTTCTCTGTCAGCCCAGAGGCCATCATCTTCTGCAGGGTCTTCTCTTTGCTCTGAGCTTGTCGAGCTAGCTTGGCGCTGCCATGACCAAAACGCGCAATATAGTTCTAGAAGAAAAAGGGACCACGGGAGGGAAAGAGAAACCAAAGTTAGGCTCAGGGTCGTGGCAATGGATACAAAACACCAAGGATACAACAGGCATCATCAGTACAAACCCGCACCGCTGCTCCTTGTTAGCTCTGAGATGACAAACCTGATTTAGCACAATCTGACTGAGGAGAAATGAAAGGACAAGGAGATTTGAAAAGAGGTGATTGGATAAATAACGATGATTAGTTTGATAGAAAGTAGATAGGTTAACCTGCACAGGTGAAGGGAATTCTTCCTGAAAGTAACCCCACCATTTTGCTTCCAAATACTGAAGGATCCGTATACATTCCACCATGTGCTCACCTTCATGTGTGTAATCTGATCTTGTTCCCAGTTGAACCGTTTCATCTGGTTCTCCTCCAGTTCCAGCCTGGTCTTCACATATTGATCATAATTACCCTGAAAGGCAAACCACATCCTGTGACTCCAAATCCATTTCTTATTGCCCTAGATTTAAATAGTATTTTCACTTAACATCAGCAATAACCAGCTTCAAATAAATCCGGACAAAATCGAGGAACAGAATTTCAATTTTATGTTTTCCATGTCTATCACATTGAATTTAGGAGTTGGGACGTCTTGTTAAAGTTGTACGGGACATTGGTGAGGCCACACTTGCAATACATCAGCCTGGAATGTTAACTTCCACGCCACAGATTCTGCCGACTTGCTGAGTGTTTCCAACATTTTCTGTTCCTATCCCAAAGGCCAATTCTGCTTTGCTGTCACCAAGCTGGGTATTTTATACAACGTTGGAAACAGTCTCTGATTTTAATTCGGACATGAGGTCTCCCTACAATCTTCAATCAGCATTAGCAGTTACTGTTAAAGCCACCTCAGCAAAAGGACATGAATTCCCAGCAATTAGGAGTCTTATGCTCAAGGTGAACAATCATAGTGTCAGCAAAAGGAACACTTTTCATTTCAAGCATCAGTGTCAGCATGAGGTTTGATACAGAGTAAAGCTCCCTCTACACTGTCCCCCATCAAACACTCCCAGGACAGGTACAGCACGGGGTTAGATACAGAGTAAAGCTCCCTCAAAACCGATTCAGAAACCGAACTAAAGCTGAGCCTCAGAACAGCATCACCGATACACCCAACGCGACCTTATTGACCACATCTGCTCTTTTGGAACTTCCTCCACATCCGGCTGACTGAGTGTCAGATTAGGGTTAGTCAGTGTTTGTCTGGAATAGAGTTGGCCAGTTCAGTTTCACAGCCGAGTACTCACTGTGTAATACTTGAGCTTGCGGTTCTGCATGTGAATGATATTGTTGCAAACTCCATTCAGGAAGTCCTGGGAATGCGATATCAGCACAAGGATCCTGGAGAATCTGGGAGGAAGGAAAAAGTTTTGTTAAGTATTTCTAATGCAAAACTTTTCCAGTCCTCACAACACATAATATAAATATCCCAGAAATGAATTGCATGGCAGAAATGAAAGAAAATAAATTGCAGCAAGAGAAGCAGCAACTAGCTGTCCTGATATCACACTGGCTCCCTAAAGCTTTCAACAACAGCAACTACCGTATCAATAACATCCCTGAAAAGCGTGAGGTAATGCACTTTGGAAGGAGACATTTGACAAGGAAATATTCAATGAAAGGTCTGACACTGGGAAGTTCCAAAAGAACAAAGGGTCCTTAGCATGTTTATCCATAGATCCCTAAAGAGGAAAGGCAGGTTAATAGTGTGGTGAAAAAGGCATAGACACACTTGCCTTTACCAATCAGGGTATAGATTAGAAAATCAGAAAGATCATGATGGAGCTATGTAGAACTTTGGTGAGGCCACAGCTGGAGCACTGTGTGCAGTTCTGGTCGCCACATTATAGGAAGGATGTGATTGCACTCGAGGGGGTGCAGAGGAGATTCACCAGGGTGCTGCCTGGGATGGAACATTTGAGTTATAAAGAGAGGTTGGATAGGCTTGAGTTGTTTTCCTTCGAGTGGCGAAGAGTGAGGGACAATCTGATCGAGGTGCACAAGATTATGGCAGATGGAGTACAATGTTAGCAAGTGTGAGGTTATCCACTTTGGCAAGAATAATAGTAGGAGGGACTACTATGTAAAAGGCGAAAAGCTGCAGCATGCTACGGTGCAGAGGGACCTGGGGGTCCTTGTGCATAAGTCGCAAAAACCCAGCCTGCAGGTGATCAGGAAGGTGAATGGGATGCTGGCCTTTATAGCGAGGGGGATAGAATATAAAAGCAGGGAGGTCTTGCTGCAACTGTACAGAGTACTGGTCAGGCCGCAGCTGGAGTACTGCGTGCAGTTTTGGTCGCTGCACTTGCACAAGGATATTTTGGCCTTGGAGGGAGTGCAGAGGAGGTTCACTAGGCTGATACCAAAGATGAGGGGGTTGAACTATGAAGAGAGGCTGAATAGGCTGGGTTTGTACTCGTTGGAATTTAGAAGGATGAGGGGGGATCTTATAGAGACGTATATGATGATGAAGGGGATGGATAGGGTAGAGGTAGAGAGATTCTTCCCGCTCAGAAAGGACAGCAGGACTAGAGGGCACAGCCTCAAGATAAGGGGGGGCAGTTTAGAACGGAGTTGAGGAGGAACTTCTTCAAAGGGTGGTGAATCTCTGGAATTCTCTGCCTGTTGATGTGGTGGAGGCTACCTCGCTAAATATATTTAAGACACAGGTTTTTGATAGACAGGGGAATTAAGGGTTATGGGGGGAAAGCGGGAAAGTGGAACTGAGCCACTTCAGATCAGCCATGACCTTATTGAATGGCGGGGCAGGCTCGAAGGGCTAGATGGCCTACTCCTGCTTCTATTTCTTATGTTATGTTCTTATTATGAGGGGCATGGACAGATTGGATAAGGAGCAGCTGTTCCCCTTAGTTGAAGGGTCAGTTACGAGGGGCACAAGTTAAAAGTGAGGGGTGGTAGGTTTAGGGGGATTTGAGGAAAAACGTTTTTACTCAGAGGGTGGTGATGGTCTGGAATGCGCTGCCTGGGAGAGTGGTGGAGGCAGGATACCTCACATCCTTTAAAAAGTATCTGGATCAGCACTTGGCACATCACAACATTCAGGGTTGTGGGATTAGGTGGGCAGGTCAGGGCATTTCATGTGTCAGTTGTGACTCGATGGGCTGAAAAGCTTCTTCTGTACTGCAATATCCTGTGATTTGGTGAATAACTACAACATTATCCAAAAAACCTATTGCTACTTTGGTCGAAAGAAGGAAAAATTTCAGCGGCAAGTCACGAGGTCCAGCAGCAGCTGGTTGTGGGGCATGCGGTTACCGGGGCAAGCAGGAGCAGGCAGCGTTAATCTATCTCCCACGTCAGACTGGATGATGGATTTTCCACAGCAGCAGAATACTGCCTGCATACAGATTGTCTATTAATCTTTCTAGGATGACTGCAGCAAGAGTCAGCAACTCGAGGCAAGAGCAGAAATAGATCAGCCCTTTAACACTTGCCTACACCCAGAAAACTCAGACTGCCAAACCTTCTGAGTCAGCAAAATATTCCAGCTCCCATATGCCTGAGAGCTTTGCTAAATTGCTTTATCTGCCTTCGCTCCATTTTCCTCATCACGCACAATTAGCTAGAGCGCTTTCTCTTCAGAATGAAAATTCTAGCTGTCCTGAGCACTCACAAATCCCTCTGGGGTAAATGAGTTGCTTATTGTCACTAAACCTGGCCAGCCCTGAGTAGTCTGCCTCCCATTTTAAGGCTTGTGCCATTGTTTGGAAGGCATCAGTGTTTACCCATGAGTGCTTTAATTCCACAGCTATCAGGTGACTGCTGTTTTGTTAGCTTAACAGCAGTTTCAGAGAGCCAGTGCAAACCTGATAGGCCCAATAGCCTCCTTCTGTGCTGCAACTATTCTATGATTCAGATAAACACATCCATCTGAAACACATTCACTGCAACACGAGTGCACAGCATCTAAGGTAGACACACACTTGCCCTAGTTATGAGGAGAGACGGGATAGGTTAGGATTGATTTCCCTGGAGCAGAGAAGGCCGAGGGGGATTTGATAGAGGGATACAAAATTATGAACAGCAGAGATAGGGTAGATCATAAAAACCTTTTTCCCATGGCAGAGGGCATAGGATTAGGGTGAGGAGAAGTGATTTAGAATGGATCTGAGGAAAATACTCATCACCCAGAAGGTGGAAGAAATATGGAAGGTGCTGTCCAAGGGTGGTGGAGGCAGCATCTGGATGAGCACAGAAATCACCAAGGCAGGGTAGGCTATGGGCCAAGCACTGGTCAATGGAATTAGTCATGATGTGGGTATGCCGGCATTGGACTGGCGTAAACACAGTACAAAGTCTGACAACACCAGGTTTTAGTCCAACCTATTTATTTGATAATATTATCAAATAAATAGGTTGGACTAAAACCTTGTGTTGTCAGACTTTTTACAATGGAATTAGTACAGATTGGTATTTGACAGTTGGCATAGACATGGTGGCTGAAGGATCCATTCTGTGCAATATGGCTTTAATTACACCAAATATTCTTGCCAACACAACCGAAACCGGAATCCCTCACAGCAGCATTGCCTCATCATTACACTTTACAACCTAGCAATGAATCCGCGACAACAGCATTACAGAAACAAAGTCACGAGACACTTACGATTTCAGCTCCTCTTCCAGCCAGACACAGGCATCCAGATCCAGGTGATTCGTAGGTTCATCTAACAGTAACATGAAGGGTTTGATAAATAGTGCTCTGAAAAATAAAGAACACAAACTACAGCTATCAAAAACAGCCAGGAACTAAAATACAGTTGTAATAAACTGGCCCAAAGTGTAAATTGGGAAGTAGTTGTTCAAGCAAATACTGCATGTGCTTGATAGGTATGTCCCTGTCAGGCAGGGAGGAAATGGCCGAGTGAGGGAACCATGGTTCACGAAGGAGGTTGAATGTCTTGTCAAGAGGACAAAGGAAGCGTATGTAAGGATGAAAATACAAGGTTCAGTTGGGTCGCTTGAGGGTTACAAGGTAGCTAGGAATGAGTTAAAGAAAGGGCTTAGGAGAGCTAGGAGGGGGCATGAGAAATCCTTGGCAGGTCAGATAAAGGAAAACCCCAAGGCTTTTTACTCATGTGAGAAATAAAAGAAAGACCAGGGTGAGGTTATGATGGTAGTGGGAACTTGTGCATGGAGTCGAAGAGATAAGACAGGTGTTGAATGAATACTTTTCTTCAGTTTTCACTAAGGAGAGGGGCCATGTTTTTGAGGAGGAGTGTGAGATACAGGCTGATAGGTTAGAGGAGGTAGATATTCCGAGGGAAGATGTATTAGCAATTTTGAAAAATCTAAGGGTTGATAAGTCCCCTGGGCCAAATGGGATACATCCTAGGATACTTTGGAAGGCAAGGGGTGAGATTGCGACCCTTTAGCTTTGATCTTTGGATCCTCACTGCCCACGGGGATTGTGCCAGAGTGGAGAGTGGCAAGAAAGGAAATAAGAATGACCCTGATAAGTATAAGCCAGTTAGTCTTACTTCAGTAGTCGGTAAGTTAAGGGAAAGAGTCATGAGAGATGGGATTTATGACCATTTGGAAAGATGCAGCTTAATCTGGGATAGTCAGCACGGTTTTGTGAGGGGTAAGTCCTGCCTCATTCTTTGAGGAGGTAACCAAGTGTATAGACGAAGGTAGAGCAGTTGATGTTGTATACATGGATTTTAGTAAGGTGTTTGATAAGGTTCCCCATGGTAGGCTCATCAAGAAAGTAAGGAGGTGTGGGATAGAAGGAAATGTGGCCAATTGGATAAGATGCTGCTGGTTTGGAGGCTAGGTCTTATGAGGAAAGGTTGAGGGAACTGGGGCTTTTCTCTTTAGAGTGGAGGAAGATGAGAGGCAACTTAATAGAGGTTTATAAGACGATGAGGGGGATAGATAGAGTGGATGTGCAGAGACTGCTTCCTTGGGTGGATGTAGCCGTTACTCGGGGGAATAACTATAACGCTCATGGTGGGAGATGTAGGAGGGATGTCTGAGGTAGATTCTTCACTCAGAGTGGTAGGGGTTCTTATGTTGTGGAATGCACTGTCTGCTGTGATAGTGGAGTCAGGCACTTCAGGAACTTTCAAGCAGTTACTGGATAGGCACATGGAGCAGACCAGAATGATAGGGAGTGGGATAGCTTGATCTTGGGTATGTACATAGCTCAGCACAACATCGAGGACCAAAGAGCCTGTACTGTGCTCTACTGTTCTATGTTTTATTTAATTCTGGTCACTACAGTACTCGTCCTTACAGCCAGGTGATGTTGAGGGAGGAATACTGACACAACCCCAACATTGGCCAAACCAACTTATTGGCATCCAGTTTAATTAATACTGGATGAACTATAACTTTATATCCACCAATTCCAATAAGGACTGCCAGGAATCAGCAAAACAGAATGTATCAGGAGAAAGCCATTACACAGGCTACTTTCCACAGAACCTGACCACCTCTTAAACATTAAGGTTGTGCTGAGGTTCCGGGCTAACAAGTTCTACAGGGGCAAGGGACGGAAAAGTGAATGAAGCAGCAGATTGGGAGTCCAGAAACCTCTGCCTGCAACAATTAAATTCGGTGTGGGGAGATGGAGAAGGCAGAGAGTAAAAGATTTAAAGTGCAATCCACTTTATTTTAAAAATCATATGTTAAGCCCTTCCCCACAATGCAAGATCACTATCTCATGCTCAGTTACCTGGCAAGTGCCACTCTCATCCTCCAGCCTCCACTAAAATCCTTCATCATCTTCCGCTGCATGGCTGGCGAGAACCCAAGGCCATGGAGAATCCGTGATGCTCGCACTTCAGCCTTGTCTGCATCCAATTCCTCCAAACGCTCATAGATTTGTAAAAGCTTCTCGCACTCAGCTGGGGAGAAAGATCAATGGTCAAAAGGTAAAGTTCAGTTTGGTATAAAGAATTTTTACTGGTCACAATGCACAGACACTGACTATCCACAGTTGGAGTGGCAGTACTCAGAGTTTGAACACAGCAGAGTAAAAGACCACATCTTTCACACCTCACCACATTCAGATCTCCGACAGAACTCTGTAAATGCAAAGGCTGCACCAACAGCACAAAGAGAGCAGCCCAACATAATGCCCAGCATTAATGCAATGCAGTGGGAACTCAGGACAATTGTCCTGCACACCACAGCCCCACTCCAAAACAAAAAAAAAATCAGGGTTAACACTAGAGTACAGAGCTGGGTGAGCATTGCCATCTTTATGATGAAGCATTAAACATTTGGGTAAAAGATCCCATGTCATTATTTTAAAGTCAAGCAGGACAGTGATCCTTGCTGTACTAGTCAATATCTATCCCACAATCAACCAGAAAAAAATATATTTATCTGTCAACGCCACATTCATATGTTGGCAGAATAGGAATGTTAGTGTGCAACACAAACAACCAAAGCAGAAGCAGCTCCTTGTAAATGCATGCTTAGGAAGTTATAAGCACTAACTCCTGATACTGACTAGAAGAGTTGGGCTACCCTGCAGCTTTCAGCCAAAGCTCAGGTAATGTAACTCATTGCAAAATAATTTCCCCAGAGCCAGCCTTTAAAGCTGCATCTGTATTTGCAAAGATAAATCACAATCAGCACTTCAATTTGCAACTGTTCATAAACCACTTCCTCCAGGTTTCTGGTGTGTAATAATTTAGTGATCTGTGTTAATGGTCAGTAACGGACAGAGCCCAATCCTGTTTGTACAGCCTGGACTTGGTAATAGCCTCAGAGCAATAAACCCCAGCTGCATCTTTAACTTGGGGAAATTTACAACACAATCTTGCAGCAATGCAGTTTCGACAAGTGCAAACCAGATTAATAGAAATTCACTACATTACTGAAAGGAGGATTCAAACCAACTCTTTCATTTTACGTGTGATAGCATAGACCAACTTTAACCCACTGTCAGAGCACAAACTGTAACCAATACAAACAAGAAAACAAAGTGCAAATGGATAGTTACAGTCTTCATGGGCAAGACGCTCTGCCTCCTTTTCCAATTCTATACGTTCCTTATCAACTTCAATCACACAATCGAGTGGGGTTTTATCACTGGGCGGCATCTCCCGTGTGAGGTGGTAAATGTCAATGTGCTCTGGTATTGGCAACTCCCGGTGACCCAGAGCAGACAGCAGCATGGATTTACCTGGAAAAATAAGAGTCAAGAACCAGTTTCTACATTTCTATCTCTGCATCTGCAGGCTCCATTTTGTTACAAGCAATAAGAGATGAAATAACCTGTGAAAAGAGCACTGTCCCTGAGAACCTTACACTATTCAGAAAACCCAACTATTACCAAAATAGTCAAGGGCCCCAACTCAATGCTTTGAAAAAGTGCCTCTTAATCCCAAACTCATTGGTGGAATGCCACACACCCAGTTTGTCCCAGTCACAGTGCCAGTCTGTGCCACGCCAAAGGGTGAGGACATATTGCTGTTAAGGTTTCCTGATACAGCCATTTCCTTCAGCTTTTGAAAATACTTCACAAAATTTACTCCACACCCAAGAAGGAAAGGCAACTGTTAGAACTGTGACCAGTGGCTGTCAACTCCCTAAACACTTCAGAGTTACAAGCCACAAGTACCCTTGCTCACCAAGCCTGTAATCTTACCAGTGCCATTGAGACCAATCAACCCGTAACGACGGCCAGTGTTCAGCTCCAGCTTAGTGTCACTCAGTAGTTCCTGACCATGGAACGTGAGTGATAAATTAATGATATGAACATCTGTGCTGTTGGGGTGTGAGGTCAGTACACCCGTGACTGCTCGTGCCGCTGCCTTCTTCAGTTCAAAATCATCCAGCTCATTGGTAATGTGTGTTATTCCTGTGGGAGGAGAAATCATGTCACAATTCAGAGGCAGCATGCAGGACAGGATAGGGCTGATTGAGAAAACAACAAGCTACACAACACAAGAGCTAGTACAGAGGATGTTATTCGACCTAAATGGTCAGAGTAGGAGTTGAACTGATGTTCAGGACTTAGTGAACACCTGATGCCATTGGACAGTCTCTTCTTTCTTAAAAATGACAACACTGAGTGAGCACAGGAGCAGGCCATTCAGCCCAGCTGGCCAATGCCAGTGTTCATGCCCCACCTTCTCCAATCCTCGTCATCTCACCCTCAGTAAATCCCTCTATTTCGCCTGCACTCCCTCCTGTTGGCCTTCCCCACAAGTACAAACACTTTCTCTGCACAGAGCTATCAAACCATTTGATAATTATAAATGTCTTAATAGAAGACTTTTCCAGAGGTGACAGCCATAGCCAATTCAATCTTTCTGCTAAATAGAACTAACAAATAACTATCTTAGTGCAAGAAATAATTTACAATCTCCAATGGCTTGACATCTCTTTTGCAATTTTGTAGAGATGAGAAGCAAACACATTATTTCCAGTGAGTAGTCCTCACTCATCCTAGCATGATGCAACTTTTCCCATAGCTATGATCGACATTCTTGGCATCTACCCTCGTGAATGATTAAACAAGGTCAAAACATTGGCCTAATGTCTTTGACAAATGTGACATTCATGTTGACACCAAGATCCTTATTTACAAGCAGTCATCCTCCCAACTCTTGCACACAGCTCAGCAACTTAATTATGTCCAGACACCATCTCAAGGCTCTGAAGACTCACCAAAACTGTCTGAGATGGGTTCCCTGCATCATCTGGGAGGGCAGGTGTATTAACATCAGCATCCTTGAAGGAGCCAAGAGCACCAGATTTGAGACAATGATCATCCAGAACCAAATCTGCTGGGCAAGCCACGTGCTTAGGATGTCAAAGTCCCAACTGCCAAAGCAAGTCTTCTTCACCCAGCTCAAGGAAGATTCAAAGACTCCCTGAAGACTTACCTCAAGAAATGCAACATGGACATCAATGCCTGGAAGACTCTTGCTCAGAAGTGACCTACTTGGAGGAACCTCCTGACTGAAGAGATACAATTCTTTGAGGATACCAGACAGCAAGGAGGCCTGGAAAAGGAATCCCAGTGATCTCAAGTCAAGGATCAGGCTCATCACCCACATAAGGACCCACAGAATCCATGAGCAGTAACAGAGTTAGCTGACAATTGCACTCATTAGCGAGCGATCGCCAAAAGACGACTAGAAAGAATCCCACAGGACAGAATATATCAGCACTGGGACAGTCAGCGTGGGCCAATAAGGGGCAGTCCGCATGGATTTGTTCAGGCAAGATTATGCTTGGCAAGCCTAATCAATTTTTTTTTGAGGCGGTAACCAGGAGTGCTGATGAGGGTAATATATTTAATGTGGTCTATACGGACTTTGGTAAGGCCTTTACTAAGGTCCCTCATATCAGATGGATCTCATGGGCCCTTACTTTCTTGACCCAAAGCAAAGTGATGGGATCCAAAATTGGCTGAGATGCAGAGAGCAGGGGACGATGGTCAAGGGCTCAGTGCTGGGACCCTTGCTATTTGTGATGTACATTAGTGATTTGAACTTGAATATAGGGGGTATGATCAAGAGGTTCATGGATAATACAAAAATTGGGTGGTAAATGGCGAGGAGGATAGTCATAGGCTGCAGGAGGGTGTCAGTGGACTGGTCAGATGTGCAGAGCAGTGGCAAATGGAATTCAGCCAGGAAAGATATGAAGTATTGCACTTGGGGAGGGCTAACAAAGCAAAGGATTACACTATGAATAGTAGAATCCTAGAAAGTACTGAAGATCAGAGGTATCTTGGATGTATATCCACAAATCCCTGAAGGGGGCAGGGAGATAAGACTATAAGATATAGGAGCAGAATTAGGCCACTTGGTCCATCGAGTCTGCTCCCCCATTCAATCACGGTTGATACTTTTCTCATCACCACCCTGCTGCCTTCTCCCCATAACGCCCGATTCTCTTATTAATCAAGATAAGGTGGTTAAGAAGGCATATAGCATACTTGTCTTTCTTAGCTGAGGCACAGAATATGAGAGCAGGAAGGCCATGCTGGAACTGTATAAAATGCTGGTTAGGCCACAACTGGAGTACTGTGTGCAGTTCTGGCCTCCACATTATCGTGAGGATATGACTGCATTGGAGTGATTTTGTCTGGGCTGGAGGTCTGGGCTATGAGGAACAACTGGATGGGCTGAGACTGTACTCCTTGGAGCAGTGAACGTTGACAGAAGTCCTGATAGAGATGGCTAAGATTATGAGGGGCATAGACTAAGTGAATAGGAAAGCATTTTTTCCATTAGTAGAGGGGTCAATTACTAGGGGGCATAAGCTGGATGGAGAAGGTGAAGAGGAAAGTTGGGGAGAAACTTTTTCACGGAGAGCATGGTGGGCATCTGGAACTCACTGCCTGAAAGGGTGAGCGAGTCAGAAACTCTTGGACTATTTAAGAATTATTTAGATATTCACTTGCATGATCATAACCTCCACTGGAAAGGAAATGGAATTAGTGTAGTATTGACCAGCTTGGACAAGATGGGCCAAATAGACTACTTCTGTGCTACAAATATCTATGCTTCAAGGGCACCCTCAAAGCTCCTACATAAGAACATAAGAAATAGGAGCAGGAGTAGGCCATCTAGCCCTTCGAGCCTGCCCCGCCATTCAATAAGATCATGGCTGATCTGTTGTGGCTCAGTTCCACATTCCCGCCCTCTCCCCATAACCCTTAATCCCCTATCTCATCAAAAACCCATCAACCCGCGTCTTAAAAATATTTAGCGAGGCAGCCTCCACCACTTCAACGGGCAGAGAATTCCAGAGATTCACCACCCTTTGAGTGAAGAAGTTCCTCCTCAACTCCGTTCTAAACCGCCCCCACTTTATCTTGAGGCTGTGCCCCCTAGTCCTACTGTCTTTTTTGAGCGGGAAGAGTCTCTCCACCTCTATCCTATCCATCCCATTCATCATCTTATACGTCTCAATGAGATCTCCCCTCATTCTTCTAAACTCTAACGAGTACAAGCCTAGTTTATTCAGCCTCTCCTCATAGCTCAACCCCCTCAACTCCAGTATCAGCCTAGTAAACCTCCTCTGCACTCCCTCCAAGGCCAAAATATCTTTGCGCAGGTGCGGCGCCCAAAACTGCACACAGTACTCCAGCTGTGGCCTCACCAATGCCCTATACAGCTGCAGCAAGACCTCCCTACTTTTATATTCAATCCCCCTCGCTATGAAGGCCAGCATCCCATTCGCCTTC
Source organism: Carcharhinus amblyrhynchos (assembly GCF_965287045.1). NCBI lineage: Eukaryota > Metazoa > Chordata > Chondrichthyes > Carcharhiniformes > Carcharhinidae > Carcharhinus > Carcharhinus amblyrhynchos. The sequence continues at coordinate 125,663,098 of NC_137331.1, forward strand.
CTGACCACCTGCTGCACCTGCAAGCTGGGTTTTTGCGACTCATGCACAAGGACCCCGAGGTCCCTCTGCACCGTCGCCTGCTGCAGTTTTTCGCCACATAAGTAATAGTCCTTCCTACCATTATTCCTACCAAAGTGGACCACCTCACACTTGCCAACATTAAATTCCATTTGCCATTTCCTGGCCCATTCGCCCAGCCTATCTAGATCCTTCTGCAGACTCTCCACACCTTCCGCACAATTTGCCGTTCCACCAATCTTGGTGTCATCAGCAAATTTCGACACCCTACACTCGGATCCCTCCTCCAGGTCATCTATATAAATGGTAAAAAGCTGAGGCCCCAACACCGACCCCTGGGGCACTCCACTAGTCACCATCCGCCAATCCGAATAGCACCCGTTGACCCCCACTCTCTGCCTCCTATTTGACAACCAATCCTCTATCCACGCTAACACCCTACCCCCAACTCCATGTCCCTCGACCTTCTGCAATAACCTCTTGTGAGGTACTTTGTCAAACGCCTTCTGAAAATCCAGAAAGACCACATCCACCGGCTCTCCTCTATCCACCGCCCTAGACACATCCTCATAGAACTCCAGTAAATTTGTCAGACACGACTTCCCTTTAATGAAACCGTGCTGCGTCTGCTCTATCAAGCAATTCCCTTCAAGATGCCTCGCAATTTCCTCCTTAATGACAGATTCTAACATTTTACCTACCACAGACGTTAAACTAACCGGCCTATAATTCCCCGCCTTTTGCCTGGCACCCTTCTTAAACAACGGCGTAACATTAGCCGCTTTCCAATCCTCCGACACTTCCCCAGAATCCAGCGACGTCTGGAAAATAACCACCAAGGCATCCACTATCACCTCCGCCATTTCTTTCAGGACCCTCGGATGCATTCCATCCGGTCCTGGGGACTTGTCCACAATCAGCCCCTCCAGTCTGTCGAGCACCACCTCTCTAGTAACAGTAACGTCATTAAGACCCTCCAGTCCTACCACCTTTCCATCGCTAACACCCGGCAAATTATTCACGTCCTCCTCCGTGAAGACAGAAACAAAAAAGTTATTCAATACCTTAGCCATATCCCCATCCCCTACCACTAGGTCCCCTTTCTCATCCTCTAAAGGACCAACGTTCACCCTAGCCAGCCTCTTCCTTTTTATATATTTATAAAAACTCTTGCTATCCTTTTTTATATTAAGCGCTAGCCCAGCTTCATAGTTTCTCCTACCCTTCTTTATCAACTTCTTTGTCAAGCTTTGTTGACATTTAAACCTCTCCCAATCCTCTTCTCGCCCACTACTCTTAGCTACTCTAAATTCCTCCGCTTTTAATTTAACACTTTCCTTCACCTCCTTCGTTATCCACGGCTTATTACCTCTCCTCCTACTGTCCTTTTTGACCATCGGAATAAATTTCCGCTGAGCACCAAGAAAGATCTCCTTAAAGATCCTCCACTGCTCCTCAGCAGACCCTCCCTCCAACGCGTTCCCCCAGTCAACATTCGCCAATTCTTCTCTCATCCTACCGTACTCCCCTCTATTCAAACAAAGTACGCGTGTCCGGAAACCCACTTTCTCCTCCTCCATCTGCACCAGAAACTCCACCATACAATGATCACTCTCCCCAAGAGGATCCTTCACCGCAAGGTCCCTAATTCTACCCGCCTCATTACATAGCACGAGATCCAAGATAGCTCTCTCCCTCGTCGGCTCCAACACGCACTGTTCCAGGAAACTATCCCGGCAGCATTCCAAGAACATTCTCACTAACATCTGGGAATCCCTGGAGCAAGACCACCCAGACTGGAGGGAGAAGGAGAAGAACGTCGAGCTGTATATCCGACAGCAAGCTGAAGCTAAGCATCAACAGTGAAAATCCCCCGGCCTCCTCCTACACGGTAGGGATTTTATATATAAAAAAAAATTCTGACGGCTACAGACAAATTTCAAGACTTCAGATTAGAATGGGCTCTTTGGCAGAAATAAGCAAGTGTGTGTGGATTGTGATGTTTAAGCTGCATTGAATTCTGCTGGAAAAACTATACTCAACCTCAAAATCACATACCTTAAAACACAAAAAAGGAAGTTAAATGCTACTCCCCTTAATCTCATTAGCGATAGACAGCATGGTTTTTTAAGAGGTAGGTCATGCTTCACAAATTTGGTTGAGTTATTTGAGGAGGTGATAAGAACGATTGATGAAGGCAGGGGCGTGGATGTTGTCTATATGGATTTTAGTAAAGCGCTTGACAAAGTCCCTCATGGCAGGTTGGTGCAAAAGGTTAAATCTCATGGGATAAAGGAGAGCTAGCTAGATGGGTGAAGAACTGGCTTGGCCATAGAAGACAGAGGGTAGCAGTGGAAGGGTCTTTTTCCAGCTGGAGGTCTGTGACTAGTGGTGTTCTGCAGGGCTCTGTACTGGGACCTCTGCTGTTTGTGATATATACAAATGATTTGGAAGAAGGTGTAACTGGTGTGATCAGTAAGTTTACGGATGACACAAAGATGGCTGGACTTGCGGATAGCGATGAACATTGTCGGAGAATACAGCAGGATATAGATAGACTGGAAAATTGGGCTGAGAAATGGCAGATGGAATTTAATCCAGATAAATGCAAAGTGATGCATTTTGGTAGAACTAATGTAGGGGGGAACTATACAATAAATGGCAGAACCATCAGGAGTATAGGCACACAGAGGAACCTGGGTGTGCAGGTCCACAGATCCTTAAAGGTGGCAACACAGGTGGAGAAGGTGGTGAAGGTGGCATTGGCATGCTTCCCTTTATAGGTCAGGGCATAGACCATAAAAGTTGGTGTATGATGTTGCAGCTGTATAGAACTTTGGTTAGGCCACTTTTGGAATACCGCGTCCAGTTCTGGTCGCCACATTACCAGAAGGACTTGGAGGCTTTGGAGAGAGTACAGAAAAGGTTTACCAGAATGTTGCCTGGTATGGAGGGTCTTAGCTATGAGAAGAGATTGGGTAAACTGGGGTTGTTCTCCCTGGAAAGATGAAGGATGAGGGGCAACCTAATAGGGGTGTACAAAATTGTGAAGGGCATAGATAGGGTGAACAGTGGGAAACTTTTTTCCAGGTTGGAGGTGACGAACACAAGGGCTCACAGGTTCAAGGTGAGGGGGGCAAGGTTTAACACAGATGTCAGAGGGATGTATTTTACACAGAGGGTGGTGGGGGCCTGGAATGCACTGCCAAGCAGGGTGGTAGAGGCGGACACGCTGGGATCGTTTAAGACTTATCTCGACAGCCACATGAACAGACTGGGAATGGAGGAATACAAATGAATAGTCTAGTTGGAAGCATGAGCAGCGTAGGCTTGGAGGGCTGAAGGGCCTGTTTCCTGTGCTGTTCTTTGTTCACATGTACGGAAGGCTTTGACGGGGTATGTGATCCACTTCATTCACTTTCTTTTGAATCAAAAACATTGTCACTAAAAGGAGAGACTTATAGAGCTCAGGTTGGATCACACACTAAAACTGAAGTTTGCAGAGATGCCCCTAGACATTTTGGTTGTTTAGGAGACTGGAATCTCATCTATTTCAGATTGTGTTTTCACAGTACCCTTACCACTCCCCACAAGCTGCCTGTAAGAGTTGGTTTTTTCCAATAAAAAGGAGGGAGTGCCTGTCAGGCGAGCAAGGCCTGTGAGTTGCTCCGTTAGCAGTGAGCCCTGGATCAGGATAGGCAGGTCCAGGTGTCACACTAACACTGCTGACAAAATGCCCACAACATTTCCTTCATTTGTGAACTTTCACATTCAGAAATGCAGGCTTAGAAAAAACCTAAAAACCATTGAAATCTTTAATGGGAAACACTTAAATTGTACACATTTTCAATAAGAAATATTGTATTTGACTTCAAACTGGCGATAAGGCTTTCATTGTAAATTGCTTCAACTAATGAAAATTGTATTAAAACATGACTTGAACTTGATTTTCAAGTTTGCTGATGAACACCACCATAGTGGGTTGGATCTCAAACAACGACGAGATATATAGGAAAGAGATCAAGAATCTGATGAACTGGTACGACAACAATAATCTCTCCCTCAATGTCAACAAAATGAAGGAGATTGCCATTGACTTCAGGGAGAACATCAGTGGGGACAAAGTAGAAATGGTTGCGAGCTTCAAGTTTTTAGGTGTCCAAGCCCCCACTTGCCTCTACTTTCTCAGAAGACTAAGGAAATTTGGTACGTCCACTACGATGCTTAACAACTTTTACAGATGCACCATAGAAAGCATTCTTTCTCGTTGTGTCACAGCTTGGTATGGCTGTTGCCCAAGACCGCAAGAAACATACTGCCATAAAACGTTTGAATGAACCGACCTCCCTCACATTACATAGAACATTACAGCGCAGTACAGGCCCTTCGGCCCTCGATGTTGCACCAACCAGTGGAACCAATCTAATGGCCCTCTAACCTAAACTATTCCAATGTTATCCATATGCCTATCCACTGACCATTTGAACACTCTTAAAGTTGGCGAGTCCATAACTGCTGCAGGCAGGGCATTCCACGACCTTACTACCCTCTGAGTAAAGAACCTACTGCTGACATCCGTCCTATAATTACCACCCCTTAATTTAGAGCTATGTCCCCTCGTGTTAGCCATCACCATCCGAGGTAAAAGGCTCTCACTGTCCACCCTATCCAATCCTTCGATCATCTTGTATGCCTCAATCAGGTCACCTCGTAACCTCCTCCTCTCCAATGAAAATAACCTCAAGTCCCTCAGCCTTTCCTCATAAGACCTTCCCCCAATACCAGGCAACATCCTGGTAAACCTCCTCTGCATCCTTTCCACTGCCTCCACATCTTTCTTATAATGCGGCGACCAGAACTGTACGCAATACTCCAAGTGCGGCCGCACCAGAGTTTTGTACAGTTGTAACATGACCTCACGGCTCCGAAATTCAATCCCTCTACCAATAAAAGTTAACACACCGTACACCTTCTTAACAACCTTATCAACCTGGCTGCCAACTTTCAGGGAGCTATGCACATAAGAACATAAGAAATAGGAGCAGGAGTAGGCCAACTAGCCCTTCGAGCCTGCCCCGCCATTCAATAAGATCATGGCTGATCTGAAATGGCTCAGTTCCACTTTCCCGCTTTCTCCCCATAACCCTTAATTCCCTTGCCTACCAGAAACCTATCTACCCGTGACTTAAATATATTCAGCGAGGTAGCCTCCACCACTTCAACGGGCAGAGAATTCCAGAGGTTCACCACCCTTTGAGTGAAGAAGTTCCTCCTCAACTCTGATCTAAACTGCCCCCCTCTTATCTTGAGGCTGTGTCCTCTAGTCCTGCTATCCTTTCTAAGCAGGAAGAATCTCTCTACCTCTACCCTATACATCCCCTTCAATATCTTATATGTCTCCATAAGATCCCCCCTCATCCTTCTAAACTCCAACGAGTACAGACCCAGTCTATTCAGCCTCTCTTCATAGTCCAACCCCCTCATCTCCGGTATCAGCCTAGTGAAGGCATGTTCTCTCTGCTCGAAAGCTGATTAAGCTGGTCTTTCTCTACACCCTAGCTGTCGAAATTTGCTGATGACACCAAGATTGGGGGAAAGGCAAATTGTGCGGAGGGTGTGGAGAGTCTGCAGAAGGATCTAGATAGGCTGGGCGAATGGGCCAGGAAATGGCAAATGGAATTTAATGTTGGCAAGTGTGAGGTGGTCCACTTTGGTGGGAAGTATGGTAGGAAGGACTATTACTTACGGGGCGAAAAACTGCAGCAGGCGACGGTGCAGAGGGACCTCGGGGTCCTTGTGCATGAGTCGCAAAAACCCAGCTTGCAGGTGCAGCAGGTGGTCAGGAAGGCGAATGGGATGCTGGCCTTCATAGCGAGGGGGATTGAATATAAAAGTAGAGAGGTCTTGCTGCAGCTGTATAGGGTATTGGTGAGGCCGCAGCTGGAGTACTGTGTGCAGTTTTGGGCGCCGCACCTGCGCAAGGATATTTTGGCCCTGGAGGGAGTGCAGAGGAGGTTTACTAGGCTGATACCGGAGTTGAGGGGATTGAGCTATGAGGAGAGGCTGAATAAACTAGGCTTGTACTCGCTAGAGTTTAGAAGAATGAGGGGAGATCTCATTGAGATGTATAAGATGATGAATGGGATGGATAGGATAGAGGTGGAGAGACTCTTCCCGCTCAAAAAAGACAGTAGGACTAGGGGGCACAGCCTCAAGATAAAGGGGAGGCGGTTTAGAACGGAGTTGAGGAGGAACTTCTTCACTCAAAGGGTGGTGAATCTCTGGAATTCTCTGCCCGTTGAAGTGGTGGAGGCTGCCTCGCTAAATATTTTTAAGAAGCGGGTTGATGGGTTCTTGATAAGAGAGGGGATTAAGGGTTATGGGGAGAGGGCGGGAAAGTGGAACTGAGCCACAACAGATCAGCCATGATCTTATTGAATGGCGGGGCAGGCTCGAAGGGCTAGATGGCCTACTCCTGCTCCTATTTCTTATGTTCTTATGTTCTTATGACTGTAACACTATATTCTGCACTCTCTCCTTTCCTTCTCTATGAATCGTATGTTTTGTCTGTATAGTGCACAAGAAACAATACTTTTCACCATATACTAATACATGAGACAATAAATCAAACCGAAGTGCTTTTAAATTTCAGAGAAATGGGGTTTTTGTTAGCAGGCAGTTCAGTTGGAGAAAACAGGTACACCTCAACATTTTTAAAGGATAAAAACGTGCTGTGACATACAAAAGGATTGGTACCACTAACTTAATCATTATGTAGCCTTTCCGGAACCTCCTATTAGATACCCAGAATCAGACTGCATTCAAACTACAGAACGGACAATGTCTGCACAGGTGTAAGAGAATGAACAGACAGCCTTCACAGAGAGGAATGCTGAGCATTGCTCGACTAAACCCAAACCTGCATCATGAACAGAAGAGCCATTCATCTGTGGCCTTTCACCATTCACCACTTCCTCTGCACCAACATCACCATTCTCCTCAGGCCCATCCGTGCTCTTGGGTTTACGCTGACGGGCTTTTGCGGCTTCCTTCTTCTTTGCTGCCTTTTTCTTGGCCAAGTCAGAAGGCATTGCTGTTGGTTAGTTTGTGTTAGTGGAAGTACAACCTGTGAAAAAAATATACATGTATTAAGGGAAGTGGTTAGATTTCTAATCTGCCTTCCACAAAACATGAGGCCAGTGTTTCAGGGGAACAATCTCCATGCACTGCCCTAGTCTTATACCACAAAACTACTCAGTCCCCCATCTAACCCACAAGTACATGGAGACAGCATCATACACAGAATTATGCCACAGGGATTAGTGCTGGGGACTCAACTTTTCACAACTGAGGTAAATGATTTGGATGAAGGGACTGAGGAGATGGCTGCTAAATTTACTGATGACACAAATACAGACTGGGGTATGTCACAGCACTACTGATCCTCAGGCCCAGTTTGCAGTCACAAGTTCAAATCCCACCGTGGTAGCTGGAGGAATTTAAATTCAATTAATTTAAAACATGGAATTAAATGCTAGCCATGAAACCTTTGTTATGATTGAAGCATTTAAGGGGCTTTCAGATATGCACATGAATGTGCAAGGATTAAAGGGATATGGACCAAGGGCAGACAGAAGGGATTAGTTATGTTTGGCACCATGTTAAATATAACGGCACAGTGGTTGGTACTGCTACCTCAGTGCCAGGAACCTAGATTCAATTCCAGCCTCGGGTCCTTGTCTGTGTGGAGTTTGCACATTCTCTCCGTGTCTGTGTGGGTTTCCTCCAAGTGCTCCGGTTTCCTCCCACAGTCCAAAGATGTGCAGGTTAGGTTGCTTGACAATGTTAAACTTCCCCTGTGTCAGAGGGGAATTAGTAGGGTAAATGCATGGGGTTATGGGGATAGGGCCTGGGTGGGATTGTGGTCAGTACAGGCTCAAGGAGTCAAATGGCCACCTCCTGCACCATAGGGATTCTATGACCACATCGTGGGCCAAAGGGCCTGTTCCTGTGCTGTACTGTTCTATAAAAGTAAATCACAAAGACAACTTAATGAGGCCACAAGAGGATGTAAATAAGTCTTAAAGTTTATTAGTCACACATTTATTGGTCACACATAGTAAGCCTATAAGTTAGTTTATTATTACTATATATATTTATTACTATAAATACTATAGCATAAGTTCGTTGCAGTTACTGCAATGAAGTTACTGTGAAAATCCCCAAGTCGCCACACTCTGGCTCCTGTTCTGGTACACTGAGGCTCGATTTAGCATGGCCAATTCACCAAACCTGTTCATCTTTGGACTGTGGGAGGAAACCCAGGCAGACATGGAGAGAACATGCAGAATAGTTTAGGTTAGAGGGTCATTAGATCGGTTCCACTGGTCGGTGCAACATCGAGGGCTGAAGGGCCTGTACTGCGCTGTAATGTTCTATGATCTACGTTCCACATTGACAGTAAAACAAGCCGGGAAACGAACCTGGCTCCCTGACACTGTGAGGCAGCAGTGCTAACCAATGTCTGACCGTGCTGCCCCCAGCACAATGGGCAAAGATCTGGAAACCGAGTTTTAATGTGGGGAAAATGTGAAATTGTCCATTTTGAGAGGAAGTGCAGAAAGAGAATTAATTTAGATTAATATTATCCACTCTGCAGGTAATTAGAAAAAGCAAGCAGAATATTATTGTTTATTGCAAGTGGAATTGAATATAAAAGTAGGAAGATTATGTTTCAGTTGTACAGGACACTAGTGAGACATCAGGAATGGGATGATCTCCTACAGGACTGTTTGGAGTCAGTGGACTGGTCAGTATTTAAATACTGCGTACACCACTGCAGTAACTGATGTCATCAGTAAGTGTGTAGAAGACTGTGTGCCAAAGAAGCAAAGCTGTGTGTTCTCCAACCAGAAACCATACACGAACAGGGATATCCACTGCTTGCTGAAGTCCAAGTCTGAGGCATTCAAATTAGGCAACATTGACCTATACAAGAAAACCAGATACAATCTAAGGAGATCCATCAAAGATGCCAAAAGACAGTACCAGACCAAACTGGAGTCCCAGGCGAGCCACACCAAACCCTGCCAATTATGGCAGGGTCTGCAAGACATAACAAGCTACAAGATGAAGGCACGTAAAATTGCCAGCTCCAACACACCCCTCCCTGATGAGCTCAATGCATTCTACGCCCGTTTTGAACAAGAGTCAGCGAGAGCATGCCTCCCACCCTGGAAGCCCTTGATGAACCTGTATCTGGGATCACCACTGCAGATGTCAGAGCAGCTTTCTCGAAGAGCAACCCAAGGAAAATGACTTGCCCGGATGGGGTACCCAGACACACACTCAGATCCTGCACAGATCAGCTGGCGGGGACATTCACAGACATCTTCAACCTCTCTTTACAACAATCTGAGGTCCCTATCCGCTTTAAGACCACCATTTCTCGGTACTTAAGGAAAACCAAACAGTATGCTCGGACGGATGGTGGCTCTGACATCCATCATCATGAAGTGTTTTGAAAGTTTAGTCATGTCACAAATCAATTTAAACCCCCCAGACTAGCTGGACCCACTACAGTTTGCCTACTGCCGCAACAGGTCCACAGCAGACACCATTTCCCTGGCCCTGCTCAACCCTGGAACACTTAGATAACAAGGACACCTATGTCAGACTCCTATTTATTGACTACAGTTCAGCCTTCAACACTATTATTCCCAATCATCTCATCTCCAAACTCTGTGGCCTGGGCCTCAGCACCTCCCTCTGCAACTGGATCCTGAACTTCCTGATCTACAGGCCACAATCAGTAAGGACAGGCAACAACACCTCCTCCATGATCATCCTCAGCACCGGTGCCCCACAATGCTGTGTTCTCAGCCCCCTACTATAGTCCTCATACACCTATGACTGCGTGGCCAAATTCTCCTCCAATTCAATTTTCAAGTTTGCTGACAACACCACCATAGTGGGTCGGATTTCAAACAACGATAAGACAGAATACAGGAATGAGATAGAGAACCTGGTGAACTGGTGTAGCAACAATAAACTCTTCCTCAATGTCAACAAGGAGATTGTCATCAACTTCAGGAAGCATAAAGGAGAACACGCCCCTGTCTACATCAATGGGGATGAAGTAGAAAGGGTCAAGAGTTTCAAGTTTTTGAATGTCCAGATCACCTACAACCTGCCCTGGTTCCCTCCCATGCCAACACTATAGTTAAGAAAGCCCATCAACGCCTCTACTTTCTCAGAGACTAAGGAAATTTGACGTGTCAGTTCCGACTCTCACCAACTTTTACAGGTGCAACATGGAAAGCATTCTTTCTGGTTGTATCACAGCTTGATACGGCTCCTGCCCTGCCCAAGACCGCAAGGAACTACAAAAGGTCGTGAACGAAGCCCAATCCATTACACAAACCAGCCTCCCATCCATTGACTCTGTCTACACTTCCCGCTGCCTCAGCAAATCAGCCAGCAATATTAAGGACTCCAAGCACTCCAGATATTCTCTCTTCCACTTTCTTCTCTGCTGCTGTCAGACTTTTGAATGGACTTACCTTGCATTAAGTTGATTTTTCTCTACACCCTAGCTATGACTGTAACACTACAGTATGCACCCTCTCTTTACACCTTCTCTATGAATAGTATGCTTTGTCTGTATAGTACGCAATAAACAATACTTTTCACTGTATGTTAATACATGTGACAATAATAAAATCAAATACTATGTACAGTATTGATCTCCTTATTTAAGGCAAGATGTAAATACAGTAGGAATAGCTCACAGAAGGTTTACTAGACTAACAGCAGAAATGTACAGGTTGCCTTCTGAGGAAAAGTTGGGACAGTTCCCAATTTGGAGGTTTGCAAGTATGGATTGAAACCAGCTTCACTTCCCAATACAGTAACGCATCCCCTGACTTTCCAAAGCCTGTCCACTATCTACAATGCTCAAGTCAGAAGTGTGATGGAATACTCTCCACTTGTTTGCATGAGTGCAGCTCCAACGACACATTCTGCATCAGGCTAATCCAACCCATGGCCCACATATCCATTCTATGTGCCCTCAAAGCCACTGTGCAAAAATACCAGTACGACAGATAAGTGGATGCGAAGAACCTATAAGGAGCTGCACCTCCAATCACAGGCATACCCCATAACGAGAGCACGAGGGCATGTCAGGGTCCCAGGCTCAGAGGACACACACACACGGACACACACACACACACACACACACACACACACACACACACACAGTGAGTGAGAAGTGTGGGTGTACCCAGTCCCCAAGAGAGCTACCCATCATCTTCTCAAGGGCAACTTGGGACAAATTCATGAAGTCATAAAGCAGGAGAAATTACAAAGCTCTCCACAAGGAAACAGGGAGTTCAGTACTGAGGTTTTAATAAACAATGAAAGCAGCTTGCAATGGTAATAGTGATACAATCCTGCCTCCCTGTGACAGCATCAGAAATGACAGCTTGTCTCAGTAATTGACAAGTTTCTCCCCCCACCTTCCCCTCAAATCTTGGAAACCAGGAACAAATAGAATTAAACCAAGTCATAGAGTATGTTGGTGAAACTGCAGGCAGAAATGGCCCAAGACTAAAAAGAAAGTCAAGTCCTGGAATGGATATGCAGGCCAGAAGGATCATGAGCAGAGTTGGAGGATTGGAAACAGGAAAGAAAGGACAAGCTAGAGCTTTACACAGAAAGGCCGAAGAGGGAAATCAAACCATGGTAGGAGGGCAAGATTCAAATCGTCAATGACAAACAGGACTGACTGACATAGCAAGGGTCAATGCATTTTACTTTTTAACAAAGAACAAAACAACCTGGGAAACAGGCCCTTCAGCCCAACGAGCCCACGCCGCCATTTTAACACTACCAGTCCCCCCCCTCCACCCACGACCCTTATCTATTGTTTTATGGCCACCCACATTGAGGGAAACTAATTTAGGGACAATTTATTACTGCCAATCAGCCTAATAGCACATCTTTGGGGTGTGGGAGGAAACCGGAGCACCCGGAGAAAACCCACGCAAGCACGGGGATGATAGACTACTTCAACAAGAATCGTTTCAACAGGCCCATATCAAGATAGGAATGTGAATTATGGTTTCTTCCAGGCTGACGTACCTCCTCATCCTGATAAGCTCTGAGTCAGTCCAGGAAACTGCAGAAAAGGTTGGAGTTGAGAAATACTATGGTTGAGTCAGACTGGCATTAGTCACTGGGAATGAGTGTACGGGTGGAGTGGAAAAGGGCAAGTCTAGTTCAGGAAAGACAGACTTTGGATTTGTGTAAAAATCTTTCATAAGCACTGGACCAATCCCAAAGTGATTAAGACTAATTAAATCCTGAAGTGTAAGCAGTGCTGTATAGAGGGAATGTGGAAGACAATTTACACATAGCAAAATCCCTCAAACAGCAATGAACAGATTACTTGTTTGTTGTGATGTTGCTAGAGGGAGAAATGTTGGCCAGAAAACCAGGAGAACTCTCCTGTCAAGTACTTGGGATGGTAGACAGGGCCTTGGTTTAACATCTTATCTGACAGATGGCACTGTCAACATTGCAGCACTCCCTCAGTACTTCACTGGAGTGTTTCGGGTCCATTCTGCAGCAACTTGAGAAGGCCAATACACAGGTCATATCTGCAAATCCCAGCATGGTGACTATGACAGACCCAAACTTGATTCACTGCAATTTGTAAGAAACTAGGCATTTTCACAGCTCATACTGAACTCAGGTCAGTGGAATGGTTTTGCTGTGCTGCCCTTCATTACAAACAACACCTGAAATCATCATATCAGCAAGTTTTCCCAAAGGGCCAGCACCTCAACTGTCCAATCTGTCAGTTCCTTGCCTGAATACACGGTTTACCTTGTAACTAAGATCTCAATTACTGTCAATGTAATTTGTCACATCCATCCTTTAATAACTAATGATTCATTATTGAATGACACTGTAAAGAGCATCAAGCAACAGACAATATGATTCATCATCTGTGACAACCAATATACTTCCAACTGGGTCAGCAATCTGCAATGCTTTGACTCCACAAAGGCAAACACTATCGAGAACAGGAAGGTAACATTCCTTATGCTTGGTAAATAGGCACTGTGTCAAGAATTGCTGCCCTGTGGGGTGACACTATTCAATGGATTCTCAACCTAGTGATTTGTCCTCACCACTGGCTACCATTTCATAATGAAATATAGTTACAGCTTACCCCAGCTTCTCTACCCACTAAACAGGACAAAGGAGAGGAAACTGACAGGACTCATTCCCACCCTCTGATAGGCTAAACCTCAGGTCCCATATGAGGGGAGCCCACCCTGTGGGATACCATACTGAGTGATCCAGAAAGATGACCCTGCATCTTTCTGCGTAACCCAGTATGATATCCCACAATGTGGTTACATGTGTTACAACACAGAAAGCACGTTGTAATTCAAAGTAGTATTGCATTATACCATCAATATATAAAACTTGCCATTCATCAGTGCCCCAAGATAGGAACAGCTATAGGCAGGTTGAGAAAAGGCAGCCAATTCAATGCAGCAAAACGTCAGAAGTATATCTTGGAGTATGAAATATGCAAAGCGAGATTTACAAGTCTATGAGCAAAGAGCAGGAGGGATAAAGACACATTGGTCTTTATAAATGGTGATAGTACTTAAAACAATAGATAATCGCAAAAACTATTGTGAAGTATGTACATGGGGATACTGAATATAACAAGGGGAGCATGGTGAATTTGTATAACCAGTGGCGTGAATTGAGATGTCTAGTTTGAAGTTCTGGGCACCCAAAGGCTGAGTGATGGAAAGGACACAGTGAAGATTACGACAACAACAACGAAATGGGGAAGAGTTTCAGAGAGTAAAAGTTAGTTTGTAGTGTTCTTGAACACTGTCACTGCCTGCTTGTTACAAAGCTTAACATTGCACAATGACATAGTTCAAGTTTCCTCCATTTGTAAACAGCATGTATCAAAATGAAGAAACAGAAATACAAACCCAATGCGTTTGTATTTGAGTGATAAACATACTGACCTAGCCAGTGATGCCCACATCCTATGAAAGAACATTTAACAAAATTAGGAATAAATGCTAGTCCTCCTAATGGCACTGATATCCCTGTATGCTTTAAAAAGCCAGTGTAGCTGGAAGATGAGGATGCAGGGTCATTTGTGGCTGAGATCACACACAGGCTGCAGTGTTCTGTATGATAGGCCCATGGCTCAAACTTATTTACTTCCTACAAATGATGGATCCTGTGCCTCGAGTCCATTTGTTCCAATGACTGCCGTTCCTTAGAGCAATGGGCAAATTCTTCCTGCACCCATTGAGATACAAGACTGTAATCAAGAGGTTCAGAATCACAAGGTAAATAAATAGTTTTTAAATATCCAAAACTTCAGTGGTATTGGAATGACCAGGGCTATGATAGGTCTCCATGCACAAGGATTCTATCTTTATGTTATCGCACACACAGATTTCATCTACATATTATTTTACCATTTAAATTTTCTGTGTTTAGTTTTGAATTTTCTCTCCACATCAGAATCAAAACAAACTCACAGCCAACTCCAATAATTCATCTTAATCCAGATTACTGAAAACTGCAGTCCAGCAGCTGAATGCAATCTCATTGCCTGCCTGTGCCCTCTTCCACAAACCAATCAACTCTTTCACAGCAGTACAGTTGCAGCTTATTTATCACACTGATGATTTCCATGTCTCATGTCCATCATTTTGAGGACTGCTATTTCTGAGACTGATGGATTGACATTCTCTGCTCTCAATGAGATGTGGAGCTCTACAGGCCAACCAATGCAATTGATTGTTATTTTAATATACAGATTTTATAACACTGCATAGCTCCTAATATTATCTTTATGATGAAATGAGGAGATAATAAATAAAATTACTAACCAAAGATTCCTCATGACAGGCTGATACAGAAGGTGAAGTCATATGGGATCCAAGGTGAGTTGGCGAGATGGATACAAAACTGGCTTGGGTATAGAAAGCAAAGATTAGCAGTGGAAGGGTACTTTTCTAACTGGAGGTGTGTGACAAGCAGTGTTCCAGAAGGATCACTGCTGGACTTCTAAATGTTTTGTAGGGAAATGTAGGTGATCTGATTAGTAAATCTGCAGATGTCACAAAAATTGGGGGAGTAGTGGACAGTGAGGAGGATTGTCAGAGGGTACGCCAGGATATAAATCAGCTGGAAACCTGGGCCAAAAGATGGCAGATGGAATTTAACCCAGATAAATGTGAGGTAATGCGATTTGGAAAGTCGACTGCAGAAGAAAAGTATACAGTAAACGGTACAGGCCTTAGAAATATGAGCATACAGGGAAACCCAGCTTGCAGGTGCAGCAGGTGGTCAGGAAGGCGAATGGGATGCTGGCCTTCATAGCGAAGGGGATTGAATATAAAAGTAGGGAGGTCTTGCTGCAGCTGTATAGGGCATTGGTGAGACCGCAGCTGGAGTGCTGTGTGCAGTTTTGGGCGCCGCACCTGCGCAAAGATATTTTGGCCTTGGAGGGAGTGCAGAGGAGGTTTACTAGGCTGATACCGGAGTTGAGGGGGTTAAGCTCTGAGGAGAGGCTGAATAAACTAGGCTTGTACTCGTTGGAGCTTAGAAGAATGAGGGGAGATCTCATTGAGACGTATAAGATGATGAATGGGATGGATAGGATAGAGGTGGAGAGACTCTTCCCGCTCAAAAAAGACAGTAGGACTAGGGGGCACAGCCTCAAGATAAAGGGGAGGCGGTTTAGAACGGAGTTGAGGAGGAACTTCTTCACTCAAAGGGTGGTGAATCTCTGGAATTCTCTACCCGTTGAAGTGGTGGAGGCTGCCTCGCTAAATATTTTCAAGAAGCGGGTTGATGGGTTCTTGATAAGAGAGGGGATTAAGGGTTATGGGGAGAGGGCCGGAAAGTGGAACTGAGCCACGACAGATCAGCCATGATCTTATTGAATGGCGGGGCAGGCTCGAAGGGCCAGATGGCCTACTCCTGCTCCTATTTCTTATGTTCTTATCTAGGTGTGCAGATCCACAGTCCCCTGAAGATGGCAACTCAGGTGAACAAGATGGTCAAGATGGCGACATGGACAAGTTGGGCCGAAGGGCCTGTTTCCATGCTGTAAATCTCTATGACTCTAAGTCTTGCATTCTTGATACCATTCTCTTAAACTTTCTCTGGACCATTGCCAAGGCCTAATGTTTAGCCTCTAGAAAGACACAATTCTTCAGTTGATGCCAAACCAGTGATTTAGAAAGGGTCATTATAACTGCCTTATGTTCTTTGCTTAGTGAATGCACTAACAATGAGGACTGAGGATGACTAAAAATGGCTCTGATATACAATCGCACATCTTAATTAAATTATCACCAGCATCAATCTTAACAGTCACTCAGCTCCTGAACTCATTACAGCCCTGGTTCAAACATGGGCACAGAGCTGAATTCCAGACAGTAGAGTGATGGTGCTCAACATCTACACAGCATTTCACTGAAAGCAGCATCAAGGAGCACAAGCAAAACTGAAGTTGATGGGAAGAGTTCTACTAGTCACTAGTTGAAGTCGTACCAAGCACAAAGCATGACGGCTGTGGCTGTTGAATGTCTTTCACCTCAGTTCCAGTACATCACTGCAAGAGTTCTAGGCCCAACCAGCTTCATCCATAACCTTTCCTCTATCGTCAGGTCAGAAGTGAGAATGTTTGCTGATGATTGCACAATGTTCAGCCTCATTCACAACATGTCCAAATGCAGCAAAATCTGGTCAATACCCATGTTTGGGTTGATAAGCGGCAAGTAACATTTGTCGTACACAAATACCAAGCCATGACCATTGCCAACAGAAGATGGAACAGACATTGATCTTGACATTTAGTTGTTGAACTCCCCAATGTTCACTGGGGGTGCGTTGAAGAGAAGCTAATCAAATGAATACTTTGGCTACAAGAGCAGCTCAGAGGCCAGGAATTCTGCAAGTTGAGTGTGATGGAATACTTTCCACTTGCCTGAACGAGTGCAACTTCAACATCACTCAAAAAGCTCAACACCATCCTGGGCAATGTAGCCTGCTTAATTGGTATCCCATCGACAAATATTCACTCCCTCAATCACAAACACAGTGGCAGCCACGTACAACATCTGCAAGATGCACTGCAGCAACTCAGCAAGCTTGCTTAGGCAGCACTTTGCAAACCCCTAACCACTATCACCCAGAAGGACAAAGGCAGCAGATACCTGGGAACACTACCACTTGCAAGTTCCCTTCTAAATCACTCACCGTTCTGACATGAAAATATATTGCCATTTCTTTGTTGTCATTGGGTCAAACTCCTGGAGCTCCCTCCCTAACAGCACTATCTACACCTCACGGACTGCAGCAATTCAATAAGACAACCATCTTCTCAAGGGCAATTAGGGATGGGCAGGAAATATAACATCTAAATAGAGAATGAATAAAAAGCAAACAACTTCCCCAGTAATGTATTGTCCGTGTCACAGGAAAGGGCCATTCAGCCCCTCCAGCCTGTTCCAACCCGGATGAATTGTATTTTAACTCTATCCACCTCCCAGAGACAACAAAGACCAGAGACAACAAAGACCAGAGACTCGGCCTTACGCTCTCTGTTTCTGGACAGAACGAGAGTGAGCCAGGCTGCCATTTCCCTTTTACTGGGAGGCCCCGGCTTGCTGGGGCCTAGCCGGGCTCTGGGCTTCGCCGGCCGCTGGTCTGAGCCAGCCTCCGTCCTGAAGAGAATTTCAACATCGTGTTTAATTAACCACCAAGGCCAGTGCCGGACAGGCCTGACAGCCCCTCACCTGAAAAAGCCGGCAGGGATTTCCGTTGGTGCCGGTGCCGCTCTCACAGAAGCAACTGGAAAAGCCGCGTGCCTGACCGGCTTCTGCCTCCCCACTGCCAGTGCGCCGCGCACCGCACTCTGGGAATTGTAGTTCTGTGGCGCGGCCTCTGCCAGCCATTAGCTGGGTGATGTGCAGGGATATGACTACAACTCCCAGAGTGCCTAGCGCTTCGCCTTCTAACCCCGCCCTCCCCATGTGACAGCGGTATCCCGTATCACCCCTGCTCTTTCTAACAGTATGCCGGGATTTGTAGTTCCTTCTCAATGTCAGCGCCAATGGCAAAACACTGGCGAACTGCAATTCCCATAATCCACTGGCATACCATCTTTAAAGGCTAAAGAACTTTTATCACATTTCCTGATCAAATACTGATTATTCTATATATTGAACAGCAAGTTGATTGTGACCGGTGATTCTATGAAATAAGTGGATACTATCAAACCCGCCTTGAGGTGAGTGACAGGAGGCGCTGATCCGGATCTTGTCCAGCTGCACTCTGGGAGCTGCGGTGGACAGCGAGGCGCTGACGTCACCCGGCGCCTTTCATGCGCGCGACCCATCACGTCACCGCACACCCCCCCCCCCCCCCCCCCGCCGCGTGAAGTGCAGCTCCCAGCGGGCAGCGCGGCGTCGCCAGGGTAACGGTCACGTGCCTTAGTTACGTGTTCTAACGGCCGAGCCCGGGGTAAGGGAGCGGGGGAGGGGTTGGCAGCACACTTGGGGCGAACGGTAAGAGTGGGGGGTGACTGATCCCTCCCCCACCCTGCTTTCCCTCCCCCCCAAACCCCCCCACCCTGCCTCCCCCCTCCCCCACCCTGCCTTCCCCCCTCCCAGCCCCTCATCTCCCCCCAGCTGATGGGATCTGAGGGGAATGGTGTCCACTTGGGGAGAAGAAGCAACAAGGCCAAGTGTTCCTGCAATGGGGGACAGAAATGTGAGAGTGTCATACAGGGCAGAGAAGGCCCTTCAGCCTATCAAGTCTGCCCTCACCAGAACTACCACTCAAATGTTGACTTGATTTATAGAAATCCTACAGTGCAGAAGGAGGCCATTCGGCCCATTGACTCTGCACCAACAACCATCCCACGCAGACCCTATCCCCAAAAGCCCACATATATACCCTGTTAATCCCACTAACCTACACATCCCAGGACACTAAGGGGCAATTTAGCATGGCCAACCCCGCACATCTTTAGAATGTGGGTGGAAACCGGAGCACCTGGAGGAAACCCATGCAGACATGGGGAGAACATGCAAACTGCACACAAACAGTGACCCAAACTGGGAATCAAACCAGATGTCTGGAACTGTGCGGCAACAGTGTTAGCCCCTGTGCTGCCCGTTATTATTGCCACGTGTATTAGTATATAGTGAAAAGTATTGTTTCTTGTGTGCTAAACAGGCAAAGCAAACAGTACATATGGAAGAAAAGGAGAGAGTGCAGAATGTAGTGTTACAATCATAGCTAGGATGATGTGGAGATGCTGGCATTGGATTGGGGTGGGCAAAGTAAGAAGTCTCATAACACCAGGTTAAAGTCCAACAAGTTTATTTGGGAGCATGAGCTTTTGGCTTCTTTTAGGTACTCACAGATGTTGGCCTCTTTTAGGTCGAACCAAACAAACAATACCAAGTTTAGTCAGGATAAAGTAAAAGGGGCAGCTCCCCAAAAGGAGGGGAAACAGCCAAAACAAAATTAAAGTACAAAGGAAACTTGAAACATCAAATTATAATGTGATTATTAGGATCGATAATGCACCCCAGCCCCTGTAGTGCCCAACAGGCACGGAAGGTGAGTATGAGCTTTTGGACCATTGTGTCTTCATCAGTTGAGTGGGAGCTGGGATGTAGAGAAAGATCAACTTGATGCGAGGTAGGTCTATTCAAAATTCTGATGGCAGCAGGGAAAAAGCTGTTTTTGAGTCGGTTGGTACACGTCTCTAGACTTTTATCTTTTTCCCGATGGAAGAAGATGAAGAGAGAATGTCCGGGATGCGTCGGGGCCTTAATTATGCTGGCTGCTTTGCCAAGGCAGTGGGAAGTATGGACAGAGTCAATGGATGGGAGGCTGGTTTGAGTGTTACGATCAAGAAGGCGAATGGAATGTTGGCCTTTATAGCGAGGGGGATAGAATATAAAAGCAGGGAGGTTTTGCTGCAACTGTACAGGGCACTGGTGAGGCTGCAGCTGGAGTAGTGTGTGCAGTTTTGGTCCCCATATTTGCAAAAGGATATATTGGCCTTGGAGGGAGTACAGAGAATGTTCACCAGGCTAACACCAGAGATGAGGTGGTTAGCTTAGGAAGAGAGATTGAATAGACTGGGTCTGCACTCTTTGGAGTTTAGAAGGCTGACGGGGGATTTTATAGAGACATATAAGATAATGAAAGGGATGGATAGGGTAGAGGTAGAGAGATCCTTCCCGCTTAGAAAGGATAGCAGAACTAGAGGGCACAGCCTCAGAATAAGGGGAGGGCAGTTTAGAATGGAGTTGAGGAGGAACTTCTTCACTCAAAGGGTGGTGAATCTCTGGAATTCTCTGCCCATTGAAGTGGTGGAGGCTACCTCGTTGAATATAAGTCACGGGTAGATAGATTTCTGATAGACAAGGGAATTGAGGGTTATGGGGAGAAAGCAGGAAAGTGGAACTGATTCACTTCAGATCAGCCATGATCTTATTGAATGGCGGGGCAGGCTCGAAGGGCTAGATGGCCTACTCCTACTCCTATTTCTTATGTTCTTATGAGTGATGGATTAGACCTTGTTCATGACTCTTTGTAGCTTATTGCGGTCTTGGGCAGAGCGGGAGCCATACCAAGTTGTGTTACAACCAGAATGGTTCTATGGTGCATTGTAGAAGTTGGTGAGAGTTGTCGTGGACATGCCAAATTTGCTAAGTTTTCCAAGAAAGTACAGGCTTTGTTGGCTTTCTTAACTAGACACCTCCTTTTGGACATCTAAAAATTTAGAGCTGTTGACCATTTCGACTTCGTCCCCATTGATGTAGACAGGGGTATACCCTCCTCTACACTTCATTTTGTTGACATTGAGGGAGAGATTATTGTCATCACATCAGTTCACCAAATTCTGTTATCACTTTCCTGTACTCTGTCCCATCATTGGTTGAGATCCAACCCATAGCACCACCTATGAAAATCAAGTTGGAGGGGAATTTGGCCACACAAGCAGAGGTGTATAGGAAGTATAGTAGGAGGCTGAGAACACAGCTTTGCAGAGTGCCAGTGTTGAGGACAATTATGGAGGAGGTGTTGTTGCCTATCCTTACTGATTGTGGTCTGTGGGATAGGAAGTCTTGGATCCAGTTGCAGAGGGAGGAGTCGAGCCCCAGACCAGAACGTTGGAGATGAGTTTTGTAGGAATAATGGTGTTAAAGGCTGAGCTGTAGTCTATGAATATTTGATTTGATTTATTATTGTCACATGTATTAACATAAAGTGAAAAGTATTTTTTATTGTGCACTATACAGACAAAGCATATCATTCATAGAGAAGGAGAGTAAAAGATAGAATTACAGGTATGCTGAGCACAGCTTGCAAGAAGACACCTCACTCCGGTGCCATCTTGGGAAAAAAAATGGGAATAGGACTCTGACATAAGTGTCTTTGTTATTTAGGCATCCCAGGGATGAGTGCAGGGCCAGGAAAATGACATCTGCTGTGGACCTGTTGAGGTGCTAGGCAAACTGTAGTGGATCCAGACAGTCCAGGAGGCTGGAACTGATTTGTGCCATGACTAACCTTTTGTAGCACTTCATAATGATGGATGTCAGAGCCACCGGACCATTATCATTAAGGCATGATGCCTGGTTTTTCTTTGGTACTGGGATAATGGTCATCTTTTTGAAGCAGGTAGGGACCTCAGATTGAAGTAAAGAGAGGTTGACAATGTCTGCGAATACCCCCACCAGCTGATCCACGCACGATCTGAGTGCTCGTCCGGATACCCCATCCAAGTCAATCGCTTTCCAAGGGTTGACTTTTGAGAAAGCTGCTCTGACATCAGCAATGGTGACCTCGGATACAGGTTCGTCCAAGACTCCTGGGATGGAGGGAGTGCTGTTGCTGATGTCTTGCTCAAAACAGGCATAATGCACTGAGTTCATCAGGAAGGGGTGCTTTGGAGCCAGTGATTTTACATGCCTTCAACATGTAGCTTGTTATGTCTTGCAAACCTTGCCATAGTTGGAGGGAGTCCATGTGGCTCGCCTGGGACTCTAACTTGGTCAAGTACTCTCTTTTGGCATCTTTGATGGATCTCCTTAGATCATATCTGGTTTTCTTGTATAGGTGAGTGTCACCTGACTTGAATGTCTCAGACCTGGACTTCATCAAGCAGTGGATATCCCTGTTCATCCATGGTTTTTGGTTGGAGAACACATGGATTTGCTTCTTTCGCACACAATTTTCTACACACAAACTAATGAAATCGGTTAATGTAATAGCGTACTCGTTCAGGCTCATCACAGAGTGTTTAAATACTGACCAGTCTATTGACTCTAAGTAGATCTGGAGGGGGTTATTCGATTCCTCAGACCACCATCGCACAACTGTCTTTGACGGATATGTTGATGATCTTCTTGTTCATGAGTCACTAAACGTTAACGTGCAGGTGCAGAAGCAATTTAGAAAAGAAAGTGGTATACCCTTCATCGCCAGGGGATTTGAATGAAGATGTTTTGCTGCATTTGCGTAGAGCCTTGGTTATCACACACCTGGAGTATGGTGTATAGTTTTGGTCTCCATACCTAAGGAATGATGTACTTACCACAAGAGGGAGGTTCACCAGATTAATTACTGGGATGGAGGGACTGTCTTATGAAGAGAGATTGTGGAAACTGGGCCTGTATTCGCTAGAGTTCCAAAGATAGAGAGGTGGTCTAATTGAAACTTGTGGACAAGATGCCACATAAGAGATTAGTGTGTAGAATTAAAGTGCATGAGATTGGGGGTAGTGTATTGAGATGGATAGAAAACTGGCTGATAGATAGGAAACAAAGAATCTTTTCCCAAATGGCAGTCAGTGACTCATAAAAATCAGAGAATCGCTTTGGTGCAGAAGAGGCTATTTGGCCCATTAAGTCTGCACTGACTCTCTGACAGAGTAATTTAACCAGGCCCTCTCCCCTGCCCTATCCCTGTAACACAGTAAGAAGTCTGACAACATCAGGTTTAAGTCCAATGGATTTATTTGATAGTAAACTTGCAAGCTTTCGGGATTTGTCCCTTTGTCAGGCGAATGGAGAGTTCTGGCCTCAGACAGAGCATATAACAGCACAGACAGTTTACAGATTACTGATTACAATGTGAGTCTTTACACCTAACCTGCTATTTAAGTCTTAAAAGAGGCCAACAATGTGAGTGGAAGGAGCATTAAGCCCAGGTTAAAGAGATGTGTATTGTCTCCAGACAGTACAGTAAGTGAGGTTTAGCAAACCCAGGCAAGTCATGGGGGTTACAGATAGTGTGACATGAACCCAAGATCCCTGTTGAGACCATCCTCATGTGTGCAGAACTTGGCTATCAGTCTCTGCTCAGCGACTCTGCGCTGTCGTATGTCGTAAAGGCTGCCTTGGAGAATGCTTACCCAAAGGTCAGAGGCTGAATGCCCGTGACCACTGAAGTGTTCGCCAACAGGAAGGAAACAGTCTTGCCTGGTGACTGTCGAGCGATGTTCATTCATCCATTGTCATAGCGTCTGCATGGTCTCCCCAATGCATGGAATATTTCATGCAGTTTTGGTCTCCTTATCTGAGGAAGGATGTTCCATTGAACTGGGGTAAGACCAAGCATGTGGCCAAGGATGTTGTCCAGAGGTATCCAGACGCGTTCAAGGGTGAACTGGGTATATTGCATGGTACCATTGTAAAGTTTGTACGTAGGTCATTCGGCCACTCCTCGACCAAGACAGTGCCCTATGCCATGAGAAAGAAAGTGGAGGAGGGGTTGAAATGACTGCAAACCTCCTGCCCTTCACCTCGAACCTCTGTCCCCTCAAGACTGACCCTTCAACTAAGGGGAACAGCTGCCCCCTATCCACTCTGTCCGTGTCTCTTATAATCTTGTGCACCTCGATCCGGTTGCCCCCTCAGTCTTCTCCGCTCCAATGAAAGCAACCCAAGCCTATCCAACCTCCCTTCATAACTTAAATGTTCCATCCCAGGCAGTATCCTGGTGAATCTCCTCTGCACCCCCTCCAGTGCAATCACATCCTTCCTATAATGTGGTGACCAGAACTGCACACAGTACTCCAGCTGCGGCCTCACCAAAGTTCCATACAACACCAACATGACTTCCCTGCTTTTGTAATCTATGCCTTGATTGATAAAGGCAAGTGTCCCATACGCCTTTTTCACCATTCTACTAATATGCAAGACTGGGTACTTACATTGTCAGCTTATCAGTACAATATTGTGTACAGAGCAGGGAAAGACAATGCAAATGTGGACATGTTGAGTTGTCTGTCTTTACCAGATTTGCCATCCACAGTATTGTGTCATCCTGAGACTATTTTCTTACTGGGGAAACTGGCACATTGAATGCCCCCCATTCTTTTGTAGATTTTCCCATTAGTAGCCATTCCCAATCCACCTTGGCAAGATCATGTCTTATTTTACTAAAATCCGCTCGCCCTCAATCCAAGTGCAGATTAAGCAGTGGATGGACAGAAACCTGTTCTGCCACAAGTTAAATTCCTGAGGCAAGGATGGCCAAATACCATTGAAGATATGTTGAAACTTCATGCGAAGTGTAGGGATGAGTTAAGTGTGAAGGATGGATGCATTCAGGGAGAATCAAGAATGACTCCCTGGTCATTCACAAGTCATGGATCTAGAATGAAAAATCTAGCCAGGTCCTAAATATGGTGGCCTAATGTGGATCTGGACTTGGAGAACAAGGTGAAATCCTGTTCTGCTTGTCAGATAAACCAGAACATCATGCCACCAGCATCACTTCATCCTTAGGAGTGGCCCTGACTACTTTGTGGGTCCTTTCGTGAACCACATGTTTTTTGTTGTCATAGATCCACATTTGAAATGTTTGAAAACACACTTCGTGAATGATATTCCAGCTCCTGCAACAGCTTAACTCTTGTAACAACTGAGAAGCTACATCACAATTTTTGCAACTCATGGCCTATCAGATTCACTTGTCTCAGATAGCAGCAGTAAGTGAGTTTTTTTTCAAGAGTTCGTGCAAAAGGATGTTATACACTGTGAAAGTACTGCACCATTTCATCCGGCTTCGACTGGTTTGGTGGAGTGAGCTATTCAAACTCTGAAGGAGGGATTGAAGAGAATGGCAGCTGATACTGTGAGGACAAAGCTCTTCAGATTTTCATTCCTGTATATCATGCCACAATCCACAACTGGCCTCTCCAGCAGAATTAGAACAAAGAACAACACAGCACAGGAAACAGGCCCTTCGGCCCAACAAGCCTGCGCCGCCATTTTAACATTCAGTGAGTGCCTCATCCACCTTCTTCTACCTATGACTTTTCTCTATGCCAGATTAGGGGAGGTCTAATTTAGGGACAATTTATTAACACCAATCAGCCTAAAAGCACATTTTTGGGGTGTGGGAGGAAACCGGAGCACCCGGAGAAAACCCACGCAAGCACAGGGAGAATGTGCAAACTCCCACAGACACCAACCCAAGTCGGAGATCCGACCCGGGTCCATGCATCTGCACAGCAAACAGTGATAGTCACTGAGCTGACGTGTTGCCCGTCGGTTGGTCCAGTTTAAGCGTACACTAATGACGTGAAGCACTAGGCAACTCTCGAAGCAACATCCAAGAGCAGCCCTCGCATGACCCACCGTGTGTATGCCCCTTGTTGGACAACAAGGCGGATTGAATCACCTGTGGATTAAAAAAAAGACATCAATAAACATACACAGCTTATACAGACATTCACGGAAGATCCCCAGAAGCTCAAACGTAAGACAGGTGAGCCATAAAATATGTCGGACAAATTATTGTTGGGTAGAAGGCTGAAGTCCCATCTGGATCTGCTTCATCCAGAGATCTCAGAGCGAAAGTGAGCAGGAGACGAGAAGCAAAACGATAGATGTGATTACCATCCCAAACAGAGGCAGTTCAAACCAGAGGATCAGGTTTACGTTACGTTGCACAAAATCAGCTGCGCCATTCCCTGTGTTACCATGATTACAATTTAAAAGTACTTAATAGCTCGAAAGTCTTTGAGACAGCCATTGGTCATGAAAACACTTCATAAATGCAGTACTTTATTCATTCTACCTATCATTGAACCACTTTTGGATCTAATGTGCCATTGTTCCTTAGATCCGTGAGATTTTAATTTACAAATACCATGTGTGATCTTATCAACAGTCTTGTTAAAATTCAAACATGTTACCCTGATCAAGCCTCATTATTTCCTCAAACATTTCAATCAAATTAGTCAGTCACGACCTTCCTTAACAAATCCATACTGACTGTCCTTGATCTATCCATGCATCTCAAAATGATAATTTATGCCCTGTCTTGGAATAATGTTTCCACCACTGAGATTAAGTTGACTGACCTATAATTACTCGGTCCATCCTTTCCTTTTCAAATTACAGCACAATGTCTTCTGTCCTCCAGTCATTTATCACCAAGCCTCTAGTTAGAAAGGATTGGAAAATGTTGGTCAGAGCCTCTGCTATTTGTTCGCTTACTTCACTTAGCTGCCTGGAATAATTTCATCCGACCCTGGGGGTTTATCCACTTTCAAAGAAGCTAAACATTTACCTCACATTTCCCCTTCACAGCAGTATCTGTTCTGTTCCTCTCTTTAGTGAAAATAGATGCAAAACCTTCATTGCCCATGTCTCAGAACTCCACACAGAAGATAAAGGTGGAAGAAAACTGGGTATCAGGGGACAAACACAGGGGACAAACTCTCCACTGGTTGGAGTCATACCTGGTACATAGGAAGATGGTTGTGGTTGTGGAGTGTCAGTCACATCAGCTCCAGGACATCTCTGCAGGCATCCCTCAGGGTAGTCTCCTAGGCCCAACAATTTTCAGCTGCTTCATCAATGACCTCCCCTTCATCATAAGATCAGAAGTGGGGATTTTTGTCATTTGTGCAATGTTCAGCACCGTTCGCGACTCCTCAGATACTGAAGCAGTCCATGTTCAAATGCATCAAGATCACAACAACACCCAGGCTTGGGCTGACAAGTGGCAAGTAAAATTCATGCCACACAAATGCCAGGCAATGACCATCACCAATAAGAGACACTGTAACTACCCTTGACATTCAGTAGTGTTACCATCACTGAATCCCCCCATTGTCAACATCCTTGGGGTTACCATTGACCAGAAACTCTACTAGACTCATCACATAAACACAAAGGCTACAAGAGCAGGTCAGACTAGGAATCCTGCAGTGAGTAACTCACCTCCTGACTCCCGAAAGCCTTCCCACCATCTAAAAGGTACAAATCAGGGGTGTGATGTATTACTCCTCACTTACCTGGATGGATGCAACTCCAACAACACTCAAGAAGCTTGACATCATCCAGGACAAAGCAGCTCCGCTTGCTTGGCACCATATCTACAAACATCCATTCCCTCCATCACCGGCAGCTCATCACCACCTTCTCAAGGGCCACTAGGGATGGACAGTAATAAACGCTGGCCAGCCAGTAGCACCCATGTCCCACAAATGAATAAAAAGCACCAAACTCTCTAGAAACACATTCTTCTCCATTCCTTATAGATTTGAGCAAGTGTACCTATGTAAGCTGCTAACTGTGTTCTCTTTTCTCCTAGCATCCTATCCCAGATCCTGTTTAACAGAGAACTGCGGCTGTATCATGGCAATTCCAACAGCACCACCAACCTATGCTGAGGTGATGGCGAGCAAGGACCATCTGTTCTCGAGTGAACAGTCCTACACCAGGCAGCAGCCTTATCCAATGCTGCATTCTTATCCTATCCAGCAACCTTATCCAGGCCAGCAACCTTATCCGGGCCAGCAACCTTATCCAGGCCAGCAGGCTATGCCTCCGCCTCCAACTCTGCCTGTACATCCCAACTTGGCCTTTGTCCAGACCACCCCCAGTAAGTATTGGCATTTCACTCTATGATTTGCAAAATCTATTCTATACTAAGGAATGTAAGAGCAGACAATTCAGTTCCTTGAGTCTCGATCTAACCCAACAAAAGTCTCTCGTTCATTGCCAGCTCAACAGCTTTTGGGGGGGGCAGTTCTAGATTTACTGTGATGTCTGTGCCTGAAAAGGAGTTGTGATTAGATTTCATGCTGAATAAGAGTTTGTTTGTGTGGGGGTTAGCGTCAGTTCCGGCTGAGAATCTAATGTGCTTAGAAAGCTACAGCGTGAAGAAAGATAGATAGTTGCTTAGCAACTCGAAGGGCTCTGTAAGAGGAGCAAAAGCTTTCTTTATTATCTTAGAAGAAAACAAGTAGTTAGAGACAAGCCATGAAGCAGTGAAAATTCTCTCTAAGCTCTGCCAGGGAAGCTAATGAGGAACCAGCTCTTTTAGCTATGCTGGAAGAAAAACCCTACAGTGGTATAAAGGTTCAGACAGCTAGTGCCAAAGTTCGAAAGAGAAACTAATTAAGGAGGGGATCTCATTGAAACTCACAGGATACTTTGAGGCCTGAATATGGTGGTAGTGAAGAGAGTGTTTCCACTAGTAGGAAAAGCTAGAATCAGAGGGCACAACCTCAGGCTAAAGGGATGCTCCTTTGAACATAGAACACTACAGCACAAACAGGCCCTTCGGCCCACAAGTTACGCCGATCACTTCTATACCTACTAAGCCATAGACCTATCTGTAACCCCCAATCCCATTAGATCCCATATACTCATCCAGAAGTCTTTTAAAAGACCCCAGAGAGTTTGCCTCCACCACCACCGACGGCGGCCAATTCCATTCACTCACCACCCTCTGAGTGAAAAACTTTCCCCTAACATCTCCTCTGTACTTGCTTCCCTGCACCTTGAATCTGTGTCCTCCCGTAGCGACCATTTCAGCCCGGGGAAATAGCCTCTGAGAATCCACCCTATCCTTCCCAACATTTTATAAACCTCTATCAGGTCGCCTCTCAACCTTCGTCCCTCCAGGGAGAAGAGACCGAGCTCCCTCAACCTATCTTCATAAGGCATGCCTCCCAATCCAGGCAACATCCTTGTAAATCTCCTCTGCACCCTTTCAATAGCTTCCACGTCCTTCCTATAGTGAGGCAACCAGAACTGCGCACAGTACTCCAAGTGGGGTCTGACAAGGGTCTTATAAAGAAACAGAGATGAGGAGGAATTTCTTCAGCCTGAGAGTGGTGAATCTGTGGAACTCTTTGCTGCAGAAAGCTGTGGAGGCCAGGTCATTGAGTGTCTTTAAGACAGAAATAGAGAAGCTCTTGATTAATAAGGGGACTGGGGTTATGGGAAAAAGGCAGGAGAATGGGAATGAGAAAAATATCAGCCATGATTGAATGGCAGAGCAGACTCAATGGGCTGAGTGGCTTAATTCTGCTCCTACATCTTATGGTCTATGAAGCTAGGGAAATGAAAAAGAGTTTCCAGGAAGGTCGAGAGTTAAAGGGAACAGAGAAGAAACTGGGAAATAGAGCAAGATTCTGTTCAGGGACACCAGACAAAGCAGAGAAGACATCAATTGATCAGGGTACGAGAAAACATTTCCAAAAGTAATTCTTAAATCCAAAATCCTGGCAGCGACTTATTGCTAAAAGTGGAGCAGAAGCTCTGGTCTAATGAGTCATTTGGAAGATGAGAACTTAGTTCTAGAATGTGGATGGCTATGTGAAGGTTTTGAAGAGTATTTTGAGAGTATTTGGACAGTCATCTGGGGAGTTTCCTAAGACAAAATCCATGAACACTAAAGTTGAAGGTTATGTATTAGTCACAAGTAGGCTTACATTAATACTGCATTGAAGTTACTGTGAAAATCCCTTAGTCGCCACACTCCGGCACCTTTCAGGTACACTGAGAGAGAATTTAGCCAAATTAGGCCAATGCACTTAATCAGCACATCTTTCAGACTGTGAGAGGAAACCAGAACACCTGGAGGAAACCCACAGAGACACAGGGAGAACGTGCAGACTCCACACAGACTGTGACCCAAGTCAGGAATGGAACCCATGTCCCTGGTGCTGCGAGTCAGCAGTGCTAATGAATGTGCCACTGTGTCAGCCTAACTTTGTATTTTAATGAGACCATTGTAGCTTCAAATTGACTTCATCACCTGTGTAAATCTTAAAACTGTTTTGTAATTGTTAAGCTAAAGGAGAAGAAATATTTTATTAGAATCAATTCCCCATGTTAAATGGATTTTTTTTCTTGTTGCCAAAACAAATTAGCAGCCCTGTTACTCTGTTCCTCCATGTTAAATTTTCCAAAAAGTAAAATTACTGTTATATATTTAAAGGGTTGATTATATAATTTGATGGTGATGTCATTAGGGTGTTGCATAGGCTGTTGTTGTAAATTTCAGTTTGTACTCTACAGGCAAGAGCTCCTTCAGTAATTCTTTTTTATTCATTTGTGGGACATGGATGTTACTGGCTGGCCAGCATTTATTCCCCATCCCTAGTTGCCCTTGAGAAGGTGGTAGGGAGCGGCCTTCTTGAATCGCTGCAGTCCATGTTCGGTGGGTTGACCCACAATGCCATTAGGGAAGGAATTTGACCCAGCAGTTGCGAAGGAACAGCGATATATTTCCAAGTAAGGATGGTGAGTGCCTTGGAGGGGAACTTGCAGGTGGTGGTGTTCCCATGTGCCTGCTGCCCTTGTCCTTCTAGATGGAAGTGGTCATGGGTTTGGAAGGTGCTGGCTAAGGAACTTTGGTGAATTGCTGCAGTTCATCTCGTAGACAGTACACGGGCTTCCTTATTCTGGATGGCGTCAAGCTTCATGAGTGATGTTGGAGCTGCACTCATCCAGGCAAGTCGGGAATACTCCATCGTAATCCTGACTTGTGCTTTGTAGATGGTGGCTAGGCTTTGGGGAGTCAGTAGGTGAGTTTCTTGCCGCAGTATTCCCAACCTCTGACCTGCCCTTGTAACCACTGTGTTTATGTGGTGAAACCAGTTGAGAGTCTGGTCAATGGAATCCCAAGGATGTTGACAGTGGGGGATTCAGTGATGGTTTCACCATTGAATGTCAAGGGGCGGTGTTTGAGTGTCTCTTATTGGTGATGGTCATCGCCTGGCATTTGTGTGGCATGATTGTTACTTGCCACTTGTTAGCCCAAGTCTGGATATTGTTGAGATCTTGTTGTATTTAAACATGGACTGTTTCAGTGTCTGAGAAGTCGCAATCATCAGCGAACATCCCCATTTCTGACCTTAAGATGGAAGAAAGGTCATTGATGAAGTAGCTGAAGATTGTTGGGCCTAGGACACTACCCTGAGGGACATCTGCAGAGATGTCCTGGAGCTGAGATGACTGACCCTCCACAGCCAAAACCATCTTCCTATGTATGAGGTATGACTCCAACCAGCGGAGAGTTTGTCCCCTGATACCCATTGATTCTAGTTTCGCTAAGGCTCCTTGATACCAGACTTGGTCAAATGTGGCCTTGGTGTCAAGGGCAGTCACTCTCACGTCACCTCTGGCATTCAGCTCTTTTGTCCATGTTTGAACTGTAATGAGGTCAGGTGTGACCCTGGGAAAACCCAAACTGAGCAGGTGCAGGTAGATAGCACTGTTGATAACGCCATCCATCTTCACTGATAATGGAGAATAGATTGGGTGATAATTGGCCGGGTTGGATTTGTCCAGCATTTTGTGTATAGGACGTACCTTGGCAATTTTCCACATTGCTGGATAGATGCCAGTGTTGTAACTGTACTGGGAGAGTTTGGCTTGGGGAGAGGCAGGTTCCGGAGCACAAGTCTTCAGTGCTGTTGCCAAAATGTTATCAGGGCCCATTGCCTTTGTAGTATCCAGTGCCACCACCAGTTTCTTGATATCAAGTGGAGTGAATCGAATTGGCTGGAGACTGGCATCTATGATGCTGGGGACCACTGGAGGAGGCCGAGATGGATCATCCACTCGGCATTTCTGGCTGAAGATACTGCAAATACATCAGGCTTATCTATTGCACTGATATGTTGGGCTTCTCCATCATTGAGGATGGGGATATTTGTGGAGCCTCCTCCTCCAGTGAGTTATTTAATTGTCCGGCACCATTCACAACTGGGCATGGCAGGGCTGGGGATATGAGAATGCTTTGGCAGATAAGGCAAAGGAGAATCCAAAGAGCTTCTACAAATACATAAAGGGCAAAAGAGAAACAAGAGAGAGAGTAGGGCCTCTTAAGGACCAACAAGGTCATTTATGTGCGGATTCACAAGAGATGGGTGAGATCCTAAATGAATATTTCTCATCAGTGTTTTCTGTTGAGAAAAGCATGGATGTTAGGGAACTTGGGGAAATAAATAGTGATGTCTTGTACATATTACAGAGGAGGTGGTGCTGGAAGTCTTAAAGCCCATTAAGGTAGATAAATCCCTGGGACCTGAAAAAGTGTATCCCAGGACATTGTGAGAGGCTAGGAAGGAAATTGTGGGTCCCCTAGCCAAGATATTTGAATCATCGACAGTCATAGGTGAGGTGCCTGAAGATTGGAGGGTGACAAATGTTGTACCTTTATTTAAAAAAGGCTGCAGGGAAAAGCCTGGGAGCTGTAGGCCAGTGAGCCTCACATCTGTGGTGGGTAAATTGTTTGAAGGTATTTTGAGAGACAGGATCTACAGGCATTTAGAGACACAAGGACTGATTAGAGACAGTTGGCATTGCTTTGTGAGTGGAAAATCATGTCTCACAAATTTGATTGAGTTTTTTGAAGGGGTAACCAAGAAGGTAGATGAGGGCAGTGCGGTTGATGTTGTCTACATGGACTTTAGCAAGACCTTTGACAAGGTACCACATGGTAGATTGTTGCACAAGGTTAAATCTCACAGGATCCAGGGTGTGGTATCGAAATGGATACAAAATTGGCTTCTTGACAGAAGCCAGAAGGTGGTTGTAGGGTGTTATTTTTCAAACTAGAGGCCTGTGACCAGCAGTGTGCCTCTCAGAGCTGGGTCCACTGTTATTTATTATGCCAGAGGTGAGGTGAGAGTGACTGACCTTGACATCAAGGCTGCATTTGACCAAGTGTGGCATCAAGGAGCCTTAGCGAAACTGAAATCAATGGGTATCAGGGGACAAACTCTCCGCTGGACCCAGCTGTCTGCTGTGATTTGGATGAGAATATAGGGGGCATGGTTAGTAAGTTTGCAGATCACACCAAGATTGGTGGCATAATGGACAGTGAAGAAAGTTATCTCCAATTGCAACAGGATCTTGATGAATTGAGCCAGTGGGCTGACAAATGGTGGATGGAGTTTAATTTAGATAAATGCGAGGTGATGCATTTTGGTAGATTGAACCAGGGCAGGAATTACTCAGTTAATGGTAGGACATTGGGGAGAACTACAGAACAAAGAGATCTAGGGGTACATGTTCATAACTCCTTGAAAATGGAGTCACAGTTGGACAGAGTGGTGAAGAAGGCATCCGGTATGCTTGGTTTCATCAGTCAGAACACTGAATACAGGAGTTGGGACGTCTTGTTGAAGTTGTATAAGACATTGGTAAGGCCACACTTGGAATACAGTGTGCAGTTCTGGTCTCCCTATTATAGAAAGGATTCAATAAACTAGAAAGAGTGCAGAAAACATTTACTAGGATGCTACCAGGACTTGATGGATTGAGTTATAAGGAGAGGCTGGATAGACTGGGACTTTTTCCTTTGGACTGTAGGAGGCTGAGGGGTGACCTGATAGAGATCTGTAAAATAATGAGGGGCACAGATCAGCTAGATAGTCAATATCTTTTCCCAAAGATAGGGGAGTCTAAAACTAGAGGGCATAGGATGAAGGGGAGAGATACAAAAGTATCCAGAGGGGCAATTTTTTCACAGAGAGTAGTGATTATCTGGAATAAGCTGCCAGAGGTAGTAGTAGAGGCAGGTACAATTTTCTCAATTTTGTCTTTATAAAGCATTTGGATAGTTACATGGGTACAATGGATGTAGAGGGATATGGGCCAAATGCGGCAATTGGGATTAGCTTGGGGATTTAAAAAAGAAAGGACAGCATGGACAAGTTGGGCTGAAAGGCCTCGTTCCATGTTGTAAACCTCTATGACTGCAGAACTTAGATCTGATCTGTTGGTTTGGGATTGCTTAGCTCTATCACTTGCTGTTTATGCAAGTAGTTCTGATTGGTAATTTCACCTCATTTTTAGGTATGCCTGGTGCTGCTCCAGGCATACTCTCCTGCATTCTCCCTTGGATCAGGGTTAACCCCCTGGTTTGATGGTAATAGTTGAGTGGGGGATATACTAGGCCATGAGGTTGCAGATTGTGCTAGAGTACAATTCCGCTGCTGTTGATGTCCCACAGTGTGTCATGGATGTCCAGTCTTGAGTTGCTAGATCGGTTCAAAGTCTGTCCCATTTCGCACAGTGATAGTGCCACACAACACGATGGAGGTTATTCTCAATGTGAAGGTGGGACTTCGTCTCCACAAAGACTGTGCGGTGGTCACTCTTACCGGTACTGCCATGGACAGGTGCATCTGCAGCCGGCAGATTGGTAAGGATGAAGTCAAGGATGTTATCTCCTCTTGTTCGTTCCTTCACCACCTGCTGCAGATCCAGTCTAGCAGTTACATCCTTTACGACCCGACCAGCTCGATTAGTGCTGCTGTGGAGCCACTCTTGGTGGTGGACATTGAAATCCTCCAGCCTGAGTACATTTTGTGCCCTTTCCACCCTCAATGCTTCCTCCAAGTGTTGTTCAACATGGAGGAATACTGATTCATCAGCCAAAAGAGGATGGTACAAAGTAACCAGTAAGAGGTTTCCTTGCCATGAGACTTCAAGGGATCTGGAGTCAATGTTAAGGACTCTCAGGGCAACTCTGTCCTGACTGTATAAAACTGTATTGCTTGCTGCTCTGCTGAGTCTGTCATGCCGGTAGGTCAGGGTGTAGAGTCATGGAGGTTTACAGCATGGAAATAGGCCCTTCAGCCCAGTTTTTACCACTAAGCTAATCCCACAATTCGGTTATGTTCACCTTAGTGATGGGAAGGGATAGGCATGAACCTCGGGTCAGTAGTTTTAGCTGGGGTAAGGGCAATTATGAGGCTATTAGGAGTGAATTAGGAAGCATAGATTGGACTAGGAGATTACAGGGACTGGGAACGTCCGAAATGTGGAGTTTTTTCAAGGAGCAGCTACTGCGAGTCCTTGATAGGTATGTCCCTGTCAGGCATGGAGGATTTGGTAGATCTAGGGAACCGTGGTGCACTAAAAGAGTTGAGTCGATGGTTAAAAAGAAAAAGGAGACTTATGTTCGGATGAGATTGGAGGGCTCAGATAGTGCACTAGAAAGCTTTAGATTGGCTGGGAGGGAGTTGAAGAGTGAGTTGAGAAGGGCTAAAAGAGGACATGAGAAGACTTTGGCTGATAGGATTAAGGAGAATCCTAAGGCGTTCTATAGGTATGTCAAGAACAGAAGGTTGGCCAGGGCAAGATTAGGGCCAGTTACAGACAGCAGGGGGAAGTTGTGTGTGGAACCGGAGGAGATTGGAGAAGCATTGAACCAATATTTCTCTTCGGTGTTCACGCAGGGGGACATGAATATAGCTGAGGAGGACATTGGGTTGCAGGGGTGTAAAATAGACAGTATTACGGTTGATAAGGGGGATGTGCTGGAAATTCTTGAGGGGCTGAAAATAGATAAGTCCCCTGGTCCGGATGGGATCTACCCTAGGATTCTCTGGGAGGCTAGAGAGGTGATTGCAGAGCCTCTGGCTCTGATCTTCAGGTCGTCATTGGTCTCTGGTGTAGTCCCGGAGGATTGGAGGATAGCGAATGTTGTCCCATTGTTTAAGAAGGGGAACAGAGACTTTGCCGGGAATTATAGTCCGGTGAGTCTTACTTCTGTTGTGGGCAAGGTTTTAGAAAATATTATTAGGGATAGGATTTATAGTTATTTGGAGTGTAATGAATTGATTAGAAATAGTCAGCATGGTTTTGTAGCGGGTAGGTCGTGCCTTACTAACCTTATTGAGTTTTTTGAGAAGGTGACCAAAGAGGTGGATGGGGGCAAGGCAGTTGACGTGGTATATATGGATTTTAGTAAGGCGTTCGATAAGGTTCACCATGGTAGGCTTCTGCAGAAAATGCAGATGTATGGGATTGTGGGTAATCTAGGAAGTTGGATCAGGAATTGGCTATCAGATAGGAGACAGAGGGTGGTGGTTGATGGTAAATATTCATCATGGAGTTCAGTTACGAGTGGTGTGCCTCAGGGATCTGTTTTGGGGCCACTGTTGTTTGTAATTTTTCTTAATGATCTGGATGAGGGTATAGTTGGGTGGATTAGTAAATTTGCTGATGACACCAAAGTTGGAGGTGTGGTAGATTGTGAGGAAGGGTGTCATAGTCTGCAGGGAGACTTAGATAGGTTGCAGAGCTGGGCCGAGAGGTGGCGGATGGAATTTAATGCGGAGAAGTGTGAGGTAATTCACTTTGGTAGGAGCAACAGATGTGTCGAGTACAGGGCTAACGGGAGGACTTTGAATAGTGTGGATGAACAGAGGGATCTAGGTGTATGTGTACATAGATCCCTGAAAGTTGGGAATCAAGTAGATAAGGTTGTCAAGAAGGCGTACGGTGTCTTGGCGTTTATTGGTAGGGGGATTGAATTTAGGAGTCGCAGCGTCATGTTGCAACTGTACACTACTCTGGTGCGGCCGCACTTGGAGTACTGTGTGCAGTTTTGGTCCCCACATTACAAGAAGGATGTGGAGGCTTTGGAGAGGGTGCAGAGGAGGTTTACTAGGATGTTGCCTGGTATGGTGGGGAGGTCCTATGAGGAGAGACTGAGGGACTTAGGGTTGTTTTCGTTGGAAAGAAGGCGGCTAAGAGGGGATCTTATTGAAACATATAAGATGATTAGAGGTTTAGATAGGGTGGATAGTGATAACCTTTTTCCTCGGATGGCGAAAGCTAGCACGAGAGGGCATGGCTTTAAATTAAGGGGGGGTAGCTACAGGACGGATGTCAGGGGTAGGTTCTTTACCCAGCGGGTGGTGAGGGATTGGAATGCCCTGCCTGCTGCAGTTGTAAATGTGCCTAGTTTGGGGGCGTTTAAGGGATCCGTGGATAGGTTTATGGACGAAAAGGGATTGGTATAGGCTAGTGGGTCATTGTTTTTGTAACTGGTCGGCGCAACATCGTGGGCCGAAGGGCCTGTTCTGCGCTGTAATGTTCTATGTTCTATGTATACCCATCTTATCCATGTAACTGTCTAAATGTTTTTTAAAAGACAAAATTGTACCGATCTCTACTGCTACCTCTGGCAGCTTGTTCCAGACACTCACCACCTTCGTGAAAAATTGCCCCTCTGGACACTTTTGTATCTCTCCCCTCTCACCTTAACCTATGCCCTCTGGTTTTAGACTTGCCTACCTTTGGGAAAAATATTGACTATCTAGCTGATCTATGCCCCTCATTATTTTATAGACCTCTATAAGATCACCCCTCAGCTTCCTATGTTCTAGAGAAATAAATCTCAGTCTATTTAGCATCTCCTTATAACCATGCTATAAACTTCTATGACTCTAGGACTCTATGTCCTGTCCCACTGGCAGGACAGACTCACTATTACCATCCAGGGATGATGGTAGTTTTTGGAATATTATCTGTTAGGTATGATTCCGTGAGAATGACTGTCTCCGCTTGCCTGGATGAGTGCAGCTCCAACAACGCTCAAGAAGCTTGACACCATCCAGTACAAAGCAGCTCCTTGATTGGCATCACATCTACAAACATTCAATCCCTCCATCACCGACACTCAGTAGCAGCAGTGTGTACTATCTACAAGGTACACTGCAGCAATTCACCAAAAATCATTAGACAGCATCTTCCAAACCCATGACCACATCCATCTAGAAAGACAAGGGCAGTAGATACATGAGAACACCACCACCTGCTAGTTCCCCTCCAAGTCCCCCACCATCCTGACTCAGAAATATATCACCATTCCTTCACAATCACTGGATCAAGATCCTGAAAATCCCTCCCTGATGGCATTGTGGGTCAACCCACAGAACACGGACTGCAGCGATTCAAGAAAGTAGCTCACTGCCAATTTCTCCAGGGCAACTAGGGATGGGGAATAAATGCTGGCCAGCCAGCAACACCCATGTCCCACAAATGAATCAAAAAAGGCTGTTGAACATAGAACATAGAACACTACAGCACAAACAGGCCCTTCGGCCCACGAGCTGCGCCGATCACATCAACACCTACCAGTCTATAGACCTATCTATAACCCCCAATCCCATAAAACCCCATATACTCATCCAGAAGTCTTTTAAAAGACCCCAGCGAGTTTGCCTCCACCACCACTGACGGCAGCCGATTCCATTCACTCACCACCCTCTGAGTGAAAAACTTACCCCTATCATCACTTCTGAACTTTCCTCCCCGCACCTTAAATCTGTGTCCTCTCGTAGTGACCATTTCAACCCAGGGAAATAGCCTCTGAGAATCCACCCTATCTATTCCTCTCAACATTTTATAAACTTCTATCAGGTCGCCTCTCAACCTTCGTCTCTCCAGGGAAAAGAGACCCAGCTCCCTCAACCTAACTTCATAAGGCATGCCTCCCAGTCCAGGCAACATCCTTGTAAATCTCCTCTGCACCCTTTCAATAGCTTCTACGTCTTTCCTATAGTGAGGCGACCAGAACTGCGCACAGTACTCCAAATGAGGCCTGAAAAGGGTCTTATAAAGTTGCAGCATTACCTCCCGACTCCTAAACTCAATCCCTCGATTAATGAAGGCCAGTACTGTTGCTTGACTCATCTGAGACAGATCTCCCAATTTTGGCACTAGCCCCCAGATGTTAATAAGGAGGACTTTGCAGGATCAATTTCATTTATTTATTGAGACTTTGTAGCGATTGATACAACTGAGTGGCTTGCTAGGCCATTTCAGAGGGAAGTTGAGAGTCAACTATTAGAGGTTTAGATTTCTATTAGAGATTTAGATAGGGTGGATAGTGATAGCCTTTTTCCTCGGATGGAGAAAGCTAGCACGAGGGGGCATGGCTTTAAATTACGGGGGGGTAGTTATAGGACGGATGTCAGGGGTAGGTTCTTTACCCAGAGGGTGGTGAGGGATTGGAATGCCCTGCCTGCTGCGGTTGTAAATGCACCTAGTTTGGGGGCGTTTAAGAGATCTGTGGATAGGTTTATGGACGAAAAGGGATTGGTTTAGATTAGTGGGTCAGTGTTTTTTTTTAAAAAAACTGGTTGGCGCAACATCGTGGGCCAAAGGGCCTGTTCTGCGCTGTAGTGTTCTATGTTCTATGTTCTATGTTCAACCACTTTGCTGTGGTTCTGGAGTCACATGTAGGCCAGACCAGGTAAGGACAGGTTTCCCTCGCTAAAAGACATTACTGAACCAGCTGGGTTTTTCTGACAATCAACCATAAATTCATGGTCATTAGAGTCTTAATTCCAGATATGATCTAAGGTTCAGACATAGCTGAGCACAACATCGTGGGCTGAAGGGCCTGTACTGTGCTGTACTATTCTATGTTCTATATTTCTAGTCTAGCGATAATACCACTAGGCCACTAGCTCCCAGTAAATCTGTATATGCAAACTGCATAGAATCAAAAAATTCCTACAGTGCAAAAGCAGGCCATTCGCCCCATTGAGTATCTTTAAGGAGATCTTTCTTGGTGCTCAGCAGAAATTTATTCCACTGGTTAAAAAGGATCGTAGGAGGAGAGATAATCAGCCGTGGATAACGAAGGAGGTAAAGGAAAGTGTTAAATTAAAAATGGATGCATTTAGAGTAGCTAAGAGTAGTGGGCGAGAAGAGGATTGGGAGAGGTTTAAATATCAACAAAGAAGGGTAGGAGAAACTATGAAGCTGGGCTAGTGCTTAATATAAAAAAGGATGGTATGAGTTTTTATAAATATATAAAAAGGAAGAGGCTGACTAGGGTGAACGTTGGACCCTTAGAGGATGAGAGGGGGGACTTAGTGGTAGGGGATGAGGAATGGCTGAGGCCTTGAATAACTTTTTTGTTTCGGTCTTTACAGAGGAGGACGTGAATAATTTGCCGGGTGTTAGTGATGGAAAGATGGTAGGAGTGGAGGGCCTGAATGACATTATTGTTACTAGAGAGGCAGTGCTCGAAAGACTGGAGGGACTGATTGTGGACAAGTCCCCAGGACTGGATGGAATGCATCAAAGGGTTCTGAAAGAAATGGCGGAGGTGATAGTGGATGCCTTGGTGATTATTTTCCAAACGTCGCTGGATTCCGGGGAAGTGCCGGAAGATTGGAAAACGGCTAATGTTACGCCATTGTTTAAGAAGGGTGGCAGGCAAAAGGCAGGGAATTATAGGCCGGTTAGTTTAACGTCTGTTCTAGGTAAAATGTTAGAACCCGTGATCAAGGAGAAGATAGCGGGCATCTTGAGGAGAATTGTTTGATAGAGCAGACGCAGCACGGTTTCGTTAAGGGGAAGTCATGTCTGACGAATTTATTGGAGTTCTATGAGGATGTGTCTAGGGCAGTGGATAGAGGAGAGCCGGTGGATGTGGTCTTTCTTGATTTTCAGAAGGCGTTTGATAAGGTGCCGCACAAGAGGTTATTACAGAAGGTCAGGGGGCATGGAGTTGGGGGTAGGGTGTTAGCATGGATAGGGGATTGGCTGTCAAATAGGAGGCAGAGAGTGGGGGTCAATGGGTGCTATTCGGATTGGCAGTTGGTGACTAGTGGAGCGCCCCAGGGGTCGGTGCTGGGGCCTCAGCTATTTACCATTTATATAGATGATCTGGAGGAAGGAACCAAGTGTATGGTGTCGAAATTTGCTGATGACACCAAGATTGGTGGAATGGCAAATTGTGTGGAGGATGTGGAAAGTCTGCAGAAGGATCTAGATAGGCTGGGCGAATGGGCCAGGAACTGGCAAATGGAATTTAATGTTGGCAAGTGTGAAGTTGTCCACTTTGGTAGGAAGGACTATTACTTACATGGCAAAAAACTGCAGCATGCGACAGTGCAGAGGGACCTCGGGGTCCTTGTGCATGAGTCGCAAAAACCCAGCCTGCAGGTGCAACAGGTGGTCGGGAAGGCGAATGGGATGCTGGCCTTCATAACGAGGGGGATTGAATATAAAAGTAGGGAGGTCTTGCTGCAACTGTAAAGGGCACTGGTGAGGCCGCAGCTGGAGTACTGTGCAGTTTTGGTCACCGCACTTGCGCAAGGATATTTTGGCCTTGGAGGGAGTGCAGAGGAGGTTTACTAGGCTGTTACCAGAGTTGAGGGGGTTGAACTATGAGGAGAGGCTGAATAAACTAGGCTTGTACTCATTAGAGTTTAGAAGAATGAGGGGAGATCTCATTGAGATATAAGATGGATACCATAGAGGTGGAGAGGCTTTTCCCGCTCAGAAAGGACAGTAGGACTAGAGGGCACAGCCTCAAGGTAAAGGGGGGACGGTTTAGAATGAAGTTGAGGAGGAACTTCTTCACTCAAAGGGTGGTGAATCTCTGGAATTCTCTGCCCGTTGAAGTGGTGGAGGCTGCCTCGCTAAATATATTTAAGATGTGGGTTGATAGGTTTTTGATAGGCAAGGGGATTAAGGGTTATGGGGAGAAAGCGGGAATGTGGAACTGAGACATGACAGATCAGCCATGATTGAATGGTGGGGCAGGCTCGAGGGGCTAGATGGCCTACTCCTGCTCCTGTTTCTATGTTCTTAACTGTTAATTTAGTTTAAAGTCCTGTCCATCATGCGAGGTATATGACTTGCCAGAAAACTCATCCCAGAAATGTTTAACTGAAGCTCATCCCAGCATCATACCTCCCACTTTCCCTAGTACCGGCATAGTACCCCAGGAATCAGTAGCCATTTTGGTCACACCATCTTTGAGCCAAACATTTTACTGTCTAAAATTCTCTACCTTACACCAATTTACTCATGGTTCAGGTAATAATCCAGAGAATATTACCTTTGAAATTTTTCAATTTAGCCTCCTGTTCATTCTCCCTCAACAGAACCATTTCCATCGTCCTGTTTATGTCATTGGTGTCAATGTGGGTCATGACAGCTGGAATCTCCTCATCTGACAAAGCTCCTATTGAGCCCTGAGCAGATATCATAAGAACAGGAGAAGACCAATCAGCCACAATCTGCCATTCAATAAGATCGTGGCTGATCTGTGGCCAACTCCATGTACCTGCCCCAGGCCTTTCTCACTTGATAGCCCTGCTCAATAAAAAATTGTCTCTCTCAGACTTAAACCTAACAATTGAACAAACATCCACTGTCATTTGAGGAAGGGAATTTCAAATCTCCCCCCACTGTGTAGAAGTGTTTTAACATCTCTTCTGAACAGCTTGGACCCAAATGTTTAGATTATGGCCCCTGGTTCCAGAACCTTCAACTATTGGAAAGAGTTTATCCTTATCCATCCTGTTCTTCCCTGTAAGTATTTTCTAGGCTTCTATCAGATCACTCCTCAACCTTCTGAATCTGAGAGAATAAAGATCCAATTAATCTAATCACTCTTTGTAGCTTCTTGGGCCTGTACTCGTTGGAGTTTAGAAGACTAAGGGGGATCTTATAGAGACTTACAAGATAGTGAAGGGGCTAGATAGGGTAGAGGCAGAGAAATTCTTTCCACTTAGGAAACCAGAACTAGAGGGCACAGCCTCAAAGTAAGGTGGGGGGGGGTGGGTTGCAGTTTAGAACAGAGTTGAGGAGGAATTCTTCTCAGAAGGTGGTGAATCTCTGGAATTCTCTGCCCATTGAAGTGGTGGAGGCTACCTCGTTGAATATGTTTAAGTCATGGGTAGATAGATTTCTGATAGATAAGGGAATTAAGGATTATGGGGAGCAGACAGGAAAGTGGAACTGATCCACTTCAGATCAGCCATGATCTTATTGAATGGTGGGGCAGGCTTGAGGGGCTAGATGGCCTACTCCTGCCTTACGTTCTTACCCCCAGATATCATTCTTGTACTGTACCCCAGTGTTATACAATGACAGACCCATCCCCACCAGTATTGTACCCCAGTGTTATACAGAGACACACCCGTCCCCACCAGTTCTGGGTACCCCAGTGTTATACAGCGACAGACCCGTTCTTTGAGAAGGTGACCAAAGAGATGGATAAGGGTAAAGCAGTTGACGTGGTATATATGGATTTTAGCAAAGTGTTTGATAAGGTGCCCCATGGTAGGCTACTACAGAAAATGCAGATGCATGGGATTGAGGGTGATTTAGCAGTTTGGATCAGGAATTGGCTAGCTGATAGAAGACAGAGGGTGGTGATTGATGGGAAATATTCAACCTGGAGTTCAGTTACAAGTGGTGTACCTCAAGGATCTGTTTTGGGGGCACTGCTGTTTGTCATTTTTATAAATGAACTAGATGAGGGTGTAGAAGGATGGATTAGTAAATTTGCTGACGACACCAAAGTTGGAGGAATTGTAGACAGTGAGGATGGATGTTACAGTTTGTAGAGGGACATAGATAAGTTGCAGAGCTGGGCCAAGAGGTGGCAGATGGAGTTTAATATGGAAAAATGTGAGGTG
Source organism: Carcharhinus amblyrhynchos (assembly GCF_965287045.1). Classification (NCBI taxonomy): domain Eukaryota; kingdom Metazoa; phylum Chordata; class Chondrichthyes; order Carcharhiniformes; family Carcharhinidae; genus Carcharhinus; species Carcharhinus amblyrhynchos. The sequence continues at coordinate 125,706,728 of NC_137331.1, forward strand.
ATTCACTTTGGTAAGAGTAACAGGAGTACAGAATATAGGGCTAATGGAAGGACTCAGTCATGTTGACGAGCAGAGAGATCTCAGGGTACATGTGCATAGCTCCCTGAAAGTTGGCACCCAGGTTGATAAGGTTGTTCAGAAGGCGTACGGTGTGTTAGCTTTTATTGGTAGAGGGATTGAATTTCGGAGCCGTGAGGTCATGTTACAACTGTACAAAACTCTGGTGCAGCCGTACTTGGAGTATTGCGTATGGTTCTGGTCGCCGTATTATAAGAAAGACGTGCAGGCATTGGAAAGGGTGCAGAGGAGGTTTACCAGGATGTTGCCTGGTATGGTGGGAAGGTCTTTGAGGAAAGGCTGAGGGACTTGTGGTTATTTTCATTGGAGAGAAGAAGGTTACGAGGTGACCTGATTGAGGCATACAAGATGATCAAAGGATTGGATAGGGTGGACAGTGAGAGCCTTTTACCTCGGATGGTGGTGGCTAACACAAGGGGACATAGCTTTAAATTAAGGGGTGGTAATTATAGGATGGATGTCAGCGGTAGGTTCTTTACTCAGAGGGTAGTAAGGGTGTGGAATGCCCTGCCTGCAGCAGTTGTGGACTCGCCAACTTTAAGGGTGTTCAAATGGTCAGTGGATAGGCATGTGGATAACACTGGAATAATTTAGGTTAAAGGGTCATTAGATTGGTTCCACTGGTCAGCGCAACATCGAGGGCTGAAGGGCCTGTATGGCACTGTAATGTTCTATGTTCTATCCCCAGCAGTACTGTACCCCAGTGTTATACAGTGACAGACCCATCCCCACCAGTACTGTACCTGAGTGTGATATAGTGACAAAGCTGAGTTACAGAGAGATTGAATAGGTTAGGACTTTATTCCCTGGAGCGTAGAAGAATGAGGGGAGATTTGATAGAGGTGCATAAGATTTTGATGGGTATGGATAGAGTGGCTGCAAGCAGGCTTTTTCCACTGAGGCTAGGGGAGAAAAAACCAGAGGGCATGGGTTAAGGGTGAAGGGGGAAAAGTTTAAAGTGAATATTAAGGGGGCTTCTTCACGCAGTGGTGGGAGCATGGAATGAGCTGCTGGATAACGTTATGTTCACCTTAGTGATGGAAAGGGATAGGCATGAACCTCGGGCCAGTGGTTTTAGCTGGGGGAAGAGTAATTATGAGGCTATTAGGAGAGAATTAGGAAACATAGGTTGGACTAGGAGATTACAGGGATTGGGAACGTCCGAAATGTGGAGTTTTTTCAAGGAGCAGCTACTGCGAGTCTGTGATAGGTATGTCCCTGTCAGGCAAGGTGGAATTGGTAAGGCTAGGGAACCGTGGTGCACCAAAAAAGTTGATTCGTTGGTTAAAAAGAAAAAGGAGGCTTATGTTCGGATGAGACGTGAGCACTCGGATAGTGCACTAGAGAGCTTTAGATTGGCTAGGAGGGAGTTGAAGAGCGAGCTAAGAAGGGCTAAAAGAGGACATGAGAAGACTTTGGCTGATAGGGTTAAGGAGAATCCTAAGGCGTTCTATAGGTATGTCAAGAACAGAAGGTTGGTTAGGGCAAGGTTAGGGCCAGTTATAGACGGCAGAGGGAAGTTATGTGTGGAACCGGAGGAGATTGGTGAAGCATTGAACCAATATTTCTCTTCGGTGTTCACGCAGGGGGACATGGATATAGCTGAGGAGGACACTGGGTTGCAGGGGAGTAGAATTGACAGTGTTACAGTTGATAAGGAGGATGTGCTGGATATTCTGGAGGGTCTGAAAATAGATAAGTCCCCTGGTCCAGATGGGATTTACCCCAGGATTCTCTGGGAGGCAAGAGAAGTGATTGCAGAGCCTCTGGCTCTGATCTTCAGGTCGTCGTTGGCCTCTGGTATAGTACCAGATGATTGGAGGTTAGCGAATGTTGTCCCATTGTTTAAGAAGGGGAACAGAGACTTCCCCGGGAATTATAGACCGGTGAGTCTCACTTCTGTTGTGGGCAAGGTTTTGGAAAAAATTATTAGGGATAGGATTTATAGTTATTTGGAGAGTAATGAGTTGATTGGAGATAGTCAGCATGGTTTTGTGGCAGGTAGGTCGTGCCTTACTAACCTTATTGAGTTTTTTGAGAAAGTGACCAAAGAGGTGGATGGGGGTAAGGCAGTGGACGTGGTGTATATGGATGTTAGTAAGGCGTTTGATAAGGTTCACCATGGTAGGCTTCTGCACAAAATGCAGATGTATGGGATTGGGGGTGATCTAGGGAACTGGATTAGGAATTGGCTAGCGGATAGGAGACAGAGGGTAGTGGTTGACGGTAAATATTCATCATGGAGTTCGGTTACAAGTGGTGTGCCTCAGGGATCTGTGTTGGGGCCACTGCTGTTTGTGATTTTTATTAATGATCTGGATGAGGGTATAGTTGGGTGGATCAGTAAATTTGCTGATGACACCAAAGTCGGAGGTGTGGTAGATAGTGAGGAAGGGTGTCATAGTTTGCAGGGAGACTTAGACAGGTTGCAGAGCTGGGCCGAGAGATGGCGGATGGAGTTTAATGCAGAGAAATGTGAGGTAATTCACTTTGGTAGGAATAACAGATGTGTTGAGTATAGGGCTAACGGGAAGACTTTGAATAGTGTGGAGGAGCAGAGGGATGTAGGTGTATGTGTACATAGATCCCTGAAAGTTGGGAATCAAGTAGATAAGGTTGTTAAGAAGGCATACAGTGTCTTGGCGTTTATTGGTAGGGGGATTGAATTTAGGAGTCGTAGCATTATGTTGCAACTGTACACAACTCTGGTGCGGCCGCACTTGGAGTATTGTGTGCAGTTCTGGTCCCCACATTACAGGAAGGATGTGGAGGCTTTGGAGAGGGTGCAGAGGAGGTTTACCAGGATGTTGCCTGGTATGGAGGGGAGATCCTATGAGGAGAGGCTGAGGGATTTGGGGTTGTTTTCGCTGGAAAGAAGGCGGCTAAGAGGGGATCTTATTGAAACATATAAGATGATTAGAGGTTTAGATAGGGTGGATAGTGATAGCCTTTTTCCTCTGATGGAAAAATCTAGCACGAGGGGGCATGGCTTTAAACTAAGGGGGGGTAGTTATAGGACAGATGTCAGGGGTAGGTTCTTTACCCAGCGGGTGGTGAGGGATTGGAATGCCCTGCCTGCTGCAGTTGTAAATGCGCCTAGTTTGGGGGCGTTTAAGAGGTCTGTGGATAGGTTTATGGACGAAAAGGGATTGGTTTAGGTTAGTGGGTCATTGTTTTTTTTTTAACTGGTCGGCGCAACATCGTGGGCCGAAGGGCCTGTTCTGCGCTGTAATGTTCTATGTTCTATGTTCTATAAAGTGGTAAATGCGGGGTCACTTTTAACGTTTCAGAAAAACTTGGATGGGTTCATGAATGAGACGGGTGTGGAGGGATATGGTTCAAGTGCAGTCAGTGGGACTAGGCAAAATATGGTTCGGTACAGACAAGAAGGGCCAAAAGGCCTGTTTCTGAGCTGTAATTTTCTATGGCTCTACAGTTTCTAAGCTTATCCTCACCAGTACTGCACCCCAGTGTTATACAATGACATACCCATCCCCACCAGTACTGTACCCCAGTGTTATACAATAAAAGAACAAAATCAGCCTGGGAAACAGGCCCTTTGGCCCAACGAGCCCGCACCGCCATCTCAACATCACCAGTCCACCTCTCTACCCACAACCCCTGTCTAATGTTTTATGGCCATCCAGATTGAGGGAAACTGATTTAGGGACAATTTATTCCTGCCAATCAGCCGAACAGCACATCTTTGGGGTGTGGGAGGAAACTGGAGCATCCGGAGAAAACCCACGCAAGCACGGGGAGAATGCCCAAACTCCCACAGACACCGGCCCAAATCCATGTGTCTACACAGCAATCAGCGATAGTCACTGAGCTGTCGTCTTGCCTAGTATCTTGTCCAGTTTAGGCACACACTAACGACATGAAGCACTAGGCCAATCTCGAACAACCAAGAGCAGCCCCAGTATGACCCATTGTGTGTATGCCCCTCGTTGGACACGAGGTGGACTGACTTAAAACCTGTGAATGAAAAGAGAAAAAACATTATCATCATACCATATGAGGATGTGTCTAGGGCAGTGGATAGAGGAGAGCCGGTGGATGTGGTCTTTCTGGATTTTCAGAAGGCGTTTGACAAGGTACCTCACAAGAGGTTATTGCAGAAGGTAAGGGGACATGGAGTTGGGGGTAGGGTGTTAGCGTGGATAGAGGATTGGTTGTCAAATAGAAGACAGAGAGTGGGGGTCAATGGGTGCTATTCGGATTGGCAGTTGGTGACTAGTGGGGTGCCCCAGGGGTTGGTGCTGGGGCCTCAGCTATTTACCATTTATATAGATGATCTGGAGGAGGGAACCGAGTGTAGGGTGTCGAAATTTGCTGATGACACCAAGATTGGGGGAACGGCAAATTGTGCGGAGGGTGTGGAGAGTCTGCAGAAGGATCTAGATAGGCTGGGCGAATGGGCCAGGAAATGGCAAATGGAATTTAATGTTGGCAAGTGTGAGGTGGTCCACTTTGGTAGGAAGAATGGTAGGAAGGACTATTACTTACGTGGCGAAAAACTGCAGCAGGTGACGGTGCAGAGGGACCTCGGGGTCCTTGTGCATGAGTCGCAAAAACCCAGCTTGCAGGTGCAACAGGTGGTCAGGAAGGCGAATGGGATGCTGGCCTTCATAGCGAGGGGGATTGAATATAAAAGTAGGGAGGTCTTGCTGCAGCTGTATAGGGCATTGGTGAGGCCACAGCTGGAGTACTGTGTGCAGTTTTGGGCGCCGCCCCTGCGCAAGGATATTTTGGCCTTGGAGGGAGTGCAGAGGAGGTTTACTAGGCTGATACCGGAGTTGAGGGGGTTGAGCTATGAGGAGAGGCTGAATAAACTAGGCTTGTACTCGTTAGAGTTTAGAAGAATGAGGGAAGATCTCATTGAGACGTATAAGATGATGAATGGGATGGATAGGATAGAGGTGGAGAGACCCTTCCCGCTCAAAAAAGACAGTAGGACTAGGGGGCACAGCCTCAAGATAAAGGGGAGGCGGTTTAGAACGGAGTTGAGGAGGAACTTCTGCACTCAAAGGGTGGTGAATCTCTGGAATTCTCTGCCCGTTGAAGTGGTGGAGGCTGCCTCGCTAAATATTTTTAAGAAGCGGGTTGATGGGTTCTTGATAAGAGAGGGGATTAAGGGTTATGGGGAGAGGGCGGGAAAGTGGAACTGAGCCACGACAGATCAGCCATGATCTTATTGAATGGCGGGGCAGGCTCGAAGGGCTAGATGGCCTACTCCTGCTCCTATTTCTTATGTTCTTATTTACATTACCAGGGATGCCCCAATGCTAATGACCCTTATTTAAAAGGATCTCCTATATCCACCCATCTCCAACTCAGTCATGTGCCTGTCTAAGTTACTCTTAAATGACTCTAGTGTGTTTGCCTCCACCACCTTACTTGGCAGAGCATTCCATACCCCCACTACCCTCTGAAAAACCTCCCTCTAATATCTGTGTTGTACTGCTCCTCCCTCACCTTAAGTCCATGGCCCCTTGTCCTACATGACTGTAGGATAAGAAATAGCTTACCTCTGTTTATCTATACCCTTCATAATCTTATATACCTCTATTAGATCCCCCCTCAGTCAGCATCTTTCAAGGGAAAAGAGCCCCAATTTCTTCAATCTTTCCTCATACCCCAGTCCTTCCATACCAGGCAACATCCTGGTAAACCTCCTCTGCACTCTCTCCAGAGTCTCCACATCCTTCTGGCAGTAAGGCGACCAGAACTGGACGCAGTACTCCAAATGCGGCCTAACCAGCGTTCTGTACAACTGCAACATTGGACTCCAGTTCTTATATTCTATACCCCTTCCTATAAAGGCTAACATACCATAGGCTTTCTTCATCACACTCTCCACTTGCACTGCCACCTTCAAAGACTTGTGCACTTGCACCCCCAGGTCTCGCTGCAATTCTATACTCCTTACGGGTTTACCCTTTATCATATAACTTCCCCCCTACATTATTCTGGCCAAAATGCATCACCTCACATCTATCCAGATTAAACTCCATTTGCCACGTATCTGCCCAATCAACCAGCCTATCAATATCCCGCTGTATTGCCAGACACTGCTCCTTACTGCCCACCAACCTAGCCATCTTGGTGTCATCAGCAAATTTGCTGATCACACCACCTACTCCCTCTTCCAAATCATTTATATACACTACAAAGAGAAGAGGTCCCAGAACCGAGCCCTGCGGCACACCACTAGTGACAGACCTCCAGCTAGAAAAAGACCCCTCCACTACTACTGACTCCTCTTTTCAAGCCAGTTCTCTACCCATCTAGATACCTGACCACATATCCCATGAGCTTTAATCTTCTGTACCAACCTACCATGAGGAACTTTGTCAAACGCCTTACTGAAATCCATATAGACGACATCAACGGCTCGTCCTTCGTCAACCGTTTTTGTCACCTCCTCAAAGAATTCTACCAGATTCGTAAGGCAAGACTTCCTTGACAAAGCCATGCTGCGTATCCTTAATCAGATCGCAACACTCCAAGTGTGCGTACATCCTATCCCTAAGAATCCTCTCCATCAACTTACCTACCACTGACGTTAAGCTCACCGGCCTATAGTTACCTGGGCTATCCCTCCTACCCTTTTTAAACAACGGTACCACGTTCGCCATCCTCTAGTCCTCTGGGATCTCACCTGTGTCCAAAGAAGAGACAACGATTCGCGTCAGAGGCCCAGCAATCTCATCCCTCGCCTCTAAGCAGCCTAGGATAAATGCACTCAGGCCCCAGAGATTTATCGGTTTTAATGCCCTCTAAAAGCCCTAACACTTCTTCCCTCGTAATCAATAGATCTTTCAATTGGTCTACTGCTCCCTCAATGACAGTACTAGACATCAAGCCCCTCTCCTTCGTGAATACTAACGCGCAAAGTATTCATTCAGGATCTCCCCCATTCCCTCTGCCTCTAAGCAGAATTCCCCACGTCTGTCCCTGAGAGGACCGATTTTACCCCTAGCCACCCTTTTCTTAAGATAGGAGTAAAACGCCTTTGGATTCTCCTTAACCCTACCGCCAAAGCCATCTCATGCCCCCTCTTTGCTCTCCCAACTCCCCGTTTGAGATCCCTCCTACTCTGTATTCGTCCAACGCTCTCTCCGTTCCCAGCTGCTTAGACCTGACATACACCTCTCGTTTCTTCCTAACTAGGTCTTCTATATCTCTAGTAATCCACGGTTCCCTAATCCTACCTTTCCCATCCTTTCTCCTAACCGGCACATACCTTTCCTGCACCCTTTGCAGTTTTCCCTTGAAAGACTCCCACATGCCTAACGTGGTCTTGCCGTCCAACAGCCTATCCCAGTCTGTATCCCTAAGCTCCTGCCTAATCTGGCTGTATCTAGCCTTCCCCCAATTTAGCACCCTCCCCTTAGGACAGCTGTCGTCTTTTTCCGTTCGTATCCTAAAGTAGACGGAGTTGTGGTCACTATTAGCCACATGTTCACCTACCGCAACCTCAACCACCTGACCCGGCTCATTTCCCAGAACTAAATCCAGTATCGCCCCCTCTCTAGCCGGGCTATCTACATATTGTTGCAAGGATCCTTCCAATACACATCTTACGAATTCCTCCCCATCAGACCCCCCAGCTCTAGGCACTTTCCAATCCACCCCAGGGAGATTAAAATCTCCCACTGCAACAACCCTATTCTTCCTACACTTATCCAAAATGTCCCTACATATACCCTCTTCCACTGCCTGCAGGCTATCAGGCGGCCTATAGGACACTCCTAGCATAGTAACAGCCCCCTTCCCATTCCTCAACTCCACCCACAGAGACTCAATTTCCAACCCCTCCATGTTATCCTCCCTCTGCACCGCTGTGATCTGCTCCCTAACTAAGAGCGCCACTCCCCCTCCTCTTTTCAACCCTCTATCACGCCTAAAACACTTATACCCCGGAATATTTAGCTGCCAGTCCTGCCCCTCCTTTAACCACGTCTGTCACTGCCACCACATCTAAATTCCTCACGAACATCAAGGCCCTAAGTTCATCCGACTTTCCCGTCACACTCCTTGCATTAAAACAGATGCACCTAAGATCCTCAGGCCCTCTCGGATCCTCCTTCTCCTGGGGGATTTCCCTATCAACTAGACTTCCCCTGACCTCCAACTCACTCCCAGTGCCTGAGCTGTCTCTCTCCTCCCCATCCCCCCTCCATACTAGTTTAAACCCTGCCTAAACACTCCAGCCAACCTCCCAGCTAAAATATGTGTCCCCTTCCCATTTAAGTGTTCCCTATCCCTCTTATACAAGTGCCCTTCCTTTGCAAAGACTTCCCAATGGTCAACAAAACTAAAACCCTCTGTCCTGCACCAATCCCTCAGCCATGCATTCAGCTGCAGGATCTCATTATTCTTATCCCTGCTATCTCTGGGCACTGGCAGCAGCCCAGAGATCGCCACCCTGGAGGCCCTACACTTCAGCCTGGCTCCCAACTCCCTGAACTGCGTACGTATTTCCCCCCTACTCTTCCTTCCTACGTCCTTCTTTCCTACATGTATAATTACATCCGCCTGGGTCCCTTGGCCCTTCAAGATTCCCTCTACCCTCTGACACATCCTGTACCCAAGCTCCAGGGAGGCAGACCACCATCCTGGAGTCCCACTTTTGCCCACAGAACCACCTATCAATTCCTCTAACCCTCCCATCCCCCACCACTATTTCACATCCAGCCCCTTTCCTTCCCTCTGAGGCATTTTCCTCTTCCCCTCATGCCCTTTCCACTTCAGTTGGTGCCTTACCCCTGCTATCTTGAGAGACTACCCCTGGGGTAGCCTTTGGAACACTACTCTCCTTTTTCCCCTTCCTAACTGTAACCCACCCATCCCCCCTCCTTAACTCTGAGATCCCCTCTTGAACCTGGTTCCTATTCATTTGTGCCTCATTTTCCCTCACTAAAAATAAATCCTCCAGCCTCAACTCCAGTTGCCTAACCCAGGCCCTCAAACACTGCAACTCCAGACATTTGGTGCAGATGTGGACCCTCTGGAGATGCTGTGTCTCCAGGAACTCCCACATATTGCACCTTACACAGCTGACACATCTCCCCATGGTCCCTGCCATTTATTTGACTAACCTCAGTCCTATGGACACACTTTGAAAAACTTGACCAGTAACTCACCTTGCCTAAGCCCTGTGAGCCAAAGCCCTTGAAGTACTCACTCAGCACCCACTCCCAACACTACCTGCTATCTACTGTGGCCTTGTTTTTATACTCCCTCACTCCCTTCCCAACAGCCCTTGCACCTAGGACCCTCTATTGAAAGCACAAAGGGAAAAAAAAAACCCCACAACCCAGCAATGCAATTTAAAAAATGACATACCCATCCACACCAGTACCATACCCCAGTGTTATACAATGACAGACCATACACACCAGTACTGTACCCCAGTGTTATACAATGACATACCCATCCCCACCAGTACTGTACCCCAGTGTTATACAGTGACATACCCATCTCCACCAGTATTGTACCCCAGTGTTATACAGCGACAGACCTGTCCCCACCAGTACTGTACCCCAGTGTTATACAATGACATACCCATCCCCATCAGTACTGTACCCCAGCGTTATACAGTGACAGACCCGTCCCCACCAGTACTGTACCCCAGTGTTATACAATGACATACCCGTCCCCACCAGTACTGTACCCCACTGTTATACAGCGACAGACCCGTCCCCACCAGTACTGTACCCCAGTGTTATACAGTGACAGACCCATCCCCACCAGTACTGTACCCCAGTGTTGGACAATGACAGACCCGTCCCCACCAGTACTGTACCCCACTGTTATACAGTGACACACCCGTCCCCACCAGTACTGTACCCCAGTGTTATACAGTGACAGACCCGTCCCCACCAGTACTGTACCCCAGTGTTATACAGAGACAGACCCGTCCCCACCAGTACTGTACCCCAGTGTTATACTGCGACAGATTCGTCCCCACCAGTACTGTACCCCAGTGTTGTACAATGACTGACCCGTCCCCACCAGTACTGTATCCCAGTCTTATACAATGACATACCTGTCCCCACCAGTACTGTACCCCAGTGTTATACTGCGACAGACCCATCCCCATCAGTACTGTACCCCAGTGTTATGCAGTGACAGACCCGTTCCCACCAGTACTGTACCCCAGTGTTATACTGTGACAGACCTGTCCCCACCAGTACTGTACCTCAGTTATATATTGTAATCAAAGAGCTTTATGTGTAACCTGCACTGTACTTGTCATGAGCTTGTGTATGATTGAATACAAAGGAGTGAGTTACAGGTTAGAATCTAATCAGGTTTTAGTGTTTGCCTTTTGTTTTGCTATGTAGATATTGGATACAGCAGTGGGTATGGACCTTCCATGTACAGCGCCTATGCTGATCCCAGCAGCATTGGGAGCATTGATGGATTTGCCACGGATTCCTGGAACAACCGGAAGATACGGCACATGTTTATCCAGAAGGTACATTTGTGTCCCGTTCAAATCTGGGCAACCGAAGGTCAAAAAAGTGATGCTGCTTGTCACACACCTATCCCCTTCCACCTGTGTCCTTACACCCCTGCCCCCACCCAGTCCGTGCATCTCCACCCCTGAACCTTGCCCTCTACCCCTCTCCATCCCCCCCAGCCCGAACATAAGAAATAGGAACTGGAGTGGGCCATCTAGCCCCTCGAGCCTGCCCCGCCACTCAATAAGATCATGGCTGATCTGAAGTGGATCAGTTCCACTTACCCATCTGCTCCCCATAACCCTTAATTCCCTTATCGATTAGAAATCTATCTAGCCGCGACTTAAACATATTCAACGAGGTAGCCTCCACCACTTCAATGGGCAGAGAATTCCAGAGATTCACTCCCCTCTGAGAGAAGAAGTTCCTCCTCAACTCTGTTATAAACTGACCCCCCCCCCCTTATTTTGAGGCTGTGCCCTCTAGTTCTTGTTTCCTTTCTAAGTGGAAAGAATCTCTCTACCTCTATCCTATCTAGCTCCTTCGTTATCTTATATGTCTCTATAAGAGCACCCCTCAGCCTTCTAAACTCCAATGTGTACAGGCCCAATCTATTCAATCTCTCCTCATAAGCTAACCCCCTCATCTCCATTATCAACCTGGTGAACCTTCTCTGTACTCCCTCCAAGGCCAATATATCCTTTCGCAAATAAGGCGACCAAAATTGCACACAGTACTCCAGTTGCGGCCTCACCTGTGCCTTGTACAGTTGCAGCAAGACCTCCCTACTTTTATATTCTGTCTCCCTCGCGATAAAGGCCTACATTCCATTCGCCTTCTTGATCACCTGCTGCACCTGCAAGACTGAGTTTTTGCGATTCATGCACAAGGACCCCCAGATCCCTCTGCACAGTAGCATGTTGTAATTTTTCACCATTTAAATAATATTCCATTTTATTATTATTTCTTCCAAAGTGGATAACCCCACATTTGCCAACATTACACTCCATCTGCCAGATCCTCACCCATTCACTCAGCCTGTCCAAATCTCTCTGCAGATTTTCCGCGTCCTCCACACAATTCGCTTTTCCACTCACCTTCGTGTCATCAGCAAACTTTGTATCCCTACAGTCAGTCCACTCCTCCAGATCGTCTGTGTAAATGGTAAACAGTTGAGGCCGGAGCACCGATCACTGCAGTATGCCACTAGTCACCAACTGCCAACCAGAAAAGCACCCATTTATTCCAACTCTCTGCTTCCTGTTAGATAGCCAATCCTCAATCCACGCCAGCACTTTACCCCCAACTCTGTGTACCCTAACCTTCTGTAGCAATCTTTTGTGAGGCACCTTATTGAACGCCTTCTGGAAATCTAAAAACATCACATCCACCGGTTCCCCTCTGTCAACTGCACTAGTCACATCTTCATAAAAATCCAGTAAATTCGTCAAACGTGACTTCCCCATCATGAATCCATGCTGCGCCCGCTTGATCGAACCATTCCTTTCCAGATATCCTGCTATTTCTTCTTTAATGATGGATTCCAACATTTTCCCAACTACAGACATTAAGCTAACTGGCCTGTCGTTACCTGCCTTTTGTCTACTTCCTTTTTTTAAACAGCAGCGTATCAGTAGCTGTTTTCCATCAGTCGGCACTTCCCCAGAATTTTGATAAATAACTACTAACACATCTGCTATTACTTCTGCCATTTCTTTCATGGCATGCATTCCATCCGGGCCCGGGGACTTGTCTACCTTCAGTCCCATTAGTCTACCAAGCACTACCTCTTTAGTAACAGCAATTGTATTAAGGACCTCACCTCCTACCAACACTCGATTGTTAATATTCAATAAGCTATTTGTGTGCTCCTCCGTGATGACCAACACAAAAAACTTATTTAAAGTCTCAGCCATTTCCTCGTTTCCCAAAACCCCAGCCATTACCCCTTTATGACCCCATCTTGACTATTGGTCTCACCCCCGATCTTTGGCACACCCACCCTGGCACTGGCCACTGCCTACTCTTTCTCACTTATTCAGTGTGGTGCCTTTGTTCCCCATTTCCTCCCTCACCAACACTCCTCTCCCCATTGATCTTCGGTCTGCCTCTCAGCAGTGTACCCTTGTCTCTGCTTCCACTGCTTGGAAGGTAATGTTTTACTTAATGGTGTAATGAACCTAGACTGATCTTTATGAACTCTTGTACTCCCACCAGGTTTATGCCATCTTGATGGCACAGCTAATAGTGACCTTTGGAATCGTGGCAGTCTTTATGTTCTGGTAGGTGTCTTCATTATGTTCTAATAACTAAGCTGGTGCTTAACTCACTCTGTGTTGTTTTCTTTCCCTTCTCTTTCCCCAATCAGCTGAATTTTTAAAAATTTATTCATGGAACATGGGCGTGGCTGTCTGGCCAGCATTTATTACCCGTCCCTAGTTGCCTGACTGAAGTTGAGAGTCAGCTACATTGCTGTGGCTCTGGAGTCACGTGTAGGCCAGACCACGTAAGAACTTCAGATTTCCTTCCTTAAAGGACATTAGTGAACCAAATGGGTTTTTCTGACAATAGGCAATGGTTTCATGGTCATCAGTAGATTCTTAATTCCGGATTTTTTTTATTGAATTCAAATTCCATCATTTGCTGTGGCGAGATTTGAATCTGAGTCTCTAGCATATTAACTGAGTTTCCAGATTAATAATCTAGTGATAATACAACTAGGCCAATGCCCCCTCTCAATGAGTTTCCCAGTGCAAACTGACAGAGAGAACAGAGTTTCAGGCTCCGTCCTTTGGTGAGAGCACATCTGAAATATTGCATGCAGGCTATCTGCCAAAGGATATACTTGCCATAGAGGGATTGCAGTGAAGGGTCAACAGACTGATTCCTGGGATGGCAGGATTGTCATACAAGGAGAGATTAGGTTGACTGGACCTGTATTCATTAAAATTTAGAAGACTAAGAGGGGATCTCATTAAAACATATAAAATCCTGACAGCGCCGGACAGACTAGATGCAAGGATGTTGTTTCCTCTGGCTGGAGGGCTCTATTGCAAAGGGTCACAGTCCCAGAATGTGGGTCAGGTCATTTAGGATGGATGAATGGCAGATGGAGAAATTTCTTCACTCAGAGGCTGGTGAACTGTGGAATTCTCTCCCACAGAAAGCTGTGGAAGCTAAGTCACTGAATATATTTCAGAAGGAAATAGATTTCCATGGGTACGTTTTCCAGTCCTGCCTATCGTAGGAATTGTTGCAGTGGGACGACAATTTCACGGATCACTGAAATGTCCATTGATTCCGGATAGGTATTTCCAGTGTCAGATTGGAAAGGACCCGAAGATTGCGCCTACAGACTCTAAAGATGTTAAGGTGTACGGAGAGAACGTGAGAATAATGTTGAGATAGAGATTCAGCTGTGATCATACTGAATGGCAGAGAGGCTAAAAGAGCCTGTATTTCTAAGATTGTGTTCAATTGGTCCAACTCCGCTGAGGCTGTGGTGGGAGATGCGACTATTATCGGAATCAGGACTCAGAGCGAAAGATGGACAAAAGCCTTATGAGAGCTAGAAGGAGGCATGAGAAGTCCTTGGTGGGCCGGGTAAAAGAAAACCCCAAGGCTTTTTACTGTTCCGTGAAAAATAAAAGAATGACCAGGGTGAGGTTAGGGCCAGTCAAGGATAGTAGTGGGAACTTGTGCATGGAGTCAGAAGAGATAGGAGAGGAGATGAATGAATACTTCAGCGTTTACCAAGGAGAGGGGCCATGTTTTTGAGGATGAGAGTGTGATACAGGCTGATAGGCTGGAGGGGAAGATGTCCTGAGAGAAGATGTATTAGCAATTTTAAAAAACCTGAGGGTCAGTAGATCCCCTGGGCCAGATGGGATATATCTTAGGATTCTTTGGGAGGCAAGGGATGAGATTGTAGAGCCTTTGGCTTTGGTCTCTGGGTCCTCACTGTCCATGGGGATAGTGCCAGAGGACTGGAGAGTGGCAAATGTTGTTCAAGAAAGGAAATAGGAATGACCCTGGTAATTATAGGCCGGTTAGTCGTACTTCAGTGATCGGTAAGTTAATGGAAAAGGTGAGGGATAGGATTTATGACCATTTGGAAAGATGCAGCTTAATCCGGGATAGGCAGTATGTATTCGTAAAGGTTGAGTCTTGCCTCACAAATTTGATTGAACTTTTTGAGGAGGTAACTAAGTCTGTAGATGAAGGTAGAGCAGTTGATGTTGTATACATGGATTTTAGTAAGGTGTTTGATAAGGTTCCCCATGGTAAGCTCATGAAGAAAGTAAGGAGATGTGGGATAGAGGGAAATTTGGCCAATTGGATAAGTAATTGGCTGTCTCATTGAAGTGGAGATGCTGGTGTTGGACTGGGGTAAACACGCTGTTCCTTTGTCAGGATGAGTGGAGAGCTCTGTCCACTCTCCACTCACCTGATGAACCAACAGCATTCCAAAAGCTAGTGGCATTTACTATCAAATAAACTTGTTGGACTTTAATCTGGTGTTGTGAGACTTCTTACTGTCTCATAGAAGAGAGAGAGTGGTGGTGGAGGGAAAATTTTCAGACTGGAGGCCAGTTACCAGCGGTGTGCCACAGGGATCAGTGCTGGGTTCTCTGTTATTTCTGATTTTTATCAATGACTTGGAAGAGGGGGCTGAAGGGTGGGTCAGTAAATTTGCTGACGACACCATGATTGGTGAAGTAGTGGATGAGGTGGAGGGCTGTTGTAGGCCACCAAGAGACATTGATAGGATGCAGAGCTGGGCTGAAAAGTGGCAGATGGTGTTTAACCCTGATAAGTGCGAGGTGATTCATTTTGGTAGGACAAACTTGAATGCGGATTACAGGGTCAACGACAGGGTTCTGAGGAATGTGGAGGAACTGAGAGATCTTGGGGTTCATTCATCCACAGATCTCTGAAGGTTGCCACTCAAGTGGATAAAGCTATGAAGAAGGCATATAGTGTGTTAGCGTTTATTAACAGGGGGTTAGAGTTTAAGAGCTGTGGGGTTATGCTGCAACTATACCTTGGTGAGACCACATTTGGAATATTGTGTGCAGTTCCGGTCACCTCACTATAAGAAGGATGTGGAAGCATTGGAGAGAGTGCAGAGGAGATTTACCAGGATGCTGCCTGGTTTGGAGGGTAGGTCTTATAAAGAAAGGTTGAGGGAGCTATGATTTTTCCCTTTAGAGCAGAGGAGGATGGGAGGCGACTTAATAGAGGTTTATAAGATAATGAGGGGGATAGATAAAGTGGACGTGCAGAGACTATTTCCTCGGGTGGATGGAGCTGTTATTAGGAGGCATAATTATAAGGTTCATGGTGGGAGATATAGGAGGGATAGACTAATGGGACTGAAGGTGGACAAGTCCCCAGGACCGGATGGAATGCATCCCAGGGTTCTGAAGGAAATGGCAGAGATGATAGTGGATGCCTTAGTAATTATTTATCAAAATTCGCTGGACTCCGAGGAGGTACCAGAAGATTGGAAAATGGCTAATGTTACGCCGCTGTTTAAAAAAGGTAGCAGACAAAAGGCAGGGAATTATAGGTTGGTTAGTTTAACGTCTGTTAACATAAGAACATAAGAAATAGGAGCAGGAGTAGGCCATCTAGCCCCTCGAGCCTGCCCCGCCATTCAATAAGATCATGGCTGATCTGTCGTGGCTCAGTTCCACATTCCCGCCCTCTCCCCGTAACCCTTAATCCCCTTGCCTATCAAAAACCTATCAACCCGCGTCTTAAAAATATTGAGCGAGGCAGCCTCCACCACTTCAACGGGCAGAGAATTCCAGAGATTCACCACCCTTTGAGTGAAGAAGTTCCTCCTCAACTCCATTCTAAACCGCCCCCCCTTTATCTTGAGGCTGTGCCCTCTAGTCCTACTGTCCTTTCTGAGCGGGAAGAGTCTCTCCACCTCTATCCTATCCATCCCATTCAACATCTTATACGTCTCAATGAGATATCCCCTCATTCTTCTAAACTCTAACGAGTACAAGCCTAGTTTATTCAGCCTCTCCTCATAGTTCAACCCCCTCAACTCCGGAATCAGCCTAGTAAACCTCCTCTGCACTCCCTCCAAGGCCAAAATATCCTTGCGTAAGTGCGGCGACCAAAACTGCGCACAGTACTCCAGCTGCGGCCTTACCAGTGCCCTATACAGCTGCAGCAAGACCTCCCTACTTTTATATTCAATCCCCCTCGCTATGAAGGCCAGCATCCCATTCGCCTTCCTGACCACCTGCTGCACCTGCAGGCTGGGTTTTTGCGACTCATGCACAAGGACCCCGAGGTTCCTCTGCACTGTCGCATGCTGCAGTTTTTCGCCACGTAAGTAATAGTCCTTCCTACCATTATTCCTACCAAAGTGGACAACCTCACATTTGCCAACATTAAATTCCATTTGCCAGCTCCTGGCCCATTCGCCCAGCCTATGTAGATCCTTCTGCAGACTTTCCACACCCTCTGCACAATTTGCCGTTCCACCAATCTTGGTGTCATCAGCAAATTTCGACACCCTACACTCGGTTCCCTCCTCCAGATCATCCATATAAATGGTGAATAGCTGAGGCCCCAGCACCGACCCCTGGGGCACTCCACTAGTCACCAACCACCAATCCGAATAGCACCCATTGACCCCCACTCTCTGCCTCCTATTTGACAACCAATCCTCTATCCACGCTAACACCCTACCCCCAACTCCATGCCCCCTGACCTTCTGTAATAACCTGTTGTGAGGCACCTTGTCAAACGCCTTCTGAAAATCAAGAAACACCACATCCACCGGCTCTAGACACATCCTCATAGAACTCCAATAAATTCGTCAGACACAACTTCCCCTTAACAAAACCGTGCTGCATCTGCTCTACCAAACAATTCTCCTCAAGATGCCTCGCTATTTTCTCCTTGATCACGGATTCTAACATTTTTCCTACAACAGACGTTAAACTAACCGGCCTATAATTGCCCGCCTTTTGCCTGCCACCCTTCATAAACAACGGCATAACATTAGCCGTTTTCCAATCTTCCGGCACTTCCCCGGAATCCAGTGACGTTTGGAAAATAATCACCAAGGCATCCACTATCACCTCCGCCATTTCCTTCAGAACCCTTGGATGCATTCCATCCGGTCCTGGGGACTTGTCCACAATCAGTCCCTCCAGTCTGTCGAGCACCATCTCTCTAGTAACAATAATGTCATTCAGGCCCTCCACTCCTACCATCTTTCCATCGCTAACACCCGGCAAATTATTCACGTCCTCCTCCGTGAAGACCGAAACAAAAAAGTTATTCAGGGCCTCAGCCATTTCCCCATCCCCTACCACTAAGTCCCCCCTCTCATCCTCTAAAGGTCCAACGTTCACCCTAGCCAGCCTCTTCCTTTTTATGTATTTATAAAAACTCTTGCTATCCTTTTTTATATTAAGCGCTAGCCCAGCTTCATAGTTTATCCTACCCTTCTTTATCAACTTCTTTGTCATTCTTTGTTGACATTTAAACCTCTCCCAATCCTCTTCTCGCCCACTATTCTTAGCTACTCTAAACGCATCCGCTTTTAATTTAACACTTTCCTTCACCTCCTTCGTTATCCACGGCTGATTATCTCTCCTCCTACGATCCTTTTTAACCATCGGAATAAATTTCTGCTGAGCACCAAGAAAGATCTCCTTAAAGATCCTCCACTGTTCCTCAGCAGACCTACCGTCCAATGCACTCCCCCAATCAACATTCGCCAATTCCTCTCTCATCCTACCATACTCCCCTCTGTTCAAACAAAGGACACATGTCCGGGAACCCACTTTCTCCTCCTCCATCTGCATCAGAAACTCCACCATACAATGATCACCCTTCCCAAGAGGATCCTTCACGACAAGGTCCCTAATTCTACCCGCTTCATTACATAACACCAGATCCAAGATAGCTCGCTCCCTCGTCGGCTCCAACACACATTGTTCGAGGAAACTATCCCGGCAGCATTCCAAGAACTCCTCCTCAAGCCCACCATGTCCAACATGGGTCGACCAATCAATATGTAGATTGAAATCCCCCATAATTATCGCTGTCCCATTCCTGCACGCCGCATTTATTTGCGCGTTAACAGCCCGCCCCACCTCCAGATCATTATTCGGGGGCCTATAAACAACACCCACCAGCGTCTTCCTCCCTTTGCTGTTCCTAATCTCCACGTTCTGCTCTTTGGTTCCTATATCATCCCTTACTACCACCCTGATGCTATCCTTAATCAGCAGAGCTACGCCCCCCCCTTTTTCCTCCTGCCTATCCTTCCTAAACACTTGATACCCCTGGACATTCAGCTCCCAGTCCCTGTCACCTTGCAGCCACGTCTCAGTAATGGCCACCAGATCATGTGCATGAGTCGCAAAAACCCAGCTTGCAGGTGCAGCAGGTGGTCAGGAAGGCGAATGGGATGCTGGCCTTCATAGCGAGGGGGATTGAATATAAAAGTAGGGAGGTCTTGCTGCAGCTGTATAGGGCATTGGTGAGGCCGCAGCTGGAGTACTGTGTGCAGTTTTGGGCGCCGCACCTGCGCAAGGATATTTTGGCCCTGGAGGGAGTGCAGAGGAGGTTTACTAGGCTGATACCGGAGTTGAGGGGATTGAGCTATGAGGAGAGGCTGAATAAACTAGGCTTGTACTCGTTAGAGTTTAGAAGAATGAGGGGAGATCTCATTGAGACGTATAAGATGATGAATGGGATGGATAGGATAGAGGTGGAGAGACTCTTCCCGCTCAAAAAAGACAGTAGGACTAGGGGGCACAGCCTCAAGATAAAGGGGAGGCGGTTTAGAACGGAGTTGAGGAGGAACTTCTTCACTCAAAGGGTGGTGAATCTCTGGAATTCTCTGCCCGTTGAAGTGGTGGAGGCTGCCTCGCTAAATATTTTTAAGAAGCGGGTTGATGGGTTCTTGATAAGAGAGGGGATTAAGGGTTATGGGGAGAGGGCCGGAAAGTGGAACTGAGCCACAACAGATCAGCCATGATCTTATTGAATGGCGGGGCAGGCTCGAAGGGCTAGATAGATGGCCTACTCCTGCTCCTATTTCTTATGTTCTTATGTTCTTATATCCATTTGTGCTGATCTGCGCCACCAGCTCATCCACTTTATTCCAAATGTTTCGTGCATTCAGATAAAGTGCCTTCATCCCAGCCTTCACCTGTACCCTATTTGCCAGAACGCCACCAACCATACTCATGCCCCCTACTCCTTTTATTATTGGGACATCCTTGGCCTCCTCCCTTACCTGCACCCTCTCCTTTACTTTAGACCCCGTAATGTCACCTACCCTCACACCCTCCCCCCCCACAATTAGTTTAAAGCCCTGTCTACAGTCCTGTTTACACGATTAGCCAGGAGTCTGGTCCCAGCATGGTTCAGACCAACCCCATCCCACCTGAACAGGTCCCACCTACCTCAATACTGATGCCAATGCCCCATAAATTCAAACCCATTCCTCCCACACCAATCCCTGAGCCACCCATTCACTTCCTTAATCTTATCAACCCTACGCCCGTCTGCACTTGGTTCAGGCAGTAGTCCGGAGATAACCACCTTGTCGGTTCTACTTTTTAATTCCATTCCCAGCTTTTCAAACTCCCTCCCCAGATCCTCAGTTCGCATTTTGCCTACGTCATTGGCACCCACATGTACTACAAAGACCGGATTCTCACCCTCCCACTCCAGGTTCCTCTGCAGCCCAGATGCGACATCCTGGACCCGAGCACCAGGCAGACAACACACCCTTCTGTGCACTTTGTCATTGTGACAAAGGACAGTGTCAATACCCTTAACCACACTATCCCCAATTACTACTACGTTCCTTTTCACCTTCTCTTTGCCTATGACCTGTGTCTGCATCACTGTACCGTGTGCAGTTTGCTCACCAACCTCACCGCCCTCGTTCTTTGTCCACACTGGAAGCAAGAACCTCAAACCTGTTATGCAGATTGAGAAGCTGAGGCATTTGGTCCCCACCCTCCTTCCTCCGGTCCCCACCCTCCTTCCTCCGGTCCCTACCCTCCTTCCTCTCCGCAGCCCCCTCCTGTTCCTGACCCTTAGAGTTAGCCAGTCTAGGGGGGGTGGATGTCACTTGCACCCCATTGTCAGTGGCACCCTCCCTCCCCCTGATGAGCCTCAGTGTCTGTAGCTCAGAGGCCAGCTCATCTACTTTGAGCTGGAGCTGCTCCAGCAACCTGCACTTACTGCAGACATGGTCACATGGAAGGACCCTGGGGTCTACCAGCTCCCACATCATACAGAAACAGCACATCACATGCCCCTCCATTATTCCCTGTAGTAATATTGAACGAATTCAACGCAAACTTACCTGGCCCTTTTCTCCCAAGCCCTTTGAACCTAAGCCCTAGTAGCTCACTCTGCTTCCCTCTCACTCCGCTGCCCGCTCCGACGCTGCCTACTGTCTACACCAGGGCTCCTTTTAAACCTGGCGCTGTTTAAAAGCCTGCTTACCCACAAATCCCTGCTATCCACGCCCTTTGAATTCTTAAAGCGGCAAACACAAAAAGCCCGCGAAAATGCTTTAAACTTATTTAAACAGGTTTTAAACTGTTGTTGGAAAAATGCTTGAATCTGTCATCAAAAAAGAAATAGTGAGGCACCTAGAAAAGAATGGTTTGATAGAGCAGACGCAGCACGGATTCGTTACGGAGTCGTGTTTGACGAATTTATTGGATTTCTATGAGGATGTGACTAGAGTGATAGACAGAGGGGAACTGGTGGATGTGGTGTTTTTAGATTTTCAAAAGGTGTTTGATAAGGTGCCTCATAAAAGGTTGCCAGAGAAGGTTAGGGTGCACAGAGTTGGGGGTAAGGTGTTAGCATGGATAGAGGATTGGTTGTCTAATAGGAAGCAGAGAGTTGGTATCAATGGGTGCTATTCGGATTGGCGGTTGGTGACTAGTTAGTGGAGTGCCGCAGGGATCGGTGCTGGGGCCTCAGCTATTTACCATTTATATAGATGATCTGGAGGAGGGGGCTAAGTATAGGGTGACGAAGTTTGCTGATGACACGAAGATGAGTGGAAAAGCAAATTGCGTGGAGGGTGTGGGAAGCCTGCAGAGGGATCTGGATAGGCTAAGCGAGTGGGCGAGGACCTGGCAGATGGAGTATAATGTTAGCAAGTGTGAGGTTATCCACTTTGGCAGGAATAATAGTAGGAGGGATTACTATTTAAAGGGCGAAAAGCTGCAGCAAGCTATGGTGCAGAGGGACCTGGGGGTCCTTGTGCCTGAGTCGCAAAAACCCAGTCTGCAGGTGCAGCAGGTGATCAAGAAGGCGAATGGAATGCTGGCCTTTATAGCGAGGGGGATAGAATATAAAAGTAAGGAGGTCTTGCTGCAATTGTGCAGGGTACTGGTGAGGCCGCAGCTGCAGTACTGTGTGCAGTTTTGGTCGCCGTACTTGCGCAAGGATATATTGGCCTTGTAGGGAGTACAGAGGAGGTTCACTAGGCTGATACCAGAGATGAGGGGGTTGGACTATGAAGAGAGACTAAATAGACTGGGTCTGTTCTCGTTGGAGTTTAGAAGGATGAGGGGGAATCTTATAGAGACGTATAAGATAAAGGGATGTATAGGGTAAAGGTAGAGAGATTCTTCCCGCTTAGAAAGGATAGCAGGACTAGAGGACACAGCCTCAAGATAAGTGGGGGGGCATTTTAGATCAGAGTTGAGGAGGAACTTCTTCACTCAAAGGGTGGTGAATCTCTGGAATTCTCTGCCCGTTGAAGTGGTGGAGGCTACCTTGCTAAATATATTTAAGTCACGGGTAGATAGGTTTTTGACAGACAGGGGAATTAAGGGTTATGGGGAGAAAGCGGGAAAGTGGAACTGATCCACTTCAGATCAGCCATGATCTTTTTGAGTGGCGGAGCAGGCTCGAAGGGCTAGATGGCCTACTCCTGCTCCTATTTCTTATGTTCTTATGTTCGAGGTAGATTCTTTACTCAGAGAGTGGTTGGGGTGTGGAATACACTGCCTGCTGCGATAGTGGAGTCGGACACTTTAGGAACTTACAGGCAGTTATTGGATAGGCACATGGAGCACTCCAGAATTATAGGGAGTGGGTAGCTTGATCTTGGTTTCGGACAAAGCTCGGCACAACATTGAGGGCCGAAGGGCTTGTACTATGCTGTACTGTTCTATGTTCAATGGAAACAGGCCCTTCGGCCCAACACCCTGGCACCACCCCTCCCAATACCACCCCACCCCCCCCGAACCCCACACCCCCACCCCCACATTCCTGTACCCTCACAACTCCCCCCCAGCTCCCCACAACTCCCTCCAGCCCCCCACATCCACAACGCCACCCCCCGCATCCACACATCCCCCACTCCCACATCCCCCAACCCCTGCACCACCCCACCCCCACAACCCTCCACACCCCCGCACACCCCACCCCCAGTCTCACAACTCTCCCCAACGCCTGCATCCACACACCCTCCACTCCCGCACCCCCTCGCTCCCACAACCCCTGTCCCTGCACCCTGCACCACCCACAACCCCCCCACACCCCACCCCCACAATTCCCCCCACCCACCCGCATCCTCCAGCCCCTGCAACCCCGCCCCGCAACCGCACCCCCACAACCCCTGCCCCTCACACCATCCACCCCCACAATCCCCCCGCCCCTGCGCCTCCCCCACTCCTCACCCACCGCATCCCCTCCTGCCCTCACACCCCCCACTCCCACAACCACCCTGCCCCCACAACCCCTCACTCCTGCGCCCCCTCATCCCACAGCCCCCACATGCACCCCGCCCCTCGATCTTCCAACCAATACCCCGACCCCCGACTCCTCCTGACCTGCCTCCCTCCAGCTTGCTCACATCCCTAACGTTCTAACTCTCTCTGACCGAGGTAAGGCAGAAGTTAATCAAATACAGTTTATCTTTAACAAATCCACATGAAGACTTTTATTAATCCGCGTTTTTGGATAACAAAGAAAATTACAGCGCAGGAACAGGCCCTTCGGCCCTCCAAGTCTGCACTGACCATGCTGCCCAACTTAACTAAAACCCCCTACCCTTATAAGAACATAAGAAATAGGAGCAGGAGCAGGAGTAGGCCATCTAGCCCCTCGAGCCTGCCCCGCCATTCAATAAGATCATGGCTGATCTGTCGTGGCTCAGTTCCACATTCCCGCCCTCTCCCCATAACCCTTAATCCCCTCTCTTATCAAAAACCCATCAACCCGCGTCTTAAAAATATTGAGCGAGGCAGCCTCCACCACTTCAACGGGCAGAGAATTCCAGAGATTCACCACCCTCTGAGTGAAGAAGTTCCTCCTCAACTCCGTTCTAAACCGCCCCCCGCTTTATCTTGAGGCTGTGCCCCCTAGTCCTACTATCCTTTCTTCCGGGGACCATATCCCTCTATTCCTACCCTATTCACGTAACTGTCAAGACACCCCTTAAAACTCACTATCGTATCCGCTTCCACTACCTCCCCCAGCATGGAGTTCCAGGCACCCACCACCCTCTGTGTAAAAAACTTGCCTCAAACATCATCTTTAAACCTTGCCCCTCACACCTGAAACCTGTGCCCCCTAATTATTGTGATTGTATTACTGTTGTTTGAGATTGTAATAATTGTTTTCAAAGCTTGCAGAGGGACTTGGATCAGCTCGAAAAATGGGCTGAAAAATGGCAAATGGAATTTAACGCAGACAAGTGTGAGGTATTGCACTTTGGAAGGACAAACCAAGTAGAACGTACAGGGTAAATGGTAGGACTCTGAAGAGTGCAGTAGGACAGAGGGATCTGGGAATATAGGTACAGAATTCCCTAACAGTGACGTCACGGGTGGATAGGGTCGTAAAGAGTGCTTTTGGAACATTGGCCTTTATAAATCAGAGTATCAAGTATAAAAGTTGGAGTGTTATGGTAAGGTTATATAAGGCATTGGTGAGGCCGAATTTAGAGTATTGTGTACAGTTTTGGTCACCTAGTTACAGGAAGGATGTAAATAAGGTTGAAAGAGTGCAGAGAAGGTTCACAAGGATGTTGCCGGGACTTGAGAAGCTGAGTTACAGAGAGATTGAATAGATTAGGACTTTATTCCCTGGAGCATAGAAGAATGAGGGGAGATTTGATAGAGGTGTATAAGATTTTGATGGGTATAGATAGAGTGAATGCAAGCAGGCTTTTTCCACTGAGGCTAGGGGAGAAAAAAACCAGAGGGCATGGGTTAAGGGTGAAAGGAGAAAAGTTTAAAGGGAATATTAGGGGAGGCTTCTTCACACAGAGAGTGTTGGGGGTGTGGAATGAGCTGCCGGATAAAGTGGTAAATGTGGGGTCACTTTTAACATTTAAGAAAATCTTGGACGGGTTCATGGATGAGAGGGGTGTGGAGGGATATGGTCCAAGTGCAGGTCAGTGGGATGAGGCAAAAAATGGTTTGGCACAGACAAGAAGGGCCAAAAGGCCTGTTTCTGAGCTGTAATTTTCTATGGTACTTGTCCATCTGCCCTTTTTTTTCAACCCCTAAGCTAATCCCAATTACCCGCATTTGGCCCATATCCCTTTATATCCATCTTACTCATGTAACTGTCTAAATGCTTTTTAAAAGACAAAATTGTACCTGTCTCTACTACTACCTCTGGCAGCTTGTTCCAGACGCTCACCACCCTCTGTGTGAAAATATTGCCCCTCTGGACACTTTTGTATCTCTCCCCTCTCACCTTAATCCTTTAGTTTTAGATTCCCCTACCTTTGAGAAAAGATATTGACTATCCAGCTGATCTGTGCTTCTCACTATTTTGTAGACCTCTATAATCACCCCTCAGCCTTCTGCACTCCAGAGGAAAATGTCCCAGTCTATCCAGCCTCTCCTTATAACTTAAACCATCAAGTCCAAGTAGCATCCCAATAAATCTTTTCCGCACTCTTTCTAGTTTAATAATATCCTTTCTATAATAGGGTGACCAGAACTGTACACAATATTCCAAATGTGGCCTTACCAATGTCTTGTACAACTTCAACAAGACATTCCAACTCCTGTATTCAATGTTCTGACCAATGAAACCAAGCATGCCGAATGTCTTCTTCACCAGTCTATCCACCTGTGACTCCACTTTCAAGGAACTATGAACACGTACCCCTCGACCTCTTTGTTCTGTAACTCTTCCCAATATCCTACCATTAACTGAGTAATTCCTGCCCTGGTTCAGTCTACCAAAATGCATCACCTCGCATTTGTCTAACTTAAAGTTCATCTGCCATTTGTCAGCCCAATTGATCAAGATCCCGTTGCAATCGGAGATAACTTACTTCACAGTCCACAATGCCACCAATCTTGGTGTCATCTGCAAATTTACTAACCATGCCTCCTATATTCTCATCCAAATCATTAATATAAATAACGTATAACGTATAAATGACGTATATAAATAACATATAAATGACATATACAATAACGTATAAATGACATATATAAATAACGTCGCTGGATTCCGGGGAAGTGCCGGAAGATTGGAAAACGGCTAATGTTACGCCGTTGTTTAAGAAGGGTGGCAGGCAAAAGGCTGGGAATTATAGGCCGGTTAGTTTAACGTCTGTTGTAGGTAAAATGTTAGAATCCGTCATCAAGGAGGAAATAGCGAGGCATCTTGAGGGGAATTGCTTGATAGAGCAGACGCAGCACGGTTTCGTTAAGGGGAAGTCGTGTCTGACAAATTTATTGGAGTTCTATGAGGATGTGTCTAGGGCGGTGGATAGAGGAGAGCGGGTGGATGTGGTCTTTCTTGATTTTCAGAAGGCGTTTGACAAGGTACCTTACAAGAGGTTATTGCAGAAGGTAAGGGGGCATGGAGTTGGGGGTAGGGTGTTAGCGTGGATAGAGGATTGATTGTCAAATAGGAGGCAGAGAGTGGGGGTTAATGGGTGCTATTCGGATTGGCGGTTGGTGACTAGTGGAGTGCCCCAGGGGTCGGTGCTGGGGCCTCAGCTATTTACCATTTATATAGATGATCTGGAGGAGGGAACCGACAGTATGGTGTCGAAATTCGCTGATGACACCAAGATTGGTGGAACGGCAAATTGCGCGGAGGATGTGGAGAGTCTGCAGAAGGATCTAGATAGGCTGGGCGAATGGGCCAGGAACTGGCAAATGGAATTTAATGTTGGCAAGTGCGAGGTGGTCCACTTTGGTAGGAATAATGGTAGGAAGGACTATTACTTACGTAGCTAAAAACTGCAGCAGGCGACGGTGCAGAGGGACCTCGGGGTCCTTGTGCATGAGTCGCAAAAACCCAGCCTGCAGGTGCAGCAGGTGGTCAGGAAGGCGAATGGGATGCTGGCCTTCATAGCGAGGGGGATTGAATATAAAAGTAGGGAGGTCTTGCTGCAGCTGTATAGGGCATTGGTGAGGCCGCAGCTGGAGTACTGTGTGCAGTTTTGATCGCCGCACTTACGCAAGGATATTTTGGCCTTGGAGCGAGTGCAGAGGAGGTTTACTAGGCTGATGCCGGAGTTGAGGGGGTTGAACTATGAGGAGAGGCTGAATAAACTAGGCTTGTACTCGTTAGAGTTTAGAAGAATGTGGGGAGATCTCATTGAGACATATAAGATAATGAATGGGATGGATAGGATAGAGGTGGAGAGACTCTTCCCGCTCAGAAAGGACAGTAGGACTAGGGGACACAGCCTCAAGATAAAGGGGGGGGCGGTTTAGAACGGAGTTGAGGAGGAACTTCTTCACTCAAAGGGTGGTGAATCTCTGGAATTCTCTGCCCGTTGAAGTGGTGGAGGCTGCCTCGCTAAATATTTTTAAGACGCGGGTTGATGGGTTTTTGATAAGAGAGGGGATTAAGGGTTATGGGGAGAGGGCGGGAAAGTGGAACTGAGCCACGACAGATCAGCCATGATCTTATTGAATGGCGGGGCAGGCTCGAAGGGCTAGATGGCCTACTCCTGCTCCTATTTCTTATGTTCTTATGTTTTTATAACAGTGGACCCAGCACTGATCCCTGAGGCATACTGCTAGTCACAGGTCTCCAGTTTGAAAAACAATCCTTTACAACCACCCTCTGGCTTCTGTCAAGAAGCCAATTTCGTTTCCATTTAGATACCTCACCCTGGATTCCATGAGATTTAAACTTATGCAACAACCTACCATGCGGTACCTTGTCAAAGGCCCTGCTAAAGTCCATGTAGACAACATCAACTGCACTGCTCTCATCCACCTTCTTGGTTACCCCTTCAAAAAACTCAATCAAATTTGTGAGACATGATTTTCCACTCACAAAGCCATGCTGACTTTGTCTCTCTAAATGCCTGATGCCCACCTTGTTGAGCTATCAGTCAAAAATTATTTTTCAAACTCCAAGTTTTTCAATGTAGGTGTAGATGTCCATCCCTAATTACCCTTGAGAAGTGGTGGTAAGCTGCCTTCTTGAATCGCTGCAGTCCATCTGGTGTAGGTACATCCACAATGCTGTTAGGGAGGGAATTCCAGCATTTTGACCTAGCAACTGTGAAGGAGCGGTGATATATTTCCAAATCAGGATGGTGAGTGGCTTGGAGGGGAACCTCACGGTGGTGGTGTTAACAGCTATCTGCTGTCCTTGTCCTAGATGTTGGGGAGGAAGAGGCTGACAAAGTTATGTGGGGTTTTAAGCTAAATAGAGGCGATATGGTTCTGGAGAGGAGGTGTGGGTTGATCCAGCAGAAGGAACTCTTCAGTTGTAGGCAATGAAATGAAACAAAACTTACTCCAACTTATAAATCAAAGAAAAAGGTTTAATGAAGAATCATTACTCCAGCACTTATGGCCTCATCCTGGGCCATTCCAAGCTGCCACAAACCCCAGCAGCTTCTTATTTATACTGAGTCAGCTGACCACCACATCATTGACATTGGTTATATAGTTTACTGAATTAGCTGACCTTTACAGCATGTGACCATTTGTAATTACAACAGATCCAATGTTATCATTGGTTACATTCTAATGATATATAGGCTTACAAAGTAAAAAGATATGGCTTCATTGCAATACAGCAATTTAGCTAATGATACCCAGAGTGTGACAGGAAGAACAGAGTGTATAACTTAAAAAAAGCAGCAAATAGGATCTGTAATAAGTCCTCAGAGGCAGAAGTCCCTTCACCAAAATCCCTTTATTTGCAAGTCTGATAGCAGCATACAGAGTGCTGTCAGTGAGCAGCCTACACTCGGAGTCCCAGAGGAACTGACACGCCTGGTTAAATACAAAGCAAGAGGTTTTAGCCCTTAATCAGGGAGTTCACATTCAAACAGGCCCAGCTCAATTGCCTGATTAAATCCCTAACAGGATTAAAGGAGGGAAAAAAAGTAAAAGGTCAAAATGAATAGATCTTAAATGAACGTAGTATTAGGCACAAAATAAATGAATTATTGGCACAAAATGAAGTCAATAGGTATGATCTTAAAGCTGTTTCCAGACAGGAGGTTACAAAGATATCAAAGCTGGAAATTCAGTATTCAGAGGAATGTGACTTTCATAAGGAAAAGGTGGTTGGATGGTGACCTTATTGAAACATATCGGATTCTCAGGGGGCTTGTCAGGATAGATGCTGAGAGGCTGCTTCCCCCTGTGGGAGAGTCTGGAATCAGAGGGCATCATCTCAGAGTAAGGGAGCCGCTCATTTTGGACAGAGATAAGGAGGAATTTCTTCTCTTAAAGGGTAGTGAATCTGTGGAATTCTTTACTGCAAAGGACTGTAGAGCCTGGGTGACTAAACATGTTCATAAGAACATAAGAACATAAGAAATAGGAGCAGGAGTAGGCCATCCAGCCCTTCGAGCCTGCCCCGCCATTCAATAAGATCATGGCTGATCTGTCGCTGCTCAGTTCCACTTTCCCGCTTTCTCCCCATAACCCTTAATCCCCTCTCTTATCAAAAACCCATCAACTCGCATCTTAAAAATATTTAGCGAGGCAGCCTCCACCACTTCAACGGGCAGAGAATTCCAGAGATTCACCACCCTTTGAGTGAAGAAGTTCCTCCTCAACTCCGTTCTAAACCGCCCCCCTTTTATCTTGAGGCTGTGCCCCCTAGTCCTACTGTCTTTTTTGAGATAGACAGATATTTAATCAGTAAGGGAATCAAGGGTTATGGTGCTAAGGCAGGAAAGTGGAGTTGAGGATTACTGTATCAGATCAGTCATGATCCCATTGAATGGCAGAGCAGCTCTGATGGGCTGAATGGCCTCCTTCTGCACCTACCTCTTATGGAATAGAAGTAGATCGTTTAACCCATCAAACCAGTTCCAGCATTGAATGAGATTGTGCCTGAACTACATCTTAACTCCATTCACTTTCCTTGGCTCCATATCCCGTAATATCCTTCAACAACCTATCCTCTCAAATTTAAAATTATTCTTTGTGTAAGTGTCAGCTTTTAGTGGGAGAGAGCACCTCATTTCTTGCATCCTTAGTTTGAAGAAGTCTTTTCTAACCTCACTCCTGCTGGGCCTGGTTTTCATTTTAATGGAAACAGAAGCAAAATACTGCAGCTCTTGGAAATCAGAAATGAAAACAGGAAGTGTTGGAACTGTTCATCAGGGCAGGCGGCACCTGTGGGGAGAGGGCACACAGTTAATGAGCTGTATTTTCACAGAATCGACCCAACTTTGGAGGCCTTCAGAATGGTGACCTGATAGCAGAATTCCTGGCACTGTGTAGGGGTGTGGGATTCCCGGCACCGGGTAGGGGTGCGGGATTCCCGGCACCGGGTAGGGATGCGGGATTCCCGGCACCAGGTAGGGTTGTGCGGGATTCCCGGCACCGGGTAGGGTTGTGCGGGATTCCCGGCACCGGGTAGGGATGCGGGATTCCTGGCACCGGGTAGGGATGCGGGATTCCTGGCACCGGGTAGGGATGCGGGATTCCCGGCACCGGGTAGGGTTGTGCGGGATTCCCGGCACCGGGTAGGGATGCGGGATTCCCGGCACCGGGTAGGGATGCGGGATTCCCGGCACCGGGTAGGGGTGCGGGATTCCCGGCACCGGGTAGGGGTGCGGGATTCCCGGCACCGGGTAGGGGTGCGGGATTCCCGGCACCGGGTAGGGGTGCGGGATTCCCGGCACCGGGTAGGAGTGGGGGTAGTGAGCCTACACTGTAGGCCTGGCCGGTTTCCTTGCAGCATCTCATAACCAACCACTGCCACAGTGTGTACGGAATCAGACTAGCCTGTTCATAACACATTGCTCGTGGCCTTGCAAAGAATTCATGAACTGCTGACTGCCTGTAGTCAGGATCCTTTTGAAAGCTTTGTTTTAAAGGTTTTACCCATGTTTCATGAAACCGGAGCACCCAGAGGAAATCCACGCAGACACAGGAAGAACTTGCAGACTCCGCACAGATAGTGACCTGACACTGGAATTGAACCCGGGTCCCTGCCACTGTGAGGCTAACCACTGTGCCACCGGGCTGCCCCATATGATAGAAATATTTAAAACAATGACCGGATGGGACAGGGTAGATAGCATCAGACCTTTCCCAGTTGTTAAGGGTTTAGAATGAGGTTCTATTAATACACCATTGAGAGCTGACTGACTGACATGGACACGTCAGAGGTGAATATGATTGGAATGGTTTGCTGGCCTGGCTAAACACAGATTAGCTGAATGGCTAATTTCCATGCTTGTGATTCAAGATGATGATGTCTGGTTTGTCCTCCCCAAATGTATTATTATCAGGATTGAAATCCTTTTGTCGCTTTTCTGTCCAGCTGACAGTCCATTGAGATTATGGCAGTCTATTTAATGAGAGTATACGAAACAGGATCAGGAGCGGACTATTCAACCCCTCAAGTCTGCTCCACCGTTCAGTAAGACCCTGATCTGATCATAGCCCCAGCTCACCTTCCTACCTGTCTCCCATAACCCTTTACTCTGCTGTCTGTCAAATATCTGTCTCATCCCAGCTTTGACCATATCAGTGAGCCAGCCTCCACAGTGCTTTGAGGAAATGAGTTCCACACACCCTCTGGAAGAAGAAATTCCTCCATTCCCATTGAAAATGGGAGGCCCCTTATATTTAAACATGCCCGTGGTTCTAGATTTTTCCACAGAGGCTGGACGGCTGATTAGTGATGTGGAGCGACGTTGACAGTGTGGGTTCAATTCCTGTATTGGTTGAAGTTATTCATGAAGCCCTCACATTCTCAACCTTGCCCCTCACCTGAGGTTAAATCAGCAACAGTAACCCCTCAAAGGGGCAGCAGCCTATGGTCATCTGAGAGTATGGTGATTTTACTCTTCAGAATCTTATTTCTTTCAAAAGGTCACCTCTCATTCTCCTAAACTCCAGTGAGTATCAGCCCACCTTTTTCAACCTTTCCTAATAAAACACCCCCATAAAACTCAGGAATCAAGCTAATAAACCTTCACTGAACTGCTTCCAATGCTGTTTACCCCTCATTAAGGAATGAGACCAAATGCTTTCTTCCTTGTTATCAAGCACGTGGCTCTTTGTATGCAAGTCTAAGTGATTGACATTATCATGTAAAAGCAGGGAGTTAGTACTGAGTCCTGCAGAACCCCTGAAAATAGTCACAAAAAATGTCAGCAAGCAGAATAACCCTCTTCTTCCTGGCTGTCAATGTTAAATCCACTTTCACTTATATCACTTAAACTTGTAATTTATCAGTTAGTGTGCAATGTGGGACTTTGTCAAAAGCCTTGATAACATCCACTAACCTCATCAACTCTCCTTGTTCCCTCCACAGAACAATTCATATTAGTCAAACGTGACCCTCCCTTAACAAACCCATACTGACTGTCCTTGATTAATCCGTACTCTCGAAGTGACAATTTATACTGTTTCTCAGAATGTAATTTTCCCACCACTGAGGTTAGGATGACTGACTACAATTACTGGGTCTATCTTTCCTGCTCATTTAAGTAACAGCACAGCTAGCTGTCCTCCAGCACCAATGATGTGGAGATGCCGGCGTTGGACTGGGGTAAACACAGTAAGAAGTCTCACAACACCAGGTTAAAGTCCAACAGGTTTATTTGGTAGCAAAAGCCACTAGCTTACAGAACTGGCTGTCCCTTCGTCAGGTGAGTGGGGAGTTCTCACTCACCCGACGAAGGAGCAGCGCTCCGAAAGCTAGTAGTGTTTGCTACCAAATAAACCTGTTGGACTTTAACCTGGTGTTGTGAGACTTCTTACCCCAGCACCAAGCCAGAGAGGATTGGAGCAAGATGCTCAGAGACTGCGCTATTTCTTCCCTTGTTTCTCTCAGCAGCCTGGAATACATTTCATCTAGGCCTGGGGAATTATCCACTTTCAAAGATATTCAAGCCCTAAATACCTCCTCCCTCACTGTGTCAATTGCATCTAATATTTCACACTCATCCTCCCCACCTCTAGTGTTTGCTGAGCTCACTCTTTTATTCAGACAGATGAAAAGCATTCATTAAAAACATACCATCACACACAGGCTACTAGTTGTTTTCTAATACTTCCTATTCTTTGCTTGCTCTTTATATATTGATACCACACCTTTGGATTGTGCCTGTTCGGGTGTTCAGTTTGTGTCTATGACAGAGCGGTGATATAATTATAAATTAATAAACTCTCTCTCTATATATCTGCTTCCCTCCACAGTGACCCAGTCAAAAGATTTGTGCGGTACAATCGCATCCTGTACTTTTCCTCTTTGTAAGTACTAAGTTCTCACTGTTATCACTTTACACTGTGAAGGAACAATGTTTAAAGTAATATTGAGAATTCAGATGGTTGTTAAATTAAGATTGGCATACACAATCCACTTGATCAAGTTGGAGCATTGCTGAACCATAAATGGAGTGCCCAGTTTCCTCTCTCTCTTCTATGGATGTGGAGGGCAAAGTGCTGAGGTGTCCTTGCTATTTATTCTGGGAGTGTGGATGTTGTTGTATAAATTGCACTGGCTGCCCCTACCACTCCCCCACTGAACGAGCCTGCTGCCTATTGCTGTACGTGCTCACACACGAGGAAACTCGTGGACACACACTCCAAAACTCAGCAAGAGTTACTGCCGTGCATGAAAGCAAATTACTGCGGATGCTGGAACCTGAAACCAAAAGAGGAAATGCTGGAAAATCTCAGCAGGTCTGGCAGCATCTGTAAGGAGAAAAGAGCTGACATTTTAAGTTCAGATGATCCTGTGTCAAAGCTAAATGTCACCTCTTTTCTCTCCTTACAGATGCTGGCAGACCTGCTGAAATTTTCCAGCATTTTCTCTTCTGGTTTCATTGCCGTGCATGTTTCACACGGGGAGGTTTCAGTTAGTGAAGAGACAGTTTCTGCGAATGTTCTTTTAAATGGTTTGAAACATTTGGAGTTTCCTGAACCTTATCCAGAGGTTGAATTATGTCTGCTTTGTTTTCTCCGTAGTGCGGTTTTCATCTTCACTTACCTCATTCTTATCTGCTGTTCTGGAGTCAGGTCAGTTTCAAATAAAGTCTCTTGCCAGCCAACTCATTGCCTCTCCTTGAACATTGTCTAACTTCCATTCTCCCTCCCTCTTTGTCACCTGATTATCACATCAGCCATCCTCATTTTCCCATTTCCTCATCCCATCCTCATCCCATTGTTTCCCAGTCCCTTCCCAGTCTCACTCTACACATCTGAACTCTGGGCTCCCCTGGGTGGAAGGGTCTGGCTGGGTGAATCTTCCCATTGCTGGTCAAACTCCAGCAGACATTGTTGGTGTGCAGTTAGTGGAGCGGGATGGAGGTTGGCTGATAAACCCCTGCTTAATCTGTGTTTAACATCTCGGGAGGGGTGAGGGAGGCAAGTGGGATCCCAGTGGAGAGGGAGTGCTTCCATATTAGGCAAATCTGTGAATTCTGGTAGCATTGGCCAGGTAAGGCAGTATCTGTGGATAGGGGAAGGTGGGAAGCGTTACGTCTCCTGATAAATCTCCCTGGCGAAGGTCATGGAGACTAAACAGTAACCGCTCTCTGCAGCTGCTACCCAGCCAGTACTTCCTGCAGCCATGTGTTGCCTTTGTCCTTTCTGGATGGGTTTGTCAGTAGTTTGGTTTGGAGAGACTGAGATATTGGAGTCAGCCTCAGACACCCAACCAACCCACAAAGGAATAACCATTTCGTAACATCACTAACACTATCTTAAATCTAGAAAATGACTTTTTTCAGCAATACCCAAAGCTTTAAAGAAACGCTGATGCCAAGCAGAATGTTCTGAATCTCTGGAATTGTTATCTACATGGTCTGTTCGATATATTTTATGCTAACTTGTTTTCTCCATTTCTTACTGCAGGAGGCGCTATCCCTGGAATTTAATCCTGCTGGCACTTTTTGTATGTACTTCTCACAATGTTGAGTTGAAAATGTCTGTGTGGAAATAAATAATATCCGTGAAATTCCCAGAATTTCCTGCCTCCTCCCACTTCTCAGTTCGTTCCACAAATAGGAACTGTTACAGCCACCTGAGAGATGGGGCCTTGGCTGAACATTTCCCCTGCAAGGTGACTCCTCCAACTGGCCAAGTCAGTCTGGCGAATGGGCTGCAGTTTCTGGGGAGGATTGAACCCACAGCTGTCTTGTCTCCGGGGGGAGAGCTGGTTACTGAGCTGCAGAAAGACTGCTCTTACTAGTGTTCATAGAATCCTACAGTGCAGGAGGAGGCCATTCGGCTCACCGAGTCTGCACCAACCACAATCCCACCCCGGCCCTATCCCCATAAACCAACACACTTACACTATTAATCCCCTGACACTAGGGTTAATTTATCATGGCCAACCTAACCTGCACATCTTTGGAGTGTGGGAGGAAACTGGAGCACCCAGAGGCAACCCACGCAGACGCAAGGAGAATGTGCAAACTACACACAGGCAGTGCCCGAGGCCAGACTCGAACCTGGGTCCCTGGCGCTGTGAGGTAGCAGTGCTAACCACCGTGCCACTGGGACTTCCCCCATTCCTCCTACTGGCCAATTGGTACAATCAAACTTTGGTTTTGTTTTTAACAGAAAAGCTTTGGATCCAAACCGAATGAACACAAGTCATGTCCATCATCCTTTTGATTCACCCTTCGTAACAGATAGAGTCTGCACTGGGTGGGCGCGGGACTGGAATTTTACTGGATGTTGCACTAACCTTAGTAACTCTGGTTCTGGTCCCTGAGTTAAGAGGAGGAATGAAACTGAATTGAATCAATGGAGATAATTTGTAGGTTGGTGCTAGGTCACTGATGGAAGGGATCCGGCTGTCCCATCTGCTCCGAGTTACGAGAGTCCCCATTGGATGACCCAATCCCTCAGGGAAACGTTCAGTTCTATTTGGTCACCACTGCATCCCAGGAACAAGTTCAAGCCAGACTGAGGAACTGGCCATTATTGTCCCCCTCATTCAGGCAAATCCCACTGGAGTTGGGCAAAGTGATTGGATTTGAGTGAATGTCTGATGCTGCCTTTTCTTCTCTCCTCAGACTCTGGGCATGTCATACATGGCAGGGATGGTGACCACGTAAGAGTTTATCCTAAAGCACAATTTCTCTCAATTAAACTTTGTCTCTGTTCCTCAGCCCAAAAGGGGAAGGCTGGCAGTGGGAAGCTGGCAGGGGGAGGATGGCAGGGGAAGGTTGGCAGGGGAGGATGGCAGTGGGAGGGTGGCAAGGGGAGGATGGCAGTGGGAAGCTGGCAGGGGGAGGTTGGCAGGGGAGGATGGCAGTGGGAGGATGGCAGTGGGAGAATGGCATGGGGGAGGCTGGATAAATCCATGTGACAGCTCGGAATGGAAGGACGTGTTCATGGGGTGAGGTGAGACAGGGTGGGATTGATTCATGAGTATGAAGACTTCAACAGACCAATGGCCTCTACTGGCTGCAGTTCTACAATTTGGCCCCAAAGATGGAAAAATACCTTACTGTCCTCTTGTATCTCTCGGTCCCCTACATCACACTATCTTGTATCTTTCAGATGGATGGAGAGTCTGAGATACACAATAGTGTGATGGAGGGTCTGAGAGATACATGATAGTGTGATGGAGGGTCTATAAGAACATAAGAAATAGGAGCAGGAGTAGGCCATCTAGCCCCTCGAGCCTGCCCCGCCATTCAGTAAGATCATGGCTGATCTGAAGAGGATCAGTTCCACTTTACCCCCTGCTCCCCATAACCCTTAATTTCTGATAGACAGGGGAATTAAGGGTTATGGGGAGCAGGCGGGAAAGTGGAACTGATCCTCTTCAGATCAGCCTTGATCTTATTGAATGGCGGGGTAGGTTCGAGGGGCTAGATGGCCGACTCCTGCTCCTATTTCTTATGTTCTTATAAACTCTCCATCACACAATTGTGTATCTCTCGGACGCTCCATCACATTTGTGTCTATCTTGTGGACCCTTCATCACACTATCGTACGGTCTCTGTCCCTTGGTGTGACACTGACCACATGGACGATAATGTGTTCGTTTGATAATGATTCTGCTCCCGACCAATGATTTCCAGCCCCCTCCGCAACACACACAACAGTATAGAAGGGTAAGAGGTGATCTAATTGAGGTCTTGAGATAATTAAAGGAGTTAATAAAATAAATAGTGAAAATATTGTCCAGAATAAGCAGACACAATCTCAGAACCAGTTCAAGAGAGATGTTAGGACTCACACAAAGCTGGTGTGAATCTGAAACACTCTTCCTCGGCAGCATTCAGTGCTGCCTGGGTGAAATTAAACATGTCAAAATGAAATGAATGAAGTTTTGGAATGGGGGATCATGGAAATAAGGTGTCTAAGAGCAGTTAGGGTACAGCAGCTGATCCAAGATCTAACTGAATGGTGAAACAGGCTGGAATGGCCTCCCAGTGCAGAAAGTAGCTGTGTTCTGTAGTGCTGAATGTTAGGATACTTTGCAGAGAGAGAGGCCTGTAAAGTGCAGGGTCAAGCTCTCCACTGTTTAAGGGACTGGTTAATGGGTTGCATTTGGTTTGGGGAGGAGAGTGATTGTGACTATGGAATTTAATTCAATCTCTATTTAGTTTAAATCACAGACAATCTTTACTGCTCTTTCTCCTAGTTATCATGACACAAAGAGTGTGCTGATCTGCATTGGCATCACTGCCTTGGTCTGTCTTGCTGTTAGCATCTTCGCGTTCCAGGTAAAGGTACGTTCTGATTCTGGGGTTGTGAGCCTCGCTGCCCAGCCCGTGTTTACTGCCCAGTCCCAGTTGTCTCATGTTGAAGGACTTGCCAGGATCATCCAATAACAACAATGGCCAATGCATCCAGGAACTGGGGGCAGCACTGAATCGTGGAATCATAGAATAATTACTGAGGGAGTGCCGCACTGTGAGAGGGTCAGTACTGAGGGAGTGCCGCACTGTGAGAGGGTCAGTGCTGAGGGAGTGCCGCACTGTGAGAGGGTCAGTGCTGAGGGAGTGCCGCACTGTGAGAGGGTCAGTACTGAGGGAGCGCCGCACTGTCAGAGGGTCAGTGCTGAGGGAGTGCCACACTGTCAGAGAGTCAGTGCTGAGGGAGTGCCGCACTGTCAGAGGGTCGGTGCTGACGGAGTGCCGCACTGTCAGAGGGTCAGTACTGAGGGAGCGCCGCACTGTCAGAGGGTCGGTGCTGACGGAGTGCCGCACTGTGAGAGGGTCAGTACTGAGGGAGTGCCGCACTGTCAGAGGGTCAGTACTGAGGGAGCGCCGCACTGTCAGAGGGTCGGTGCTGACGGAGTGCCGCACTGTCAGAGGGTCAGTACTGAGGGAGTGCCGCACTGTCAGAGGGTCAGTGCAGAGGGAGCGCCGCACTGTCAGAGGGACAGTGCTGAGAGAGTGCCGCACTGTCAGAGGGTCGGTGCTGAGGCAGTGCCACACTGTCAGAGGGTCGGTGCTGAGGGAGTGCTGCACTGTCAGAGGGTCAGTGCTGAGGGAGTGCCGCACTGTCGGAGGGTCAGTGCTGAGGGAGTGCTGCACTGTCAGAGGGTCAGTGCTGAGGGAGTGCCGCACTGTCAGAGGGTCAGTACTGAGGGAGCGCCGCACTGTCAGAGGGTCAATACTGAGGGAGCGCCGCACTGTCAGAGGGTCAGTACTGAGGGAGCGCCGCACTGTCAGAGGGTCAGTACTGAGGGAGTGCCGCACTGTCAGAGGGTCAGTACTGAGGGAGCGCCGCACTGTCAGAGGGTCAGTACTGAGGGAGTGCTGCACTGTCAGAGGGTCAGTACTGAGGGAGTGTCGCACTGTCAAGAGGGTCAGTGCTGAGGGAGCGCCGCACTGTCAGAGGGTCAGTACTGAGGGAGTGCCACACTGTCAGAGGGTCAGTGCTGAGGGAGTGCCGCACTGTCAGAGGGTCAGTGCTGAGGGAGCGCCGCACTGTCAGAGGGTCAGTACTGAGGGAGCGCCGCACTGTCAGAGGGTCAGTACTGAGGGAGCGCCGCACTGTCAGAGAGTCAGTGCTGAGGGAGCGCCGCACTGTCAGAGGGTCAGTGCTGAGGGAGTGCCGCACTGTCAGAGGGTCAGTACTGAGGGAGTGCCGCACTGTCAGAGGGTCAGTACAGAGGGAGCGCCGCACTGTCAGAGGGTCAGTACTGAGGGAGTGCTGCACAGTCAGAGGGTCAGTGCTGAGGGAGTGCCGCACTGTCAGAGGGTCAGTACTGAGGGAGTGCTGCACAGTCAGAGGATCAGTGCTGAAGAAACACTGCATTGTGGGTAGGAGGTGTTAAATATTTTATTGTCCAGCTGTCTTGTTGGACATTCCTACCTGAGCCAGTGTTACCAGAATAGATGAACAGGGGAGACAGGGAGGGGCAGGGGTGACAGGAAGGGTTAGGAGAGACAGGGAGTGGGAGGGGAAAGTGATCAGAGACAGGGAGGGGGAGAGGAGATAGGGAGGGGGAGAAGAGAACAGGAGAGGCAGGGAAGAGTGCTCAGAGACAGACGGAATGGGGGTGGTCAGGAATAGAGAGGGGGGTGTGAGAGGGGTCAGAGACAGGGAGGGGAGTGGTCAGGGATAGGGAGGGGGAGGGCAAGGGGTCAGGGACAGGAAGGGGGAGGGTGAGGTGTCAGGGACAGGGAGGGGGAGTGGTCAGGGAGGGGGAGGGCGAAGGGTCAGGGACAGGAAGGGGGAGGGCTAGGGTCAGGGAGGGGGAGTGGTCAGGGACAGGGAGGGAGAGGGCGAGGGATCAGAGACAGGGAGGGGAAGGGCAAGGGGTCAGGGACAGGGGGGAGGGTGAGGGCTCAGGGACGGGGGGCAGGGCGAGGGGTCAGGGACAGCGGGGGGAGGGAGAGGGGTCAGGAACGGGGCAGGCAGTGGTCAGGGACAAGGAGGGGAAGGCGAGGGGTCAGGGACAGGGAGGGGGAGTAGTCAGGGACAGGGAGGGGGAGGGTCAGGGAGGGGGAGGGTGAGGGGTCCGGGAGGGGGAGGGGGAGGGGTCAGGGAGGGGGCGTGGTCAGGGACAGGGAGGGGAAGGGTGAGGGGTCAGGGATGGGGAGGGGGAGGGTCAGGGAGGGGGAGGGGTCAAGGACAGGGAGGGGTAGTGATCAGGGATGGGGAGGGGGAAGGGTCAGGGACAGGGAGGGGAGGGGGAGGTGTCAGGGACAGGGGGAGTGGTCAGGGACAGGGAGGGGGAAGGTGAGTGGTCAGGGACAGGGAGGGGGAAGGTGAGGGGTCAGGGACAGGGAGGGGGATGGTGAGGGGTCAGGTACAGGGATGGGGAGTGGTCAGGGACAGGGAGGGAGAGTGGTCAGGGACGGGGAGGGGGAGTGTGAGGGGTCAGGGGCGGGAAGGGGGAGTGTGAGGGGTCAGGGACGGGGAGGGGGAGTGGTCAGGGAGGGGGACTGGTCAGGGACAGGGAGGGGGAGGGTGAGGGGTCAGGGACGGGGAGGGGGAGTGGTCAGGGACAGGGAGGGGGAGGGGTCAGGGAGGGGGAGTGGTCGGGGAGGGGGAGTGGTCAGGGACAGGGAGGGGGAAGGTGAGGGGTCAGGTACAGGGATGGGGAGTGGTCAGGGTCAGGGATGGGGAGAGGGTTATTGGAGCGATTGAGCAATGTCAGTGAGCCACTGCCTGGCTTGAACCGTCCCCTCCATTGGCCTCATGGCCATTGGCTGGGGAAATTCCTCTTGTTAACTCTGCTTCTCATTACAGTTTGACTTCACCTCTTGCCATGGACTGATGTTTGGGCTGATGATAGCTTTACTTATCACTGGGATAGTTATGGCCTTTACCATTCCATTTGGATATGTGAGTAATAAACTGCAACATTTCCAGCTGCTCAGGGTATGGAAATAGTCATAGTCACACAGCACTAAAGACATAGATCATAGAATCATAGAGCCCTGCAGTGCAGAAAAAGGCCCTTTGGCCCATCGAGTATGCACCGACCACAATCCCACCCAGGCCTGACCCCCACATCCCTACAGATTTCCCCACTAATCCCTCTAACCTAAGCATCCTAGTATACTGTGGGGCAATTTTAACATGGCCAATCAACCTCACCCGCACACCCTTGGACATCAAAAAGGCCCCTCGGCCCATCGAATCTGTACTGACAATAATTACCACTAACGGCGCACTAATCCCACTATCCAGCACTTGTCTCATATCCTGGAATGTTATAAAAACAAATTACTGCAGGTGCTGGAACCTGAAACCAAAAGAGAAAATGCTGGAAAATCTCAGCAGCTCTGGCAGCATCTGTAAGGAGAGGAAAGAGCTGATGTTTCGAGTCCAGATGACCCTTTGTCAAAGCTTTGTCTGGACTCAAAACATCAGCTCTTTTCTCTCCTGCTGCCAGAGCTGCTGAGATTTTCCAGCATTTTCTCTTTTGGTTCCTGGAATGTCAAGTGTTCATCCAAATACTTTTTAAAGGTTGTAAGGTTTTCAACCTCCACTACCTTCCCCGGCAGTGCGTTCCAGATTCCCAACACCCTTTAATTTGATTTGATTTGATTTATTATTGTCACTTGTATTGGGATACAATGAGAAGTATTGTTTCTTGCGTGCTATACAGACAAAGCATACCATTCACAGAGAAGGAAATGAGACAGTGCAGAATGTAGTGATACAGTCATAGATAGGGTGTAGAGATAGATCAACTTAATGCAAGATAAGTCCATTCAAAGGTCTGACAGCAGCAGTGAAGAAGCTAGAACATAAGAAGTAGGAGCAGGAGTCAGCCATCTAGCCCTTCGATTCTGCTCCGCCATTCAATAAGATCATGGCTGATCTGAAGTGGATCAGTTCCACTTCCCCGCCTGCTCCCCGTAACCCTTAATTCCGTTATCGATCAGAAATCTTTCTACCCATGACTTAAACATATTCAACGAGGTAGCCTCCACCACTTCAACGGGCAGAGAATTCCAGAGATTCACTCCCCTTTGAGAGAAGTTCCTCCTCAACTCTGTCCTAAACTCACACCCCCTTATTTTGAGGCTATGCGCTCTAGTTCTAGTTTCCTTTCTAAGTGGAAAGAATTTCTCTACCTCTACCCTGTCTAGCCCCTTCATTATCTTATATGTCTCTATAAGATCCCCCCTCAGCCTTCTAAACTCTAACGAGTACAGGCCCAATCTACTCAATCTCTCCTCATAAGCTAACCCCCTCATCTCCAGTATCAGCCTGGTGAACCTTCTCTGTGCTCCCTCCAAGGCCAATATATCCTTTTGCAAATAAGGGGACCAAAATTGCACACAGTACTCCAGCTGCGGCCTCACCAGTGCCCTGTACAGTTGCAGCAAGACCTCCCTACTTTTATATCCTAACCCCCTCGCTATAAAGGCCAGCATCCCATTCGCCTTCTTGATCACCTACTGCACCTGCAGACTGGGTTTTTGCGATTTGTGCACAAGAACCCCCAGGTCCCTCTGCACTGTAGCATGCTGTAACTTTTCACCATTAAAATAATATTCCATTTTACTATTATTTCTGCCAAAGTGGATAACCTCACATTTGCCAACATTATATTCCATCTGCCAGGTCCCCGCCCACTCACTCAGCCTATCCAGATCCCTCTGCAGACTTTCCACACCCTCCACGCAATTCACTTTTCCACTCATCTTCGTGTCATCAGCAAATTTCGTCACCCTACACTCAGCCCCCTCCTTCAGATCGTCTATATAAATGGTAAACAGTTGAGGCCCCAGCACCGATCCCTGCGGCAAGTCACTATTCACCAACCAGAATAGCACCCATTGATACCAACTCTCTGCTTCCTGTTAGATACCAATCCTCTATCCATGCTAACACTTTACCCCCAACTCCTTGCACCCTAACCTTCTGCAGCAACC
Source organism: Carcharhinus amblyrhynchos (assembly GCF_965287045.1). Lineage (NCBI taxonomy): Eukaryota > Metazoa > Chordata > Chondrichthyes > Carcharhiniformes > Carcharhinidae > Carcharhinus > Carcharhinus amblyrhynchos. The sequence continues at coordinate 125,749,553 of NC_137331.1, forward strand.
TTTTGTGAGGCACCTTATCGTGTGTTACCTTCAGGTGTCAGTGCTCCAGGTGTCAGTGCTCCAGGTGTCAGTGCTCCAGGTGTCAGTGCTTCACGTGTCAGTGCTCCAGGTGTCAGTGCTCCAGGTGTCAGTGCGCCAGGTGTCAGTGCTTCATGTGTTAGTGCTCCAGGTGTCAGTGCTCCAGGTGTCAGTGCTTCATGTGTTAGTGCTCCAGGTGTCAGTGCTCCAGGTGTCAGTGCTCCAGGTGTCAGTGCTCCAGGTGTCAGTGCTTCATGTGTTAGTGCTCCAGGTGTCAGTGCTCCAGGTGTCAGTGCTTCATGTGTTAGTGCTCCAGGTGTCAGTGCTCCAGGTGTCAGTGCTTCAGGTGTCAGTGCGCCAGGTGTCAGTGCTTCATGTGTTAGTGCTCCAGGTGTCAGTGCTCCAGGTGTCAGTGCTCCAGGTGTTAGTGCTCCAGGTGTCAGTGCTTCATGTGTCAGTGCTCCAGGTGTCAGTGCTCCAGGTGTCAGTGCTCCAGGTGTCAGTGGTCCATGCGTTAGTGCTTCACGCGTTAGTGCTTCACGCGTTAGTGCTCCAGGTGTCAGTGCTCCAGGTGTCAGTGCTCCAGGTGTCAGTGCTCCAGGTGTCAGTGCTTCAGGTGTCAGTGCTTCAGGTGTCAGTGCTCCATGTGTCAGTGCTCCATGTGTCAGTGCTCCAGGTGTCAGTGCTCCAGGTGTCAGTGCTCCATGTGTCAGTGCTCCAGGTGTCAGTGCTCCAGGTGTCAGTGCTTCAGGTGTCAGTGCTCCATGTGTCAGTGCTCCAGGTGTCAGTGCTCCAGGTGTCAGTGCTTCAGGTGTCAGTGCTCCCTGTATCAGTGCTCCAGGTGTCAGTGCTCCAGGTGTCAGTGCTCCAGGTGTCAGTGCTCCATGTGTCAGTGCTCCAGGTGTCAGTGCTCCAGGTGTCAGTGCTCCAGGTGTCAGTGCTTCATGTGTCAGTGCTTCATGTGTTAGTGCTTCAGGTGTCAGTGCTCCAGGTGTCAGTGCTCCAGGTGTCAGTGCTCCAGGTGTCAGTGCTCCAGGTGTCAGTGCTCCATGCGTTAGAGCTTCACGCGTTAGTGCTCCAGGTGTCAGTGCTCCAGGTGTCAGTGCTTCAGGTGTCAGTGCTCCATGTGTCAGTGCTCCAGGTGTCAGTGCTCCATGTGTCAGTGCTCCAGGTGTCAGTGCTCCAGGTGTCAGTGCTCCAGGTGTCAGTGCTCCATGCGTCAGTGCTTCACACGTTAGTGCTCCAGGTGTCAGTGCTCCAGGTGTCAGTGCTCCAGGTGTCAGTGCTCCAGGTGTCAGTGCTTCATGTGTCAGTGCTCCATGTGTCAGTGCTCCATGTGTCAGTGCTCCATGTGTCAGTGCTCCAGGTGTCAGTGCTTCATGTGTCAGTGCTCCATGTGTCAGTGCTCCATGTGTCAGTGCTCCATGTGTCAGTGCTCCATGTGTCAGTGCTCCAGGTGTCAGTGCTTCATGTGTCAGTGCTCCATGTGTCAGTGCTCCAGGTGTCAGTGCTCCAGGTGTCAGTGCTCCAGGTGTCAGTGCTCCAGGTGTCAGTGCTCCAGGTGTCAGTGCTTCATGTGTCAGTGCTCCAGGTGTCAGTGCTCCAGGTGTCAGTGCTTCATGTGTCAGTGCTCCAGGTGTCAGTGCTCCAGGTGTCAGTGCTCCAGGTGTCAGTGCTCCAGGTGTCAGTGCTTCATGTGTCAGTGCTCCAGGTGTCAGTGCTCCAGGTGTCAGTGCTCCAGGTGTCAGTGCTCCATGCGTTAGTGCTTCACGCGTTAGTGCTCCAGGTGTCAGTGCTCCAGGTGTCAGTGCTCCAGGTGTCAGTGCTCCAGGTGTCAAGTGCTCCAGGTGTCAGTGCTCCAGGTGTCAGTGCTTCAGGTGTCAGTGCTTCATGTGTCAGTGCTTCAGGTGTCAGTGCTCCAGGTGTCAGTGCTCCAGGTGTCAGTGCTCCAGGTGTCAGTGCTCCATGTGTCAGTGCTCCAGGTGTCAGTGCTCCAGGTGTCAGTGCTCCAGGTGTCAGTGCTCCAGGTGTCAGTGCTCCAGGTGTCAAGTGCTCCAGGTGTCAGTGCTCCAGGTGTCAGTGCTTCAGGTGTCAGTGCTCCATGTGTCAGTGCTCCATGTGTCAGTGCTCCATGTGTCAGTGCTCCAGGTGTCAGTGCTTCATGTGTCAGTGCTTCAGGTGTCAGTGCTCCAGGTGTCAGTGCTCCATGTGTCAGTGCTCCATGTGTCAGTGCTCCATGTGTCAGTGCTCCAGGTGTCAGTGCTCCATGTGTCAGTGCTCCAGGTGTTAGTGCTTCATGTGTCAGTGCTCCAGGTGTCAGTGCTCCAGGTGTCAGTGCTCCAGGTGTCAGTGCTCCAGGTGTCAGTGCTCCATGCGTTAGTGCTCCAGGTGTCAGTGCTCCATGCGTTAGTCCTTCACGCGTTAGTCCTTCACGCGTTAGTGCTTCACGCGTTAGTGCTTCACGCGTTAGTGCTCCAGGTGTCAGTGCTCCATGCGTTAGTCCTTCACGCGTTAGTGCTTCACGCGTTAGTGCTCCAGGTGTCAGTGCTCCATGCGTTAGTCCTTCACGCGTTAGTGCTTCACGCGTTAGTGCTCCAGGTGTCAGTGCTCCATGCGTTAGTCCTTCACGCGTTAGTGCTTCACGCGTTAGTGCTCCAGGTGTCAGTGCTCCATGCGTTAGTCCTTCACGCGTTAGTGCTTCACGCGTTAGTGCTCCAGGTGTCAGTGCTCCAGGTGTCAGTGCTCCAGGTGTCAGTGCTCCATGTGTCAGTGCTCCATGTGTCAATGCTTCAGGTGTCAGTGCTCCAGGTGTCAGTGCTCCAGGTGTCAGTGCTCCAGGTGTCAGTGCTCCAGGTGTCAGTGCTTCAGGTGTCAGTGCTCCAGGTGTTAGTGCTTCATGTGTCAGTGCTTCAGGTGTCAGTGCTCCAGGTGTCAGTGCTCCAGGTGTCAGTGCTCCATGTGTTAATGCTTCAGGTGTCAGTGCTCCAGGTGTCAGTGCTTCAGGTGTCAGTGCTCCAGGTGTCAGTGCTCCAGGTGTCAGTGCTCCATGTGTTAATGCTTCAGGTGTCAGTGCTCCAGGTGTCAGTGCTCCAGGTGTCAGTGCTCCAGGTGTCAGTGCTCCAGGTGTCAGTGCTTCACGTGTTAGTGCTTCACGTGTTAGTGCTTCAGGCGTCAGTGCTCCAGGTGTCAGTGCTTCACGTGTTAGTGCTCCAGGTGTCAGTGCTCCAGATGTCAGTGCTCCAGGTGTTAGTGCTTCATGTGTTAGTGCTTCATGTGTTAGTGCTTCATGTGTTAGTGCTTCATGTGTTAGTGCTTCAGGTGTCAGTGCTCCAGGTGTTAGTGCTTCATGTGTTAGTGCTTCAGGTGTTAGTGCTTCAGGTGTTAGTGCTTCAGGTGTCAGTGCTCTAGGTGTTAATGCTCATGTGTTAGTGCTCCACGTGTTAGTGCTCCACGTGTTAGTGCTCCACGTGTTAGTGCTCCACGTGTTAGTGCTCCACGTGTTAGTGCTCCACGTGTTAGTACTCCACGTGTTAGTGCTCCACGTGTTAGTGCTCCACGTGTTAGTGCTCCACGTGTTAGTGCTCCACGTGTTAGTGCTCCACGTGTTAGTGCTCCACGTGTTAGTGCTCCACGTGTTAGTGCTTCACGTGTTGGTGCTTTATGTGTTAGTGCTTCATTTGTTAATGCTTCACGTGTTAGTGCTTTACCTGTTAGTGCTTCACCTGTTAGTGCTTCACGTGTTAGTGCTCAAGTATTAGTGCTTCATTTGTTAATGCTTCATGTGTTAGTGCTTCATGTGTTAGTGCTTCACCTGTTAGTGCTTCACCTGTTGATGCTTCACCTGTTGATGCTTCACCTGTTGATGCTTCACCTGTTAGTGCTTCACCTGTTAGTGCTTCACGTGTTAGTGCTCAAGTATTAGTGCTTCATTTGTTAATGCTTCATGTGTTAGTGCTTCATGTGTTAGTGCTTCACCTGTTAGTGCTTCACCTGTTAGTGCTTCACCTGTTGATGCTTCACCTGTTGGTGCTTCACCTGTTGGTGCTTCACCTGTTAGTGCTTCACCTGTTAGTGCTTCACCTGTTAGTGCTCAAGTATTAGTGCTTCATTTGTTAATGCTTCATGTGTTAGTGCTTCATGTGTTAGTGCTTCATGTGTTAGTGCTTCACCTGTTAGTGCTTCACCTGTTGATGCTTCACCTGTTGATGCTTCACCTGTTAGTGCTTCACCTGTTAGTGCTTCAGGTGTTAGTGCTTCAGGTGTTAGTGCTTCACCTGTTGGCGCTTCACCTGTTGGCGCTTCACCTGTTGGCGCTTCACCTGTTGGTGCTTCACCTGTTGGTGCTTCACCTGTTAGAGCTTCACCTGTTAGAGCTTCACCTGTTAGAGCTTCATGTGTTAGTGCTCAAGTATTAGTGCTTCATTTGTTAATGCTTCATGTGTTAGTGCTTCATGTGTTAGTGCTTCATGTGTTAGTGCTTCATGTGTTAGTGCTTCAGGTGTCAGTGCTCCAGGTGTTAGTGCTTCATGTGTTAGTGCTTCAGGTGTTAGTGCTTCAGGTGTTAGTGCTTCAGGTGTCAGTGCTCTAGGTGTTAATGCTCATGTGTTAGTGCTCCACGTGTTAGTGCTCCACGTGTTAGTGCTCCACGTGTTAGTGCTCCACGTGTTAGTGCTCCACGTGTTAGTACTCCACGTGTTAGTGCTCCACGTGTTAGTGCTCCACGTGTTAGTGCTCCACGTGTTAGTGCTCCACGTGTTAGTGCTTCACGTGTTGGTGCTTTATGTGTTAGTGCTTCATTTGTTAATGCTTCACGTGTTAGTGCTTTACCTGTTAGTGCTTCACCTGTTAGTGCTTCACGTGTTAGTGCTCAAGTATTAGTGCTTCATTTGTTAATGCTTCATGTGTTAGTGCTTCATGTGTTAGTGCTTCATGTGTTAGTGCTTCAGGTGTCAGTGCTCCAGGTGTTAGTGCTTCATGTGTTAGTGCTTCAGGTGTTAGTGCTTCAGGTGTTAGTGCTTCAGGTGTCAGTGCTCTAGGTGTTAATGCTCATGTGTTAGTGCTCCACGTGTTAGTGCTCCACGTGTTAGTGCTCCACGTGTTAGTGCTCCACGTGTTAGTGCTCCACGTGTTAGTACTCCACGTGTTAGTACTCCACGTGTTAGTGCTCCACGTGTTAGTGCTCCACGTGTTAGTGCTCCACGTGTTAGTGCTTCACGTGTTGGTGCTTTATGTGTTAGTGCTTCATTTGTTAATGCTTCACGTGTTAGTGCTTTACCTGTTAGTGCTTCACCTGTTAGTGCTTCACGTGTTAGTGCTCAAGTATTAGTGCTTCATTTGTTAATGCTTCATGTGTTAGTGCTTCATGTGTTAGTGCTTCACCTGTTAGTGCTTCACCTGTTGATGCTTCACCTGTTGATGCTTCACCTGTTAGTGCTTCACCTGTTAGTGCTTCACGTGTTAGTGCTCAAGTATTAGTGCTTCATTTGTTAATGCTTCATGTGTTAGTGCTTCATGTGTTAGTGCTTCACCTGTTAGTGCTTCACCTGTTGATGCTTCACCTGTTGATGCTTCACCTGTTGGTGCTTCACCTGTTGGTGCTTCACCTGTTAGTGCTTCACGTGTTAGTGCTCAAGTATTAGTGCTTCATTTGTTAATGCTTCATGTGTTAGTGCTTCATGTGTTAGTGCTTCTCCTGTTAGTGCTTCACCTGTTGATGCTTCACCTGTTGATGCTTCACCTGTTAGTGCTTCACCTGTTAGTGCTTCAGGTGTTAGTGCTTCAGGTGTTAGTGCTTCACCTGTTGGCGCTTCACCTGTTGGCGCTTCACCTGTTGGTGCTTCACCTGTTAGTGCTTCACCTGTTAGAGCTTCACCTGTTAGAGCTTCACCTGTTAGAGCTTCATGTGTTAGTGCTCAAGTATTAGTGCTTCATTTGTTAATGCTTCATGTGTTAGTGCTTCATGTGTTAGTGCTTCACGTGTTAGTGCTTCACATGTTAGTGTTCATGTGTTAGTGCTTCATTTGTTAATGCTTCACGTGTTAGTGCTTTACCTGTTGGTGCTTCACCTGTTAGCGCTTCACCTGTTAGTACTTCACCTGTTGGTGCTTCACCTGTTGATGCTTCACCTGTTGGTGCTTCACCTGTTAGAGCTTCACCTGTTAGAGCTTCACCTGTTAGTGCTTCACCTGTTAGTGCTTCAGGTGTTAGTGCTTCCAGTGTTAGTGCTTCACCTGTTAGTGCTTCACCTGTTAGTGCTTCACCTGTTAGTGCTTCACCTGTTGGTGCTTCACCTGTTAGAGCTTCACCTGTTAGTGCTTCACCTGTTAGTGCTTCAGGTGTTAGTGCTTCCAGTGTTAGTGCTTCACCTGTTAGTGCTTCACCTGTTGGTGCTTCACCTGTTGGTGCTTCACCTGTTGGTGCTTCACCTGTTAGAGCTTCACCTGTTAGAGCTTCACCTGTTAGTGCTTCACCTGTTAGTGCTTCACCTGTTAGTGCTTCACCTGTTAGTGCTTCACCTGTTAGTGCTTCACCTGTTAGTGCTTCACGTGTCAGTGCTCAAGTATTAGTGCTTCATGTGTTAATGCTTCATGTGTTGGTGCTTCACCTGTTGGTGCTTCACCTCTTGGTGCTTCACCTGTTAGAGCTTCACCTGTTAGAGCTTCACCTGTTAGTGCTTCACCTGTTAGTGCTTCACCTGTTAGTGCTTCACGTGTTAGTGCTTCACCTGTTAGTGCTTCATGTGTTAGTGCTCAAGTATTAGTGCTTCATTTGTTAATGCTTCATGTGTTAGTGCTTCATGTGTTAGTGCTTCATGTGTTATTGCTTCATGTGTTAGTGCTTCATGTGTTAGTGCTTCACGTGTTAATGCTCATGTATTAGTCCTTCATGTGTTAGTGCTTCATGTGTTATTGCTTCATGTGTTATTGCTTCATGTGTTAGTGCTTCACGTGTTAGTGCTTCACGTGTTAGTGCTTCAGGTGTCAGTGCTTCACGTGTTAGTGCTTCACGTGTTAGTGCTCCAGGTGTCAGTGCTCCAGGTGTTAGTGCTTCATGTGTTAGTGCTTCAGGTGTCAGTGCTCCAGGTGTCAGTGCTCTAGGTGTTAATGCTCATGTGTTAGTGCTTCATGTGTTAGTGCTCCACGTGTTAGTGCTCCACGTGTTAGTGCTCCACGTGTTAGTGCTCCACGTGTTAGTGCTCCACGTGTTAGTGCTTCACGTGTTGGTGCTTTATGTGTTAGTGCTTCATTTGTTAATGCTTCACGTGTTAGTGCTTTACCTGTTAGTGCTTCACCTGTTAGTGCTTCACGTGTTAGTGCTCAAGTATTAGTGCTTCATTTGTTAATGCTTCATGTGTTAGTGCTTCATGTGTTAGTGCTTCACCTGTTAGTGCTTCACCTGTTGATGCTTCACCTGTTGGTGCTTCACCTGTTAGTGCTTCACCTGTTAGTGCTTCAGGTGTTAGTGCTTCCAGTGTTAGTGCTTCATGTGTTAGTGCTCAAGTATTAGTGCTTCATTTGTTAATGCTTCATGTGTTATTGCTTCATGTGTTAGTGCTTCACGTGTTAGTGCTTCACATGTTAGTGTTCATGTGTTAGTGCTTCATTTGTTAATGCTTCACGTGTTAGTGCTTTACCTGTTGGTGCTTCACCTGTTAGCGCTTCACCTGTTAGTACTTCACCTGTTGGTGCTTCACCTGTTGGTGCTTCACCTGTTGATGCTTCACCTGTTGATGCTTCACCTGTTGGTGCTTCACCTGTTGGTGCTTCACCTGTTAGAGCTTCACCTGTTAGTGCTTCACCTGTTAGTGCTTCCAGTGTTAGTGCTTCATGTGTTAGTGCTTCACCTGTTGGTGCTTCACCTGTTAGTGCTTCACGTGTTAGTGCTTCACGTGTTAGTGCTTCACGTGTTAGTGCTTCACCTGTTAGTGCTTCACGTGTTAGTGCTTCACCTGTTAGTGCTTCACCTGTTAGTGCTTCACCTGTTAGTGCTTCACGTGTTAGTGCTCAAGTATTAGTGCTTCATTTGTTAATGCTTCATGTGTTAGTGCTTCATGTGTTAGTGCTTCATGTGTTAGTGCTTCATGTGTTAATGCTCATATATTAGTCCTTCATGTGTTAGTGCTTCATGTGTTATTGCTTCATGTGTTATTGCTTCATGTGCTATTGCTTCATGTGTTATTGCTTCACGTGTTAGTGCTTCACGTGTTAGTGCTTCACGTGTTAGTGCTTCATGTGTTAATGCTCATGTATGAGTGCTTCACGTGTTAGTGCTTCACGTGTTAGTGCTTCAAGTGTTAGTGCTTCATGTGTTAGTGCTTCATGTGTTAGTGCTTCAAGTGTTAGTGCTTCAAGTGTTAGTGCTTCAAGTGTTAGTGCTTCATGTGTTAGTGCTTCATGTGTTAGTGCTTCAAGTGTTAGTGCTTCAAGTGTTAGTGCTTCAAGTGTTAGTGCTTCAAGTGTTAGTGCTTCACGTGTTAGTGCTTCACGTGTTAGTGCTCCACGTGTTAGTGCTCAAGTGTTAGTGCTCAAGTGTTAGTGCTTCATTTGTTAGTGCTTTATGTGTTAGTGCTTCATGTGTTAGTGCTTCATTTGTTAATGCTTCGCCTGTTAGTGCTTCACCTGTTAGTGCTTCACCTGTTGGTGTTTCAGGTGTTAGTGCTTCATAAGAACATAAGAAATAGGAGCAGGAGTAGGCCATCTAGCCCCTCGAGCCTGCCCCACCATTCAATAAGATCATGGCTGATCTGAAGTGGATCAGTTCCATTTACCTGCCTGCTCCCCATAACCCTGAATTCCCTTATTGATCAGAAATCTATCTACCTGTGATTTAAACATATTTAACGAGGTAGCCTCCACTGCTTCAATAGGCGGAGAATTCCAGAGATTCACTGCCCTCTGGGAGAAGAAGTACCTTCTCAACTTTGTTCTAAACTGACTGCCTCTTATTTTGAGGCTGTGCCCTCTAGTTCTTGTTTCCTTTCTAACTGAAAAGAATCTCTCTGTCTCTACCCTTCATTATCTTATATGTCTCTATAGGATCACCCCTCAGCCTTCTAAACTCCAACAAGTACAGACCCAGTCCATTCAATCTCTCCTCATAAGTTAACCCCCTCATCTCCGAAATCGAACTGGAGAACCTTCTCTGCACCCCCTCCAAGGCCAATATATTCTTTCACAAATAAGGGGACCAAAACTGCACACAGTACTCCAGCTGCGGCCTCACCAGTACCCTGTACAGTTGCAGCAAGACCTCCCCGCTTTTATATTCTATCCCCCTCGCTATAAAGGCCAACATTCCATTCGCCTTCCTGATCACCTGCTGCACCTGCGGACTGGATTTTTGCAATTCGTGCACAAGGATCCCCAGGTCCCTCTGCACAGTAGCATGCTGCAGCTTTTCACCGTTTAAATAATAGTCCATTTTACTATTATTCCTTCCAAAGTGGATAACCTCACATTTGCTATACTCCATCTGCCAGGTCCTCGCCCACTCACTCAGCCCATCCAGATCTCTCTGCAGACTTTCCGCGTCCTCCACGCAATTTGCTTTCCCACTCATCTTCGTGTCATCAGCAAACTTTGTTACCCTACATTCAGCCCCCTCCTCCAGATGTCAATATATATGGTAAACAGTTGAGGCCCCAGCACCGATCCCTGTGGCACTCCATGAGTCACCAACTGCCAACCAGAATAGCACCCATTGATACCAACTCTCTGCTTTCTATTAGACAACCAATCCTCTATCCACGCTAACACTTTACCCCCAACTCCGTGCACCCTAACCTTCTGTAGCAACCTTTTGTGAGGCAACTTATCGCATGTTACCTTCAGGTGTTAGTACTTCACGTGTTAGTGCTCATGTTTTAGTGCTTCACATGTTAGTGCTTCATGTGTTCACCCTATCTATGCCCTTCATAATTTTATAAACTTCTATCAGGTCACCCCTCAACCTCTCAATTTTAGAAGAATGAGGGGAGATCTCATTGAGACGTATAAGATGATGAATGGGATGGATAGGATAGAGGTGGAGAGGCTCTTCCCACTCAGAAAGGACAGTAGGACTAGAGGGCACAGCCTCAAGATAAAAGGGGGGGCGGTTTAAAACGGAGTTGAGGAGGAACTTCTTCACTCAAAGGGTGGTGAATCTCTGGAATTCTCTGCCCGTTGAAGTGGTGGAGGCTGCCTCACTCAATATTTTTAAGACGCAGGTTGATAGGTTTTTGATAGGCAAGGGAATTAAGGGTTATGGGGAGAGGGCGGGAATGTGGAACTGAGACACGACAGATCAGCCATGATCTTATTGAATGGCGGGGCAGGCTTGAGGGGCTAGATGGCCTACTCCTGCTCCTATTTCTTATGTTCTAACCTCTATCTTGCCAGGGAGAACAACCCTAGTTTATTCAATCTCACCTCATAGCTAAGACCCTCCATACCAGGCAACATCCTGGTAAACCTTTTCTGCACTCTCTCCAAAATCTCCACGTCCTTCTGGTAGTGTGGCGATCAGAACTGGATGCAGTATTCCAGATGTGGCCTAACCAACATTCTATACAGCTGTAACATCATACCAGGCAACATCCTGGTAAACCTTTTCTGCACTCTAACATGTGTTAGTACTTTATGTGTTAGTGTGTTACGAAGACCTTTACAGTCAGATTAAGTGAGTTTATTTGAGTAATTTTTTTTTATTCGTTCTTGGAATATAGACCAGAATTTATTGTCCATCCCATAGAACCATAGAAAATTACAGCTCAGAAACAGGCCTTTTTCCCTTCTTGTCTGTGCCAAACCATTTTTCTGCCTAGTCCCACTGACCTGCACTTGGACCATATCCCTCCACACCCCTCTCATCCATGAACCTGCCCAAGTTTTTCTTAAATGTTAAAAGTGACCCCGCTTTCACCACTTTATCGGGCAGCTCATTCCACACTCCCACCACTCTCTGCGTGAAGAAGCCCCCACTAATATTCCCTTTAAACTTTTCTCCTTTCACCCTGAACCCATGCCCTCCAGTTTTATTCTCCTCTAGCCTCAGTGGAAAAAGCCTGCTTGCATTCACTCTATCTATACCCATCAAAATCTTATACACCTCTATCAAATCTCCCCTCATTCTTCTATGCTCCAGGGAATAAAGTCCTAACCTATTCAATCTCTCTCTGTAAGTGTAGACAAGGGTCATGGGTGGAAGAGGGAACTCGCAATGTTAAAATGGCGGCGCGGGCTCGTTGGGCCGAAGGGCCTGTTTCCCATGCTTTGTTGTTCTTTGTTCGTTGCGACTCAGCTTCTCAAGTCCCAGCAACATCCTTGTGAACCTTCTCTGCACTCTTTCAACCTTATTTACATCCTTCCTGTGACTAGGTGACCAAAACTGTACACAAGACTCTAAATTTGGCCTCACCAATACCTTATATAACCTTACCATAACACTCCAACTTTTATACTCGATACTCCAACTTATAAAGGCCAATGTACCAAAAGCACTCTTTATGACCCTATCCACTTTTAGGGAATTCTGTACCTGTATTCCCAGATCCTTCTGTTGTACTGCACTCTTCAAAGTCCTACTGTTTACCCTGTATGTTCTACTTTGGTTTGTCCTTCCAAAGTGCAATACCTCACACTTGTCTGCGTTAAATTCCATTTGCCATTTTTCAGCCCATTTTTCTAATTGGTCCAAATTTCTCTGCAAGCTTTGAAAACCTTCCTCACTGTCCACTACACCTCCAATCTTTGTATCATCAGCAAATTTGCTGATCCAATTTACCACATTATCATCCAGATCATTGATATAGATGATATAGATCCCTGAGGGTTGGACCCACATGTAGGCCAGACCAGGTAAGGACGGCAGACTTCTTTCCCTAAAGTGAACCAGTTGGGTTTTTCCGACAATCGACAATGGTTTCATGGCCATGGGGATTTTTAATTCCAGATTTTTTTTCAATTCAGATTTCACCATCTGCCACGACAGGATTTGAACCTGGGTCCTCAGATATTACCCCAGGTCTCTGCATCATTAGTCCAGCGACAATGCCATGACGCCACTAAAGACCGTTATTGGTTGCAGACAGATGATCTGCTCCTATTCTCAGAGCTGGCAATTGCTCATAGGGATTGGAGGATTCAGAATATGATGTTCACACTGCAATGGGGATTCGCTAACCACTAACTGTTTCTTTCATTTCAGCTCCCCTGGTTACAGACATTTTATGCAGGACTTGGAGCCATTGCCTTCACTTTGGTAAATAAAATAAAACATTTCAGCCTGTAGCAAGCAGCAGGTTTTCACACGCTAAAATGGTGAATTGCAGTTTTCTCTCATGTTGTCTCGTTGCTCGGGTGAAAACACCCAGGTTACACTCCCAGCACTGTCAGCATACAGTTGTTGCCAGCACAGGGCTGAGGGGAAAATGCATTGACAAACAAACCCGCACTGATGATGAGAATACACAAAACTTGTCAATGAGGGTCCCAGCCCAGTTCTGGCAAGACCCAGGTTATGTTGCAGCTGTATAAGGTGCTGGTGAGGCCACACCTTGAGTACTGTGTACAGTTTTGGTCTCCTTACTTGAGAAAGGATATACTGGCACTGGAGGGGGTGCAGAGGAGATTCACTAGGGTGATTCTGGAGTTAAGAGGGTTGGCTTATGAGGAGAGACTGAGTAGACTGGGGATATACTCATTGGAATTCAGAAGAATGAGGGGAGATCATATAGAAACATATAAGATTTTGAAGGGAATAGATAAGATAGAAGCAGGGAAGTTGCTTCCACTGGCGGGTGAAACTAGAACTAGGGGGCATAGCCTCAAAATAAGGGGAAGCAGATTTAGGACTGAGTTAAGAAGAACTTCTTCACACACAGCGGTGTGAATCTGTGAAATTCCCTGCCCAGTGAAGCAGTTGAGGCTCCCTCATTGAATGTTTTTAAGGCAAGGATAGATACATTTTTGAACTGTAAAGGAATTAAGGGTTATGGTGAGCAGGCGGGTAAGTGGAGCTGAGTTCACAAAAAGATCAACCATGATCTTATTGAATGGCGGGGCAGGCTCGAGGGGCCAGATGGCCAACTCCTGCTCATAGTTCTTATGTCAAAGGGTCAGTACTGAGGGAGTGCCGCACTGTCAGAGGGTCAGTACTGAGGGAGTGCCACACGGTCAGAGGGTCAGTACTGAGGGAGTGCAGCACTGTCAGAGAGTCAGTACTGAGGGAGTGCAGCACTGTCGGAGAGTCAGTACTGAGGGAGTGCAGCACTGTCAGAGGGTCAGTACTGAGGGAGTACCGCGCTGTCAGAGGGTCAGTGCTGAGGGAGTGCCGCGCTGTCAGAGGGTCAGTACTGAGGGAGTGCCGCACTGTCAGAGAGTCAGTACTGAGGGAGTGCAGCACTGTCAGAGAATCAGAACTGAGGGAGTGCAGCACTGTCAGAGAGTCAGTACTGAGGGAGTGCCACACTGTCAGTGGGTCAGTGCTGAGGGAGTGCCGCACTGTCAGAGGGTCAGTGCTGAGGGAGTGCCGCGCTGTCAGAGGGTCAGTACTGAGGGAGTGCCGCACTGTCAGAGAGTCAGTACTGAGGGAGTGCAGCACTGTCAGAGAATCAGTACTGAGGGAGTGCAGCACTGTCAGAGAGTCAGTACTGAGGGAGTGCCACACTGTCAGTGGGTCAGTGCTGAGGGAGTGCCGCACTGTCAGAGGGTCAGTGCTGAGGGAGTGCCGCACTGTCAGAGGGTCAGTGCTGAGGGAGTGCCGCACTGTCAGAGGGTCAGTGCTGAGGGAGTGCTGCACTGTCAGAGGGTCAGTGCTGAGGGAGTGCCGCACTGTCAGAGGGTCAGTGCTGAGGGAGTGCCGCAGTGTCAGAGGGTCAGTGCTGAGGGAGTGCCGCACTGTCAGAGGGTCAGTGCTGAGGGAGCACCGCACTGTCAGAGGGTCAGTGCTGAGGGAGTGCTGCACTGTCAGAGGGTCAGTGCTGAGGGAGTGCCGCACTGTCAGAGGGTCAGTGCTGAGGGAGCACCGCACTGTCAGAGGGTCAGTGCTGAGGGAGTGCTGCACTGTCAGAGGGTCAGTGCTGAGGGAGTGCCGCACTGTTAGAGGGTCAGTGCTGAGGGAGTGCTGCACTGTCAGAGAGTCAGTACTGAGGAAATGCTGCACTGTCAGAGGGTCAGTACTGAGGGACCGCCGCACTGTCAGAGGGTCAGTGCTGAGGGAGTGCTGCACTGTCAGAGGGTCAGTGCTGAGGGAGTGCTGCACTGTCAGAGGGTCAGTGCTGAGGGAGTGCTGCACTGTCAGAGGGTCAGTGCTGAGGGAGTGCTGCACTGTCAGAGGGTCAGTGCTGAGGGAGTGCCGCACTGTCAGAGGGTCAGTGCTGAGGGAGTGCTGCACTGTCAGAGGGTCAGTGCTGAGGGAGTGCCGCACTGTCAGAGGGTCAGTGCTGAGGGAGTGCCGCACTGTCAGAGGGTCAGTGCTGAGGGAGTGCCACTCCGTTGAAGGTCATATTTTTCAAAAGGGGCATTAAGTGGAGTCCCCATCTGCCCCCTCAAGGGCAAGTAAATGATCCACCATTGTTAGTCAATGTGGTGAAAGGCCATTGTTTATCTCTCAACCAGCATATTGCTTGTGGGACCTTGCTGTGCACAGATTAGCTGCTGCTGTTCTGATCTAACAGCAGTGACTGCACTTTGGGAACAGCTCTCCAGCTGTGAAGTGATCCAGGATATGCTGAGGTCCAAAATGTGCAGATGTGTTTCTGTTTGAATTGATGGAACGTACAGGCTGTGTGAGGAGGGTGGGTTTTAACCTGTAAAAATTAACTCTCAGACTGGTGTCTGGAGGTTCCTCATTCACTTGGACCTGTCAGCGCCTGGATTCATTACAATCCACAGCGCAGGAAAACATTAAAGGAATAATTAGGCATGGCAGTGGGGTTATAGAGCTTGGTTGCTTGGAGACCGTGGCGTTTTTCTGGGTGAAACACTGTGACTTCTGTTTTCAGTGAGTGTTTTGTGACATGTGTGAAAGATTCATTAACAGAGGCCTGTTCAGTTACCATGTTGACTTCGGTCTTTATTTTCCTGTGTTCCTATCACAGTTCTTGGCTTACGATACACAGCTTCTCCTGGGAAACAAGCGCTACTCCCTGAGTCCTGAGGAATATGTGTTTGGAGCTCTCTGCCTCTACACAGACATCATGTACATCTTCCTGTTTGTCCTGCAGCTCTTTGGCAACCGGGATTGACCAGTCTCAGGCGCCTTGCGGTGAATTTAATTCTTGTTTCCAGTGGCACTCTGTAACTTTTATTGTGTTGAAGCAGCCACAGAGCCTGCCCCGGAAAGCTTCTTCCTCTGCCTCCTCTTCCCCCCCCCCCCCCCCCCCCCCCCCCACGCAGAGATCATTCTGCCCCTCTCATTAATTTTCTGATTCTGGATGTACAATTACTCAGATTATACTCTCTGCTTCCTGCCCAGAGTGAGGTGTTTTAAGTCAGTCTGGTATACACAGAGCCCTGTCAATGGTGTTCTCCTAGTTTGGGAAAGGTTTCGGGGGCAGCCGGGTTGGGACAAGCCTGTGTTATCACACACCGATAAGACCCTCCCTGAGTGGATAACCACAGAGCTGAGTTCCACTGTGGGCAGCAGGGACAGCCCATTCCACCACATTTTCCTCTAAAATATTTTCTGCTCACTTTTTGTCCATCAGCTATGGGGAGGAGGAGAGGTCGGGGGTGGGGGGGGGGCTTTATTCTGGTTATTGCTGAAATGACACTGGTGATTCCTGCAATCTCCCCTCCATGGAGCAGAATAGCAGCAAGCTGCTGGAAGTCCCTCTCACTCGCTCTGCCACCTCCGACTCCACGGCATTGCCCAGTGCTCACAGGGGTTTTGAATCAATGCTGTTTCATGTCAAGCTCTCCGATCTCTCTCATGGGACACTCAGCAGCCTTGGCTCATTACCCAGGCTGTGCCCACACCCTGCCAGTCCCAACTGAACCAGATTCTGTCCATACCCTGCCAGTTCTGAAACAGCCTCTTTCCTCAAACTTAACTCTGTGAACATTTTGAAGAAATAAAAATGAAACAGTGAATGAGGAAGGACTCTGGGAGAGTGTATTAATGTGAAATCTGTGACAGTTATCTCTGAACTTGTAATAACCTTTATGCTGTTTGAATTAATTTGTTACCACCTTTCCAGTTGGTTTGGAAACTTCTCCCTTTCCGTAAGTACTTCATAACAAGAGGCCATTCAGCCCATCATGTCCTTTGCTGTCTTTTTGAAAGAGTTTTCTATCCCAGGCAACCCCTCGGAGTGCAGGATGACTTGCTTCCACACTGAGTTCTCAGGAGACTGAGGAGTCTAATGAGCGAGCTACAGTCTCTGTTACAGATGGTGATTGGAGGAGTGGGTGTATGGGGTGCCTGGGCTGATACACACTCCTTTTCCCTTTTCCTCCACTGAGGATGGTCTTGGGTCAGGGATTCCCAGTTGTTGGTGGAGATTTGCACATTTTCAAGGAGGTTTGAAGGTGTCCTTGAATCATTTCCTCTGCCTTCTGGGACTTGTTTGCCGTGTCAAAGATCAAGTAGAGTGTTTGTTATGGGAGTCTTGTGTCAGGCATGTGGACAATGTGGCCCGCTCAGCACAGCTGATCAAGTATGGTTAATGATTCGATACTGGGGATGTTAACCTGGGTGAGAACATTAATATTCGTGCACCTACTCTGCCAATGGATTTGGGGAATCATGTGGTGGTAATTCTCCAGGATTTTGAAGTGCCTGCTGTATATAGTCCATGGTTCTGAGCCATCTTTGAAGGTGCTAACCAATTAGTCCCACTCAACTTGCTCTTTCCCCATAACCTTTCAGAGGAGCTGCAATCAATCACTTTCACAACATGTCTCAGTTTCAAACCATATCGACCAACTGAGCCTGAGGTTACAGCAGGGGAGGCCATTTAACTTACCGAGCCCCTCTCCTCTCATGGCCTGTTAGCCAAGTTAGTGAGAGGGTGGTGCTGCTAACAAAAATTTCTCCACAACAGTCAGCTTTGATATCAGCCACAGCTGGACAGGTAGCTCTCTCATCACTGAACCGGATACAGAGCAGACTGAGAGTCCAGTGTCGTACAGAGGGAGTGCTGTCTTTCTGAGTGAAACATCAACTGCAGCTTCATTTGCCCCATCAGATCCAACAGGCATCATTTGGATGAAGAGCAAGTTATTCCCAGCATCCAGGTCAATATTTATATAATTATCTTAAAAATATGTCTGGTTTTTATCACTTTGCTGTTTGTGGGAATTTATGTTTCTACATTACAAGAGAAGTATTTCATAGCTGTTTTTAATGTGCTTTAAACATAGAACATTACAGTGGAGTACAGGCCCTTAGGCCCTCGATGTTGCGCCAACCTGTGAAACCAATCTAAAGCCCATCTAACCTACACTATTCCAATATCATCCATATGTTTATCCAGTGACCATTTAAATGCCCTTAATGTTGGTGAGTCCACTACTACTGCAGGCAGGGCATTCCACGCCCTTACTACTCTCTGAATAAAGAACCTACCTCTGACATCCGTCCTATAATTATCACCCCTCAATTTAAAGCTATGTCTCCTTGTGCTAGTTATCTCCATCCGAGGAAAAAGGTTCACACTGTCCACCCTATCTAATCCTCCGATCATCTTGTATGCCTCTGTTAAGTCACCTTTTAACCTTCTTCTCTCTAACGAAAACAGCCTCAAGTCCCTCAGCTTTTCCTCATAAGACCTTCCCACCATACCAGGCAACATCCTGGTCAGTCTCCTCTGCACCCTTTCCAATGCCTCCACATCCTTCTTATAATGCGGCGACCAGAACTGTACGCAATACTCCAAGTGCAGCCGCACCAGAGTTTTGTGCAACTGCAACATGACCTCATGGCTCCTAAACTCAATCCCTCTACCAATAAAAGCTAACATACCGTACGCCTTCTTAACAACCCTATCAACCTGGGTGCCAGCTTTCAGGGATCTATGCACATGGACACCGAGATCTCTCTGCTCAACCACACTACCAAGAAACTTACCATTAGCCCAGTACTCTGTATTCCTGTTACTCCTTCCAAAGTGAATCACCTCACACTTTTCTGCATTAAACTCCATTTGCCACCTCTCAGGCCAGCTCTGCAGCTTATCTGTATCCCTCTATAACCTGCAACATCCTTCTGCACTGTCCACAACTCCATCGACTTTGTCCGCAAATTTACTAATCCATCCTTCTACGCCCTCATTCAGGTCATTTATAAAAATGACAAACAACAGTGGCCCCAAAACAGATCCCTGCGGTACACCACTTGTAACTGAATTCCAGGATGAACATGTCCCATCAACCACCACCTTCTTGCAGCTAGCAAATTTCTTTGGGACATCCTGAAGTTGCGAAAGGTTCCATCAAAATACAAACGTCCTTTCCTCCTCATCTCACTCCATCACCATCTGCCTCTTCCCTTTTTCTTTGTATACTTATCCTGTTTCCCTTCTAAAGATGCCTTTGCTATTTGCCTAATCTGCTCCATATTCTCATCACTGTCTGAATAGGAGGTTTCTCCTGAATGTTGAATGGATTTATTAGTGACAGTCTTTATTCACTCTCCAATGCTGTGGTTAACAATCCTTTATGCTGAGTGCCATTAATTGCTCAATGATACTACGCTGCTTTCATCCATTGTTCTTGTATTTTTTCAAATCTCCTCTTAACTCATTAATCAAGTGTTGTGATTTCAGCTTCTTTACTCAGTATCAACTCTTCCATTTTCTCATCTTTTTTATAACATTATAATTGTAATCCATGATTTCTTGACTTTTTATCCTCTTAAATTCTCTGTCTTTCCTCCCCTGACAGGTTCCTTAATTTGTTTCTATTACTAGTTTCTGTTGATGATACCTGTAACTGGTGCTTCCATTTACAAATTCTTTATTTACTTCTTCCAGACTCCAAGGTTTCACTGGTTTCTGCATTTTCTACCTTGGGATCTGCTCCAGCCAGGGTACTTTCCCATTTTCACAAGATGATGATGTGTTAGCTCCTGGGGGTTGAGCCTTCAAGTTCTTAACAGTATTATTGCCATATTGGCTCATGATTATACCATCCAGTTCAAACCTTGCAGTAACGCAAACATTTTCCATGCACACTTTTGATGCTAAAGTCTGTGTTTTTAATAGCTGTTCTTCTGCACAAATCTTCCATTTTATAGCCTCATGTTTCTTTGTCCAAGGCCATAAGCTCCTGAGTCATTAGGCTTCTTCAAGATTAGTATTTGTCAGGAATTTTCAATATTAAACAGGAACTTTCAAAAGTTGATTGGGGGAGTCTGTGGGAAGGCAAAGGGACATCTGGTAAGTGGGAGGTTTTCAAAAGTGTGTTAACTAGGGTTCAGGATAAGTACATTCCTCTCAGAATGAAGGGCAAGGCTGGCAGAAGTAGGGAACCCTGGATGACTCGGGATATTGAGGCCCTGGTGAAGAAGGAGGTGGCACATGACATGCATAGGCAGCTGGGATCAAATGGATCCCCTGAAGAGTATAGCGGGTGTAGGATAGAGTTAAGAGAGAAATCAGGAGGGTAGAAAGGGGAAACAAGATTGTTTTGGCAGATAAGGCAAAAGAGAATCCAAAGAGCTTCTACAAATACATAAAGGGCAAAAGAGTAACTAGGGAGAGAGTAGGGCCTCTTAAGAATCAGCAATGTCATCTAGGTGCAGATCCACAAGATCTGGGTGAGATCCTAAATGAATATTTCTCATCAGTATTTACTGTTGAGACAGGCATGGATGCTAGGAAACTTGGGGAAATAAATAGTGATATCTCAAAGAGTGTATATATAAGGTGGTGCTGGAAGTCTTAAAGCACATTAGGTAGATAAATCCCTGGGACCTGATAAAGTGTATCCCAAGACATTATGGGAGGCTAGGGAGGAAATTGCAGGTCCCCGAGCAGAGATATTTGAATGATCAATAGTCACGGGTGAAGTGCCTGAAGATTGGAGGGTGGCAAATGTTGTGCCTTTGTTTAAGAAAGGCTACAGGGAAAAGCCTGAGAACTACAGGCCAATGTGCAACTAATGCTGGTCTAACCAGCAACACACATTCCATGGAGTGGATTCTAAAACCAGGGCACACAATTTCAAAATAAGGACTTAGGACTGAGATGCGGAGAAATCTTTGCAATTTTCTCCCTAGAGGGCTGTAGAAACTCAATTATTGAGTTTGTTCAAAGAGATATAGAGAGTGTTGGAAAAAGGCAATTGCTGTATAGATGATCTGCCATGATCATGTTGAAATACAGAAGAGGCCCAATAGGACTGAACAGACTATTCTTGTTCCTTTGAAGTCACCGTACGTGCTGACACTATAGTTAAGAAAGCCCACCAACCCCTTTCTCAGGAAATTTGGCATGTCTGCTATGACTCTCACTAACTTTTACAGATAGACGATAGAAAGCATTCTTTCTGGTTGTATCACAGCTTGGTATGGCTCCTGCTCTACCTGAGACCGCAACATAGAACAGTACAGCATAGTACAGGCCCTTCGACCTTCAGTGTTGTGCCGAGCTATGTCCAGACCCAAGATCAAGCTATCCCACTCCCTATCATTCTGGTGTGCTCCATGTGCCTATCCAATAAACGCTTGGAAGTTCCTAAAGTGTCCGACTCCACAGCAGGCAGTCTATTCCACACCCCAACCACTCTCTGAGTGAAGAATCTACAGTAAAAAGTCTGACAACACCAGGTTTTAGTCCAACCGATTTATTTGATAATAGACTAAACCTGGTGTTGTCAGACTTTTTACTGTGTTTACGCCAGTCCAACGCCGGCATACCCACATCATGAAGAATCTACCTCAGACATCCCTCCTATATCTCCCACCATGAACCTTATAGTTATGCCCCCTAGTAACAGCTATATCCACCCGAGGAAATAGTCTCTGCACGTCCACTCTATCTATCCCGCTCATCATCTTATAAACCTCTATTAAGTCGCCTCTCATCCTCCTCCGCTCTAAAGAGAAAAGCCTCAGCTCCATCAACCTTTCCTCATAAGACCTACCCTCCAAACCAGGCAGCATCCTGGTAAATCTCCTCTGCATTTTCTCCAATGCTTCCACATCCTTCTTATAGTGAGGCGAACAGAACTGAACACAATATTCCAAATGTGGTCTCACCAACATCTGGTATAGTTGCAGCATAACCCCACAGCTCTTAAACCCTGTTAATAAACACTGACACACTACAAGCCTTCTTCATGGCTCTATCCACTTGAGTGGTAACCTTCAGAGATCTGTGGATATGACCCCAAGATCTCTCTGTTCCTCCACGTTGCTCAGAACTCTGCCGTTGACCCTGTAATCCGCATTCAAGTTTGTCCTACCAAAATGAATCACTTATCAGGGTTAAACTCCATCTGCCACTTTTTGGCCCAGCTCTGCATCCTATCAATGTCTCTCTGCAGCCTGCAAGAGCCCTCCACCTCATCCACTTGGTGTCATCAGCAAATTTACTAACCCACCCTTCACAGTATATAGATAGGCCAACAAGAGGTGAGGCCACATTGGATTTAGTACTGGGTAATGAACCAGACCAGGTGTTAGACTTGGAGGTAGGTGAGCACTTTGGTGATAGTGACCACAATTGGGTTACGTTTACCTTGGAGATGGAAGGGATAGGTATATACCGAAGGGCAGAAGTTATAGCTGGGGGAAAAGGTAATTATGAGGCTATTAGGCGAGAATTAGGATACACAGGTTGGAGTAGGAAACTGCAGGGGCTGGCAACAACTGAAATGTGGAGCTTGTTATTAAACATCTTACTAAAATCCATGTATATGACATCAACTGCTCTTTGTCTACACACTTAGTTTCCTCCTCTAAGAATTCAATCAAATTTGAGAGGCAGGACTTACCCCTCACGAAACCGTGCTGACTATCCCGGATTAAACTGCATCTTTCCAAATGGTCATAAATCCTATCTCTCAGGACCTTTTCCATTAACTTACCAACCACCGAAGAAAGACTAACTGGCCTTTAATTACCAGGGTCATTCCGATTTCCTTTCTTGAAGAGAGGAACAACATTCGCCACTCTCCAATCCTCTGGCACAACCCCCATGGACAGTGAGGACCCAAAGATCAAAGCTAAAGGCTCCACAATCTCATCCCTTACCTCCCAAAGTATCTTAGGATGTATCCCATCTGGCCCAGGGGACTTATCGACCCTCAGGTTTTTCAAAATTACTAATACATCTTCCCTCAGAATATCTACCTCCTCCATTCTATCAGCCTGTATCACACACTCATCCTCAAAAACATGGCCCCTCTCCTTAGTGAACACTGAAGAAAAGTATTCATTCAACGCCTCACCTATCTCTTCTGACTCCATGCACATGTTCCCACTACTATTCCTGACTGGCCCTAACCTCACCCTGGTCATTCTTTTATTTCTCACATAAGAGTAAAAAGCCTTGGGGTTTTCTTTTATCCAACGCACCAAGGACTTCTCATGCCCCCTCCTAGCTCTCCTAAGCCCTTTCTTTAACTTATTCCTAACTACCTTGTAACATCAAGTGACCCAACTGAACCTTGTTTTTTCATCCTTACATATGCTTCCTTTTTCCTCTTGACAAGACATTCAACGTCTTTTGTGAACCATGGTTCCTTCACTCGGCCATTTCCTCCCTGCCTGACAGGGACATACCTATCAAGGACAAGTATTTGTTCTTTGAACAAGTTCCACTTTTCGTTTGTGTCCATACCAGACACAGTTTCTGTTCCCATCTTATGCTCTCTAATTCTTGCCTAATCGCATCATAATTACCCCTGCCCCAATTATAAACCTTGCCCTGCTGTGTGACCCTATCCCTCTCCATTGCAATAATGAAGGACACCGAATTGTGGTCACTATCTCCAAAGTGCTCTCCCACAAACAAATCTAACACTTGGCCCGGTTCATTACCCAGTACCAAGTCCAATGTGGCCCCACCTCTTGTCGGCTTATTCACATATTGTATCAGGAAACTCTCCTGCACACACTGTACAAAAAGTGTCCCATCCGAACTATTCGACCTATAAAGGTTCCAGTCAATATTTGGCAAGTTAAAGTCACCCATGATAACTACCCTGTGACTTTCACACCTGTCCATAATCTGCTTTGCCATTTCCTCCTCCACATCTCTATCACTGTTTGGGGGCCCGTAGAAAACTCCTAACAATGTGACTGATCCTTTCCCACCTCTAACTTCAGCCCATATTACCTCAGGAGGCAGATCCCCCTTGAAATGCCTTTCAGCAGCTGTTAAACTATCCTTGATTAACAATGCTACTCCTCCACCTCTTTTACCACCTTCCCTACTCTTACTGAAACATCTATACCCCGGAACTGCCAACAACTGTTCCTGTCCCTGTTCTAACCATGTCTCCTTAGTGGCCACAATGGCAAGGAACTGCAAAAGGTTGTGAATGTAGCCCAATCCATCACGCATACCATCACAGCCTCCCATCCATTGACTCTGTCTACACTTCCCGCTGCCTCGACAAAGCAGCCAGCATAATTAAGGAACCCACGCGCCCCGGACATTCTTGCTTCCATCTTCTTCTATCAGGAAAAAGATACAAAACTCTGAGGTCACGTACCAACCGACTCAAGAACAGCTTCTTCCCTGCTGCTGTCAGACTTTTGAATGGACTTACGTTGTATTAAGTTGATCTTTCTCTACACCCTAGACATGACTTAACACTACATTCTGCACTCTCTATGAACAGTATGTTTTGTCTGTATAGTGTGCAAGAACCAATACTTTTCACTATAATAACAAATCATATAATAAATCAAATCAAAATCTCATAACATGAGGATTACATTGGGATGTTGTCTTGTACAGGTTGTGACCGGAACCTTCCAGGAGGAGACCAAAGTATTAAATATGTTTAAACTGTGGGTTTAAAGGAGAATGGAAAGGATCAGTTAGAGAAAAAAAATGAATCAATGAGGAAACAGAGAATGATATTTGCTGAATATAATTTTAAAAAGGCACACAGACTGGATACAGTAGAGTAAATCAGCTAGTCAGAGATGTAAAGTGGGAAAATATCTAAGGAAAAATAAGAAAATATCAGTGATAGATGGCTTCAAAATGATGAGAAGTTACTTACAAACATACAGACTGGCACAGGACAGAGAGATGATAAAGACTATGAGTCAAGGACCTGCTTTTGGGCAGAGCACCTTTCATTTGGTGTCTCATTCTGGTCTTCCCTGCAAGTGAAAACATCAAAATTTGTATTGTGTTGGTACTCTGAATGCACAGCAGCACAGGGCTTAGGAAAGTGGGCCATTCGGCCCTTTAAACCTCCTCCAACATAAAAGATCAAAGCTGATAAAGAGTCATGCAGATTCAAAACATTGGCTCTATTCTCTCTCCACAGATGCTGTCAGACTTGCTGAGATTTTCCAGCATTTTCTGTTTTTGTTGTTAGAGCTCTGGCCTCAACTCCACTTTTCTGTCTGTCCCCTATAAATCTCAACTCCCACCTATCAAAAATGGAACTCAAGCCTTGAATAAATATATTCAATAACTGCTGCTGCTTTCTGGAGAAGAAAATTCCAGACTAACAACTGTATTAGGTTGAGGGAGCTGGGACTCTTTTCCCTGGAGAGACGAAGGTTGAGAGGCGACCTGATAGAAGTTTATAAAATGTTGAGAGGAGTAGATAGGGTGGATTCTCAGAGGCTATTTCCCCGGGTTGAAATGGTCGCTACGAGAGGACACAGATTTAAGGAGAGGGGAGGAAAGTACAGAAGTGATGTTAGGGGTAAGTTTTTCACTCAGAGGGTGGTGAGTGAATGGAATCGGCTGCCGTCAGTGGTGGTGGAGGCGAACTCGCTGGGGTCTTTTAAAAGACTTCTGGATGAGTATATGGGGTTTAATGGGATTGGGGGTTATAGATAGGTCTATAGATTGGTAGGTGTTGATGTGTTCGGCGCAACTCGTGGGCCGAAGGGCCTGTTTGTGCTGTAGTGTTCTATGTTCTATTCATTCATCTACAGAGACATGTTTGCAGGATAATCACGACTGGGAGTTAAATATCCAGACTGTTTGGAAGGACAGACAGGCAGGTAAAGGAAGTGGTATGTCTTTGATATTTAAGGATGACATCAGGGCGGTAGTAAGAAATGATAATAGATTATATGGAGAAAAAGGTTGAATCCATTTGGTTGGAAATTAGAAGTAGTTAAGGAGAGAAAGACCACTGATTGGCATTGTCTATAGGTCACCAAATAATAACACCATGGTGGGGTGAGCAATAAACAAGGAAATAACTGATGCACGTAAAAATAGTACAGAATTATCATAGAGGTTTTAATTTTAAATGTCAATTGGTTAAACCAGGTCGGTCAAGGCAGCCTTGAGGAGGAGTTCATAGATTGTATCCGCGATAGTTTCCTCAAACAGTATGTAATGGAACCTACATGGGAGCAACTATCCTAGATCTGGTCCTCTGTAATGAGACAGGAATAATTAATGATCTCACAGTTAAGGATCCTCTCAGAAGGAGTGATCACAGTATGGTCAAACTTAAAATACAGATGGAGGATGAGAAAGTAAGAACATAAGAAATAGGAGCAGGAGTAGGCCATCTAGCCCTTCGAGCCTGCCCCGCCATTCAATAAGATCATGGCTGATCTGTTGTGGCTCAGTTCCACTTTCCCGCCCTCTCCCCATAACCCTTAAAGTAAAAAATACAATACCAGTCTTGTGTCTAAAACAAAGGAGACTACAAAGGGGATGAGGGAGGAGTTGTCTATGATAGACTGGGAGCAAAAACTTTATAGTGGGACAATTGAGGAACAATGAAGGACTTGCAAAACAATTTTCCACCAGTGAAAAGGACTATAGGAAGAGGGATAATTAGCCATGGATATCTAAGCAAATAAAAGAGGGTATCAAATTGAAGGAAAGTGCATACAAAGTGGCAAATATTAGCGGGAGACTAGAGGATTGGGAAATCTTTAAAGGTCAACAGAAAGCCACGGAAAAAGCTGTAAAGATGGATTATGAAAGTAAATGAGCTCAGAATATAAAAACAGCAAAAGTTTCTACAAATATATAAAACAAAAAAAAGTGGCTAAAGTAAACATTGGTCCTTTAGAGGATGAGAAGGGGGATGTAATAACTGGAAATGAGAAAATGGCTGAGGCATTGAACAGGTATTTTGTGTCAGTCTTCACAGTGGAAGATATAAATAACATGCCAAAAATTGATCAGATGAAGGTTATGGCAGGTGAGAACCTAGAAACTATCATTATCACAAAAGAGGTAGTGTTGGGCAAGTTAATGGGGCTAAAGGTAGACAAGTCTCCTGGCCCAGATGGAATGCAGCCCAGGATACTAAAAGAGAGAAATAGCAAATGCACTAGTGGTAATTTACCAAAATTCGCTGGACTCAGGGGTAGTTTCCACAGATTGGAAAACAGCAAATATGATGCCACTGTTTGAAAAAACAGGGAGTCGAAAGGCAGGTAACTGTAGGCCAGTTAGCTTAACTTCTGTAGTAGGGAAAATGCTTGAATCTATCATCAAGGAAGAAATAGCGAAACATCTGGATATAAATTGTCCCATTGGTAAGATGCAGCATGGATTCATGAAGGGCCAGTTATGTTTCACTAATTTGATGGAATTCTTTGAGAACATTACATGTGCTGTGGACAATGGGGAACCTGTGGATGTGGTGTATCTGAAGTTCCAGAAAGCATTTAACAAAATGCTGCACCGAAGGTTGCTGCGTAAGATAAAGGTGCAGTGTTACAGATAACGTTTTAGCATGGATAGAGGATTGGTTAACTAACAGAAAGCCTCAATGTGGATGGCCCTAAAACATTAGATAAGGGTCATGGGTGGAGGGGGGGACTGGTGGTGTTAAGATGGCGGCGTGGGCTCTTTGGGCCGAAGGTCCTGTTTCCCGAGCTGTTTTTGTTCTTTGTTAGAAAGCGAAGAGTGGGGCTAAATGGCTTCTGGTTGGCGATAAGTGGCTACTGGTGTGTCTCAGGGATCAATGTTGGGACTGTAAATGTTTATGATTTACATAGATGATTTGGAGTTGGGGATCAAGTGTTGTGTGTCAGAATTCACAGATGACACTAAGATGGGTGGAAGAGCAAAGTGTGCAGAGGACGCTAAAAGTCTGCAAAGATATAGATAGTCTAAGTGAGTGGGCGAGGGTTTGGCAGATGGAGTACAATGTTGGTAAATGTGAGGTCATCCATTTTGGTAGGAATAACAGCAAAATGGACTATTATTTAAATGGTAAAAAATTGCAACATGCTGCTGTACAGAGGGACCTGGATGTCCTTGGGCAGGAATCTCAAGGAGTTGGTTTGTAGGTGCAGCAGGTAATTAAGAAGGCAAATGGAATTTTGTCCTTCATTGCTAGAGGGATGGAGTTTAAAAACAGTGAGATTATGTTACAGCTGTATAAGGTGCTGGTGAAGCCACACCTGCGGTACTGTGTACAGTTTTGGTCTCCTTACTTGAGAAAGGATATACTGGTAGTGGAGGGGGTGCAGAGGAGATTCACTAGGTTGATTCCAGAGTTGAGAGGGTTGGCTTATGAGAAGAGACTGAGTGGATTGGAGCTATACTCATTGGAATTTAGAAGAATGAGGGGTGATCTTACAGAAACATAAAATTATGAAGGGAACAGAAAAAATAGAAGCAGGGAAGTTGTTTCCACTGGAGGTGAAACTAGAACTGGGGGGGGCACAGCCTCAAAATAAGGGGAAGCAGATTTAGGACCGAGTTGAGGAGGAACTTCTTCACACAAAGGGTTGTGAATCTCTGGAATTCCCTGCCCAGTGAAGCAGTTGAGGCTACCTCATTGAATGTTTTTAAAGTAAGGGTAGTTAAATTTTTGAACAGTAAGGAATTAAGGGTTATGGTGAGTGAGGGGGTAAGTGGAGCTGAATCCCAAAAAGATCAGCCATGATCTTATTGAATGGCAGAGCAGGTTCGAGGGGCCAGATGGCCAACTCCTGCTCCTAGTTCTTAGGTAAATGCCAGTGGGCATAGGTCGAACCTGTTCAACCTTTCCTCACAGGAAAACCCCTCATCCGAGGAGGGAACCTTTACAATTATAGAATCCTACAGTGCAGAAAGAGGCTATTCGGCCTATCAAGTCTGCACCAACCACAATCCCACCCAGGATCTACCCCATATCCCTACACATTTACCCACTAATCCCTCCAACCTATGTATCCCAGGACACTAAGGGGCAATTTACAAAGAACAAAGAACAACCCAGCACGGGAAACAGGCCCTTCGGCCCAACGAGCCCGCGCCGCCACATTGCCCTACACCTATTCTACCCTGCATGTCTACGAATGGGACCCTACTCAGTCAGATTCAGGGAAGAAATAGTGTCAATTTGGTGGAAACCAATTAGCCTAAGAGCACATCTTTGGGGTGTGGGAGGAAACCGGAGCGCCCGGAGGAAACCCACGCAACCACAGGGAGAATGCGCAAACTCCCACAGACACAGGCCCAAATCCATGTATCTGCACAGCTAGCAGTGCTAGTCACTGAGCTGTTGTGGAGCCCGTCTATCGGTCCAGGATCAAGCACACACACCGACATGAAGTACTAGGCCACTCCTGGACTTCCAAGAGCAGCCCACGCACAACCCGCTGTGTGCATGCCCCTCGCTTGACACGAGGTTTAGAATGGCCAATCAACCTAACCCGCACATCTTTGGACTGTGTAGCTTCTAATGCAATTATATCCCCTTTCAAGAAAGGACACCAAGCTGTCCATAATATTTCAGATATACGCTGGAATTCTATCGTACTATCCACCACAGGAATTGGCATAGGCAAGGGGCAGACAATGGGAAGGTCCATTGACCTCAGGCTGGATTTTCGTGTTTCTGGGGCTTAATGGTTTTATTGACATGAATTGGTCCTTTCCTGATTCGTAGTCAGTGACTAATGGGGTTCCGCAGGGATCTGTGCTGGGACCCCAACTGTCCAAATTATATGTTAACGATTTGTAACAGGAAACTGAGTATTATCTCCAGATGAGATAATTTGCAGATGATCCAAGGTTGGGTGGAAGGATGAGCTGTGAGGACAGAGGTGTTTCGGCGTGATTTGGACAGGCTGTGTGGGGAAATATGCATGGCAGATGTAGTATAATGCAGATAAATGTGAGGTGATAGTCAACGAGATCTTGGTGTCCTCATGCAACAGTCGCTGAAAGTAAGCGCACAGATACAGCAGGTAGGAAAGGAAGGAAATGGTATGTTGGTGTTCATAGCGAGAGGATTTGAGGATAGGGAAGTTTTGTTACAATTCTCTAGGCATTGGTGAGGCCACATCTGGAATATTGTGTGCAGTTTTAGTGTTCTTACATGAGGAAGGATGTCCTTGCTATAGAGGGAGTACAGCAAAGGTTTACTAGGTTGATTTCTGGGATGACAGGTCTGTCATCTCAGGCGAGATTACATCAGTTAGGATTATATTCACTGGCGTTTAGAAGAGTGAGAGGGAATCTCATGCAAACTTATAAAATTCTAACAGGGTTAGACAGGGTAGATTCAGAAAGAATGTTCCTAATGGTGGGGGAGTCCAGAACATAGAACATTACAGCACAGTACAGGCCCTCCGGCCCTCGCTGTTGCGCCAACCAGTGGAACCAATCTAATGACTCTCTAACCTAAACTATTCCAATGTTATCCATATGCCTATCCACTGACCATTTGAACACCTTCAAAATTGGTGCGTCCACAACTGCTGCAGGCAGGGCATTCCACACCCTTAACTACCCTCTGAGTAAAGAACTAGGGGTCATAGTTTGAGAATAGGGGGTAAACCTTTTAGAACTGGGATGAGGAGAAATTTCTTCACCCAGAGGGTGGTGAATGTGTGGAATTCACTCCCACAGAAAGTAGTTGAGGCCAAAACATTGTGTGATTTCAAGAAATTAGATATAGTTTTTGGAGCTAAAGAGATCAAAGGAAATGGAAAGAAGTGGGGATCAGGATATCGAATTTGATAATCAGTCATGATCATAATGAATGGCGGAGCAAGCGTGAAGGGCAATGGCCTCTTCCTGCTTCTAGTTTCTATGTTTACAAGCAAGGCATAAAATCCTACCCAGTGGTCTCACCAAAGCCCTGTACAGATGCACTAAGTTTAATTTCTTCCAATGAGGGATGGGGAAGATTCCGCCAGTGTGATTCTGGCCACAGTATTGATTATCTGGGTGACATCACTGTCCTATCATGGGAACTTCACTAGTCAGGATTTAACCAGAGATTTAGCGACAGGTTTATGTGCAGTTCTTTTTGTAACCAGCTAATACACAGGATAGATGTGACACTTTAAGCTCTTCAACGCCCATCAGTATTTTCAGAGTTAGCAAAACTTTCCTTTTTTTTATTAATTGTTTTGCATCTGAGGAGGTATAAAGTTCTGCAGTCCAATAAAACCATCTTGATTTCCTGTTACTACAATTAACTTTGGATCCACAGTTTATGAACTATGAGCAAGTGATTATTTTTCTGCTGTTCAAAAATGGACAAATCCAAAAGGGTTTGTATCAATTCAGTGACCTAATTACAACAAAAACGTCACAGAATTCTCAGACAACACTACGTTAGCAGAGTAGGAACTGTACGCTGTCTTCACAGCAGAGTTCCTTGGCACCTAGCGAGAGCAGCGTGAAAAGATGTCCAGTGACCAGGCTGCGGATGTTTGCCTCATTTAGGATGGGAGCTAAAGCAGTGAACCCTGGAATTTGGACCCAATAGAAACACTTCACTCAGCGAAAAGCATTTGGCAAAACAAAAGTTCAACCACACACGAGAACATGCCTGCCCACAGGCACACATAAAAGCATGTGCTAATGGAGACACACATAAGAGTACATGTGCCAACAACACAAAACATATGTGCTAACACAGACACATACAAGAGCACAAAGAATGCAGACATGAGAGCACACATGCCAAAACAG
Source organism: Carcharhinus amblyrhynchos (assembly GCF_965287045.1). Classification (NCBI taxonomy): domain Eukaryota; kingdom Metazoa; phylum Chordata; class Chondrichthyes; order Carcharhiniformes; family Carcharhinidae; genus Carcharhinus; species Carcharhinus amblyrhynchos. The sequence continues at coordinate 125,780,592 of NC_137331.1, forward strand.
ACATACGGGAGCATGCGTTAACATGAACACACGAGAGTACAACTATTAAGACAATAAGATAAAAGGCAAAGTTGCCATAGTCCCAGGTGACCATAGGCTGCTTTCCCCTTTGAGTAGGATAGCTGACTGGTGTTGATTTAACTTGAGGATCACCATACCTCAGCCGAGAACTGGGGCAGCACAGTGGTACAGTGGTTAGCACTGCTGCCTCACGGCGCCAGGGACCTGGGTTCAATTCCGACCTCAGGTCTCTGACTGTGTACAGTTTGCACATTCTCCCGGTGTCTGCGTGGGTTTCCTCCAGGTGCTCCAGATTCCTCCCACGCTTCAAAGATGTGCGGGGTTAGGTTGACTGACCATGATAAATTATCCCTAGTGTCAGGGGTTCTAACAGAGTAAATATGTGGGGTTATGGGGAATAGGGCCTGGGTGGGAGGATTGTGATTGGTACAGATTCAATGGGCCAAATGGCCTCTTTCTGTACTGTAAGGATTCTATGAGAAGGAAGGTTAAGAATAACCATGAATAACTTCAGTATGCTACAGTACCGGAATTGAACTCACGCTATCGGCATTGCTTTGCCATTCAATCAACTGTGCTAAATTGACAGCACCTAGGCAGCACCTATCTAGAAGGACAAGAGCAGCAGATAAATGGGAACACCATCTCCTGGAGGTTTCCCTCTAAGCCATTCACCACCCTGACTTGGAAATATATCACTGTTCCTTCACTGCCACTGAGTCAAAATCCTGGAACTCCCTCCCTAACAGCACAGTAGATGTACCTACACCTCAGGGACTGCAAGGCAGTGGCTCACCACCTCCAAGGTCAATTAAGGATGGGCATTAAATGCTGATCTAGACAGCAACATCATAAATAAATTTTAAAAAGCACGGTGACCGATAAAATCACACAATGTACATACAATAACAAAAACATGGTGTGATTTCATACACAAGAATACACGTACAAAGCAAATAGCCAAACTTCCACGTTTGCAACATTTCTTACCAAAAAAGATTCTTCAGCTCACGTAGCCAGAAATTCTAAGATAATGCTTCCAGAAAATAACAGGGTCACTAGCACAGGATTTGCTCTAATTCCACAATAATACTTTACTCAGTGACATTATTTGGTCATTAACAAAACTGCCTGCAATACATGCAATTACACAGCCATAAGACCCATGTCAACATACGGATTCACAGAAGCACATGCAATAACTCATACACACAGGAGTGTACTTACATGATGTGTACATCCATACATACTGGAAATGGCAACACAGGCCATAACAAGAGCTTAAATCTAATAACAGACAAATGAGAAGCAAAGGCATTCATGATAACACAGACATGTGCACAACACGAATAGAGCCACACATGATGGTACTTCTGATTGCACACATGGCAACATGCACACACAATAACACATGGACATTTGCAGACGTGAAACATACACCCTTGTGCACAAAAGATGCATGAAACATGCTCAAGAACACGCATGCAAACAAAATGACACACATGCAGAAATCAGTCAACAAGACACGCATTAACACTATTTCCTTACAAACAACAAAGTGCTTTCTCTTATATTAATTGCAATGGAATGCTAACAAAAGATCCTTCTAGAAAAACAGCATTCTCAGCAGTCCCACTCCTAATGAGATCACCCCAGCTGTCTGTCAAACTGGTTTCCACAGTGATAAGATGTGGTGTGGAGTGAGAGGCAGCTGGAGTTGTGGTTGTTCCCATCAGGGTAATGTAGAAAGGAGGGTGAGCAGTCTGGGGGTAGCCGACTGAGGCATCTCCGGATGTCACACTTTCCCTTAAGGGGGACAGAAATCTGCAAAGTAGGGATGTTGCAAGGCTTCTTCAGCTGAAATCCTTTGCACTGGGTTGCATTTCAACAGGTTCTGTATATAAAAAAAAATCAAAAAAAGAGACAAATAAAACTGCGGGGAAAATTACAGACGCTCTCCTTCCACAGCACAGGGGGTGGGTTAAAACTTGAACAAGTGTAAGATTCATAGAACATAGAACATTACAGCGCAGAACAGGCCCTTCGGCCCACGATGTTGCGCCGACCAGTTACAAAAACAATGACCCACTAGCCTATACCAATCCCTTTTCGTCCATAAACCTATCCAGAGATCTCTTAAACGCCCCCAAACTAGACGCATCTACAACTGCAGCAGGCAGGGCATTCCAATCCCTCACCACCCGCTGGGTAAAGAACCTACCCCTGACATCCGTCCTGTAGCTACCCCCCCTTAATTTAAAGCCATGCCCCCTCGTGCTAGCTTTCTCCATCCGAGGAAAAAGGCTATCACTATCCACCCTATCTAAACCTCTAATCATCTTATATGTTTCAATAAGATCCCCTCTTAGCCGCCTTCTTTCCAACGAAAACAACCCTAAATCCCTCAGTCTCTCCTCATAGGACCTCCCCACCATACCAGGCAACATCCTAGTAAACCTCCTCTGCACCCTCTCCAACGCCTCCACATCCTTCTTATAATGTGGGGACCAGAACTGCACACAGTACTCCAAGTGCGGCCGCACTAGAGTAGTGTACAGTTGCAACATTACACTGCGACTCCTAAATTCAATCCCCCTACCAATAAACGCCAAGACACCGTACGCCTTCTTAACAACCTTATCTACTTGATTCCCAACTTTCAGGGATCTATGTACACACACACCTAGATCCCTCTGTTCATCCACACTATTCAAAGTCCTCCCGTTAGCCCTATACTCGACACATCTGTTGCTCCTACCAAAGTGAATTACCTTACACTTCTCCGCATTAAATTCCATCCGCCACCTCTCGGCCCAGCTCTGCAACCTATCTAAGTCTCCCTGCAGACTATGACACCCTTCCTCACAATCTACCACACCTCCAATTTTGGTGTCATCAGCAAATTTACTAATCCACCCAACTATACCCTCATCCAGATCATTAATAAAAATTACAAACAACAGTGGCCCCAAAACAGATCCCTGAGGCACACCACTCGTAACTGTACTCCATGATGAATATTTACCATCCACCACCACCCTCTGTCTCCTATCTGATAGCCAATTCCTATCCAACTTCCTATTCCTCCAGAGAACCTCAGATAGTTTTGACATAAACCCAAACTCTGCGCACAACTGGTAAATTTGGGATAAGTTGGTAAATAAAAATCAATTTCAACAGGTAGGTCACAGCGTCAGCAGCCTGAAACACAGAAAGGCCATTCAGCCCCTCTGCTGTTTTACCACACTGTATATACAACAGGCCATTCGGCCCAGCTAGTCCATGTGGTATTTATTCCTATCTTTCCTCATCGAAATCCATCGCACTGTCTCTGCATCCCCATCTCTTTCATAACCCTGTCTAGTTTTTCTTTAAATATATTTATTCTACTCACTTCAGCCACTGCCCGCGGGAGCGGTTCCCACATTCTCCCCACTGCCCGCGGGAGCGAGTCCCACATTCTCCCCACTGCCCGCGGGAGCGGTTACATAAAAACATAAGAACATAAGAAATAGGAGCAGGAGTAGGCCATCTAGCCCTTCGAGCCTGCCCCGCCATTCAATAAGATCATGGCTGATCTGTCGCTGCTCAGTTCCACTTTCCCGCCCTCTCCCCATAACCCTTAATCCCCTCTCTTATCAAAAACCCATCAACCCGCGTCTTAAAAATATTTAGCGAGGCAGCCTCCACCACTTCAACGGGCAGAGAATTCCAGAGATTCACCACCCTTTGAGTGAAGAAGTTCCTCCTCAACTCCGTTCTAAACCGCCCCCATTTTATCTTGAGGCTGTGCCCCCTAGTCCTACTGTCTTTTTTGAGCGGGAAGAGTCTCTCCACCTCTATCCTATCCATCCCATTCATCATCTTATACGTCTCAATGAGATCTCCCCTCATTCTTCTAAACTCTAACGAGTACAAGCCCAGTTTATTCAGCCTCTCCTCATAGCTCAACCCCCTCAACTCTGGTATCAGCCTAGTAAACCTCCTCTGCACTCGCTCCAAGGCCAAAATATCTTTGCGCAGGTGCGGCGCCCAAAACTGCACACAGTACTCCAGCTGCGGCCTCACCAATGCCCTATACAGCTGCAGCAAGACCTCCCTACTTTTATATTCAATCCCCCTCGCTATGAAGGCCAGCATCCCATTCGCCTTCCTGACCACCTGCTGCACCTGCAAGCTGGGTTTTTGCGACTCATGCACAAGGACCCTGAGGTCCCTCTGCACCGTCGCCTGCTGCAGTTTTTCACCCCGTAAGTAATAGTCCTTCCTACCATTCTTCCTACCAAAGTGGACCACCTCACACTTGCCAACATTAAATTCCATTTGCCATTTCCTGGCCCATTCGCCCAGCCTATCTAGATCCTTCTGCAGACTCTCCACACCCTCCGCACAATTTGCCGTTCCCCCAATCTTGGTGTCATCAGCAAATTTCGACACCCTACACTCGGTTCCCTCCTCCAGATCATCTATATAAATGGTAAAAAGCTGAGGCCCCAGCACCGACCCCTGGGGCACTCCACTAGTCACCCTCCGCCAATCCGAATAGCACCCGTTGACCCCCACTCTCTGCCTCCTATTTGACAACCAATCCTCTATCCACGCTAACACCCTACCCCCAACTCCATGTCCCTCGACCTTCTGCAATAACCTCTTGTGAGGTACTTTGTCAAACGCCTTCTGAAAATCTAGAAAGACCACATCCACCGGCTCTCCTCTATCCACCGCCCTAGACACATCCTCATAGAACTCCAGTAAATTAGTCAGACACGACTTCCCTTTAATGAAACCGTGCTGCGTCTGCTCTATCAAGCAATTCCCTTCAAGATGCCTCGCAATTTCCTCCTTAATGACAGATTCTAACATTTTACCTACCACAGACGTTAAACTAACCGGCCTATAATTCCCCGCCTTTTGCCTGGCACCCTTCTTAAACAACGGCGTAACATTAGCCGTTTTCCAATCATCCGGCACTTCCCCGGAATCCAGCGACGTCTGGAAAATAACCACCAAGGCATCCACTATCACCTCCGCCATTTCTTTCAGAACCCTCGGATGCATTCCATCTGGTCCTGGGGACTTGTCCACAATCAGCCCCTCCAGTCTGTCGAGCACCGCCTCTCTAGTAACAGTAATGTCATTAAGACCCTCCAGTCCTACCACCTTTCCATCGCTAACACCCGGCAAATTATTCACGTCTTCCTCCGTGAAGACAGAAACAAAAAAGTTATTCAATACCTTAGCCATATCCCCATCCCCTACCACTAGGTCCCCTTTCTCATCCTCTAAAGGACCAACGTTCACCCTAGCCAGCCTCTTCCTTTTTATATATTTATAAAAACTCTTGCTATCCTTTTTTATATTAAGCGCTAGCCCAGCTTCATAGTTTCTCCTACCCTTCTTTATCAACTTCTTTGTCAATCTTTGTTGACATTTAAACCTCTCCCAATCCTCTTCTCGCCCAGTACTCTTAGCTACTCTAAATTCCTCCGCTTTTAATTTTACACTTTCCTTCACCTCCTTCGTTATCCACGGCTTATTACCTCTCCTCCTACTATCCTTTTTGACCATCGGAATAAATTTCTGCTGAGCACCAAGAAAGATCTCCTTAAAGATCCTCCACTGCTCCTCAAGACCCTCCCTCCAACGCGCTCCCCCAGTCCACATTCGCCAATTCTTCTCTCATCCTACCGTACTCCCCTCTATTCAAACAAAGGACGCGTGTCCGGGAACCCACTTTCTCCTCCTCCATCTGCACCAGAAACTCCACCATACAATGATCACTCTCCCCAAGAGGATCCTTCACCACAAGGTCCCTAATTCTACCCGCTTCATTACATCGCACCAGATCCAAGATAGCTCGCTCCCTTGTCGGCTCCAACACACACTGTTCGAGGAAACTATCCCGGTTCCCACATTCCCCCCACTCCCCATGGGAGCGGTTCCCACATTCCCCCCACTCCCCGTGGGAGCGGTTCCCACATTCCCCCCACTCCCCGTGGGAGCGGTTTCCCACATTCTCCCCACTCCCCGCGGGAGCGGTTTCCCACATTCTCCCCACTCCCCGCGGGAGACGAGTCCTCATTCTTCCCACTCCCCGCAGGAGGCGAGTCCTCATTCTCCCCACTCTCTGAGTAAAGAGATTTCTCCTGAATTCCCAATTGGATTTCATGGGACCATATGATACAATGACTTCCAGTGATTCTCCTTCCCAATGAGAGGAAATTTTGTCTGTGTTCACTCCACCAAAACCTTTGATCACTTTGAAAGTTGCTTAGCCTTTTTCCGAGAGCAAAGGTGCCCATCAACCCTTTCAAACAAAGAACAACACAGCACGGGAGACAGGCCCTTCGGCCAACAAGCCCGCGCTGCCATTTTAACATTGAGTCCCCTCTCCACCCATGACCCTTGTCTATGCTTATGGCATTCCACATTGAGGGAAGACTAATTTAGGGACAATTTGTTACACCAGTCAGCTTAAGAGCACATCTTTGGGGTGTGGGAGGAAACCGGAGCACCCAGAGAAAACCCACACAAGCACGGGGAGAATGCGCAAACTCCCACAGACACCGGCCCAAATCCATGTATCTGCACAGCAAACAGTGATAGTCACTGAGCTGTCGTGTTGCCCATCAGCTGGTCCAGTTTAAGCGTACACTAACGATGTGAAGCACTAGGCTACTCTCGAAACATCCAAGAGCAGCCCTCGTACGACCCATCGCGTGTATGCCCCTTGTTGGACAACAAGGCGGACCGAAGCACCTGTGGATTAAAAGAGAAAAACATCAATACCATGCACATCCTTTCCTGATACGGTCACCCACACATTTCTGAATCACCCTTGTAAATCTCAGTGCACCCTCTCCAGTATCTCAATATCCTATTGTAACTGGAATTGCATGCAGTACTCTTGCTAACTGTTCAATTCTATTCCTCTTGAAACAAAATCAAGTGTTTGATTTGGTTTTATTTCTGGCCTGGCTAACCTGTGGCACTACTTTCCCTGACTGAACCCAAGATTCCTTTGTTCCTTTACTCTGGATTTCCCAAACCTTTCCAGCCAAAGGACCATTCCATACTCCCAAGGGAACATTGCCGGAACACCACAGAAACATTCCTAATAGGCTGAAGAGTTAACACACAAAAATTGTTTTGCAATCAAATACAAACATACAAAAGCAGATTAATAAATCTTTTCTACTTATATGTATAACTTATTATAATTATAAAGCTTTCTTCCTCAACAAAGTATCTTTTTACTATTTTTAATGGGAGAAGATAAGGGCAGTGCCGTTGATGTTGTCTACAAGGACCTTAGTAAGGCCTTTGACAAGGTATCATAGTAGATTATTGCAGAAGGTTAAATCTCACGGGATCCAGGGTGAGGTATCTAAATGGATACAAAATTGGCTTCTTGACAGAAGCCAGAGGGTGGTTGTAGAGGGTTGTTTTTCAAACTAGAGGCCTGTGACCAGCAGGGTACCTCAGGGATTGGTGCTGGGTCCACTTATATTAATGATTTGGATAAGAATATAGAGGGCATGGTTAGTAAGTTTGCAGATGACACCAAGATTGGTGGCATAGTGAAGAAAATTATCTAGGATTGCAAAGGGATCTTGATCAATTGGGTCACCACGTTGATGAAGAGCAGATGGAGATTAATTTAGATAAATGTGATGCATTTTGGTAGACTGAACCAGAACAGGACAGACTTAGTTAATGGTAGGGTATTGGAGAGAGTTACAGAACAAAGAGATCTAGGGGTACATGTTCATAGCTCCTTGAAAGTGGAGTCACAGGCGGACAGAGTGGTGAAGAAGGCATTCAGCATGCTTGGTTTCATTGGTCAGAACATTGAATACAGGAGTTGGGACGTCTTGTTGAAGTTGTACAAGACATTGATAAGGCCACACTTGGAATATTCTGTGCAATTCTGATCACCCTATTATAGAAAGGATATTATTAAATTAGATAGAGTGCAGAAAATATTTACCAGGACACTACAAAGACTTGATGGTTTAAGTTATGAGCAGAGGCCGGATAGACTGAGACTTTTTTCTCTGAAGCATAGGAGGCTGAGGGGTGATCTTATAGAGGTCTATAAAATAATGAGGGGTACAGATCAGCTAGATAATCAATATCTTTTCCCAAAGGTAGGGGATTCTGAAACTAGAGGGCATAGGTTTAAGGTGAGAGGGGAGAGATACAAAAGTGTCCACAGGGGCAATTTTTTTTTTACAGAGGATGATGAGTGTCTGGAACAAGCTGCCAGAGGTAGTAGTAAAGGCAGGTACAATTTTGTCTTTTAAAAAGCATTTAGACAGTTACATGGGTACGATGGGTATAGAGGGATATGGGCCAAACGTGGCAATTGGGACTAGCTTAATGGTAAAACAGCTGGTGGCATGGACAAGTTGGGCCGAAGGACCTGTTTCCATGTTGTAAACCTCGGTGATGGTCAGCGAGGCTACTTCTCTTGCTTAGATGTTTGTTTATTCGGAGTATTGCTGAGAGCTGGGCTCCAATATCACTCTCCCTCTTGCGTGCTCTTTCTCCCTCTCTCCTCTGATTTCCCTCCTTCCTCAGCCTCAAGAACAACAAATGCTGGCTTTGCCAACAACTTCCACATCTAATGAAAAATAATATTTTCCCTGATGTCTACATTCATCCACAGAGTCTATAGTGGGATATATTTGTCCTCCGATTCAACACCATCTCCATCGCTGTCCTACATTATCCTTTGCCAATGTTATGGCTCATTTTATTTTCCCAAATTCTAGTCTCAACCTCTGAAAATCAGCTTTTATCCAATCTATTAATTGTTTTATCATCTACTCCTGTCATTCTCCATCATCATCCTAAAGTGCACCATGTTATAATCACTATTTTGTAGATGTTCCTTTACATTTAATTCTTTTACTGCTCTCATTCACACCCCATTCTGAGATCGCTTTTTCCATTTTAATATTTTGAGTTAGGAGTTATGTATAGATTGCAGGAATCCATGCCCTTAGCTCCTCTACCTACCTCTTCTGTCTAATGGACGGCACAGCGGTTAGCACTTCTGCCTTGCAGCGCTAAGGACCTGGGTTCAATTCCTGGCTTGGGTCATTGTCTGTGTGGAGTTTGCACATTCTCCCAGTGTCTGTGTGGGTTTCCTCCTGGTGCTCTGTTTCTTCCCACAGTCCGAAAGACATGCCGGTTAGGGGCATTGGCCATGCTAAGTTGCCCCTCAGAGTACCCGAACAGGGGATTTTCAGAGTAACTTAACTGCAGTGTTAATGTCAACCTACTTGCGACTAATAAATAAATAAATACACTTTAAACTTAAAAACATTAAACTTCAAATTGACATGGGAATGGTTGAATTTCCCAGACTTGTTATTCTGTTATTTTACTGAATTCCTAATTTGTTTGATATTTCCTTCTCCAACTTCCTTCCACTATTATTTTGAATCAACACTGATGTGAGGAAAACCTCTTTTGAGTGGTTCAGGTCAGGAATGTGCTGCCAGAGACTGTGGTGGAAGCAGGGACTTTCAAAAGGGAATTGGATGTTTATCTGTAGATAAAGAGACTATGAGGAAAGGAAGGATTGGATGGAACTGGGTGAACTGTTTTTGCAGAGAGCCAGCACAGACACAATGGGCTGAATGGCCTCTTTCTGTGCTTTCATCATTTTCTGCAATCTGTGGCATGAGGCTTGAATCTACAAGCGTGGGAATCAGAGACAGAAGGAGCAGGAAGCTGAAAGTCTGATGAAGGAAATGGAGAATTTTATTAATTAACCAGTGTCTGCTACCCCAGAGTCTTACCTGCAACAGGTCTCTTCCAGTAGTATTGAGTTTTGGAACAACATTTAGTAAAGATGTTGTTGCTGGATACATGGGATAGGGCTGGAAAAGAACAGAGTTGGGATTCTTAGTAAACTGTTTTCTATCTGCTCAGATTGGGGGAGCAAGATTACACCCACTGAATCAAACATTCATGTAGAAAATCATTATTGGCTAATCTTCCTCCTTCCACTCCAGAACACACACATTCCCACAGTGCAGGTACTGGCTAACTCAGGCTCCCACACTCATCTCAAGCATCTATATTCCACACTCACTAACTCCATCGTGCTGAGTTTTGTTTAAATGTATCTTCACATCCAAACTGTGTTTTACCCTTTGGGGAACAGAGAGGAAGTGGTGAAAAAAATTCCTCGCCTGTTGGACCGCATTATAAATATTCCTTCCGTGGACAATGGGTGCTGATGTTGGGATTTGAACCCAGAGCTTCTGGTCCAGCACTAAGTCCAAGGCATCAGATTCCTGTCCCCTGGGTATCTGGTGCTGACCTTTAAAACTATGGTCAAGCAGTAATCCTAATCCCTTTGATCCCCAATCCATCATTAACCTGTCTACCACAGACATCATGATCTCTTGTTTCAATCATTAAGAACATAAGAAATAGGAGCAGGAGTAGGCCATCTGGCCCTTCGAGCCTGCCCCGCCATTCCGTAAGATCATGGCTGATCTGAAGTGGATCAGTTCCACTTTCCCACTTTCTCTCCATAATCCTTAATTCCCTTGTATCAGAAACCTATCTACCCGTGACTTAAATATATTTAGCAAGGTAGCCTCCACCACTTCAACGAGCAGAGAATTCCAGAGATTCACCACCCTTTGAGTGAAGAAGTTCTTCCTCAACTCTGATCTAAACTGCCCCCCGCTCCTTATCTTGAGGCTGTGCCCTCTAGTTCTGCTGTCCTTTCTAAGCGGGAAGAATCTCTCTACCTCTACCCTATCCATCCCCTTCATTATCTTATACGTCTCTATAAGATCCCCCCTCATCCTTCTAAACTCCAATGAGTACAGACCCAGTCTATTTAGTCTCTCTTCATAGTCCAACCCCCTCATCTCTGGTATCAGCCTAGTGAACCTCCTCTGCACTCCCTCCAAGGCCAACATATCCTTGCGCAAGTGCGGCAACCAAAACTGCACACAATACTCCAGCTGCGGCCTCACCAGCACCCTGTACAGTTGCAGCAAGACCTCCCTGCTTTTATATTCTATCCCCCTCGCTATAAAGGCCAACATTCCATTCGCCTTCTTGATCACCTGCTGTACCTGCAGACTGGGTTTTTGCAACTCGTGCACAAGGACCCCCAGGTCCCTCTGCACCGTAGCTGCTTTTCGCCCTTTAAATAGTAATTCCTCCTACTATTATTTCTGCCAAAGTGGATAACCTCACACTTGCTAACATTATACTCCATCTGCCAGGTCCTCACCCACTCGCTCAGCCTATCCAGATACCTCTGCAGGTTTCCCACGCCCTCCACGCAATTTGATTTTCCACTCATCTTTGTGTCATCATCAAATTTCGTTACCCTACACTCAGCCCCCTCCTCCAGATCATCTATATAAATGGTAAATAGTTGAGGCCCCAACACCGATCCCTGCGGCACTCCACTAGTCACCAACCGCCAACCAGAATAGCACCCATTGATACCAACTCTCTGCTTCCTATTAGACAGCCAATCCTCTATCCACGCTAACACCTTACCCCCAACTCCATGCACCCTAACCTTCTGTAGCAACCTTTTGTGCGGCACCTTATCAAATGCCTTTTGGAAATCTAAAAACACATCCACTGGTTCCCCTCTGTCTACCGCACTAGTCACATCCTCATGGAAATCCAATAAATTCGTCAAACATGACTTCCCCTTAATGAATCCGTACTGCGTCTGCTCGATCAAACCATTCTTTTCTAGGTGCCTCGCTATTTCTTCTTTGATGACAGATTCTAGCATTTGATGACAGATTCCAGCATTAGAATCTTTACTACAGCATTAGCTGCCGTCCCTCTGTAGATTTAAACGCCTGCAGCTTCTCTGTGTGATTGCAAACTCTCCTGGAAGCCGAGGCACATTCAGCAAGAAAACTTCTCTCACCTTGTAGTCAGGTAGCTTCGTCATGGAGGGCCACTGTTCCTCTGTCGGGGTCCCCAGCAAAGTAAGAATGTCAAGGAACATTCCAGACGCAGGATTGAGACACCGAAAGACAGAAATTGGGAAAGACATCATAAAGGAGCTAAGACATGATAGTTTGAGAGACAGAGAGAGAGAAAAAGAGAAAACGTGTAGACAGAAACAGAGGGGGAAACACAAAGAGAGAAAGACAAGGAGAGAATCACACAAAGAAACAGACAGAGCGGGAGACAGAGACAGCAAACATCAGAGAACTTCACAGCAAGGGGGAGACAAGATGGAGTGGGAGAGAGAAAGATGGGGGAGAGAGAGAGAGAGAAAGATGGGGGAGAGAGAGAGAGAGAAAGATGGGGGAGAGAGAGAGAGAGAAAGATGGGGGAGAGAGAGAGAGAAAGATGGGGGAGAGAGAGAGAGAAAGATGGGGGAGAGAGAGAGAGAGAAAGATGGGGGAGAGAGAGAGAGAGAAAGATGGGGGAGAGAGAGAGAGAGAAAGATGGGGGAGAGAGAGAGAGAAAGATGGGGGAGAGAGAGAGAGAAAGATGGGGGAGAGAGAGAGAGAAAGATGGGGGAGAGAGAGAGAAAGATGGGGGAGAGAGAGAGAGAAAGATGGGGGAGAGAGAGAAAGAAAGATGGGGGAGAGAGAGAGAGAAAGATGGGGGAGAGAGAGAGAGAAAGATGGGGGAGAGAGAGAGAAAGATGGGGGAGAGAGAGAGAGAAAGATGGGGGGGAGAGAGAGAGAAAGTTGGGGGAGAGAGAGAGAGAAAGATGGGGGAGAGAGAGAGAGAAAGATGGGGGAGAGAGAGAGAGAAAGATGGGGGAGAGAGAGAGAGAAAGATGGGGGAGAGAGAGAGAGAAAGATGGGGGAGAGAGAGAGAGAAAGATGGGGGAGAGAGAGAGAAAGATGGGGGCAGAAAGAGAAAAAAAGAGAGATGAAAAACAGAAAGGGGGAAGAGATAAAGAAAGATGGAGAGGAAGAGAGAGAAGGATGGTGGGGGGGAGAGAAAGAGGGAGAGAAAGACAAAGACTCAGAAAGAGAGAAAAACAGAGTAGGAAATGGCAAGGGGCAGTGAAAGAAAGATGGGGGGGATAAGAGAGAGAGGGTGGTGAAGGAACTGGGCGGCTGACAACCTGAGATTGAAAGCGTGAGGGGGAAGAGGCAAGATGATCCAGAGACAAACTGAGAGGCAGTGACAGGATAAGCAAAGCTACAGATAGAATGAGACCTCAGACCCCATCTCCTATTCACACATCACTGTCCCTTATCTCTGACCCCTGTGCCTGTTGCACACCGCTTTACTTCTGACCCCATTCATCAGTCACACACTGCCCTCCCTAACCTCTGGCCCACACCTCAGTTATATATCCCTCCCCTATTCTCCCTATCCCAGACAGGCACTTCTTTGTAAATGTGTCACCCATTCTGTCTCTCAGCCCTCCTTGACCTGTCCCCATCATTTATCCTGTCCCTGATCTGTGACCCCTTCCCATCACACAGCCCCTCCCACAAACTTTATTCCTCAGCATGCTCTGCCTTCTAACAATGTTGATGACTGCTCTGTCTCATTGCCCACCTTGCTGAGTTCCTTCAAACTGCGTGCTAACCCCTCCAATCTCATCGAAATCCTTCCCACAACCTATTCTGACCATAAGTCACTCACTCCAAACTTCCTTTCCTAAAGCTTGTCCTCAGTTCCACTTCTCTCCCCATAATACTGCAGGGTCCTCGATAAAGGTGCCTTAGAAATGTGGATTGCTTTGACACATGGTTGAAAACGCGGGATTTAAAAAGAATATCGAAAAATCCTCTTCAGCTGATCATCCACATCATTCCCGGGAAACAGCGGTCTGCCGGCGTTTGCTAATTCTGTGGAAAAGTGTTTGTGAGAATATCACTGTGCAGGTCCCATGAAAAATACAATCACTTCTCAAACTATATATAAACTAAAGGCAATTTAATCACATCTGGAAGTACAATGTCTTTATTATTTAAGCATTGTACCCAAATTAAAATTATTACTTCTGCTTTCCCCAAGCCCCCGTGTGCCTCGCTGCTAAATGGAGAATTCTAACATTTAACCTGTTAAGCTTTATCTTGTTCACATTGACGAGGTGACATTTAATTCCTCATAGAATGATATGGCACAAGGAGATGGTGGCATTGCGATAATGCCACTGAACTAGTCACCCAAAGAACGAGAGGGCACAGATTTAAAGTGATTCTCAAAAGAGCAAATGCAATGTGCGAGTGGTTGGGATCTGGAATGTTCTGCCTGGGAGTGTGGTGGAGGGAGGTTCAATCGAGGCATTAAAAGGGCATTGGATAATTGTATGAATAATATTAATGTGCAGGATTACGGGGAAAAGGCAGGAGATTGGCACTGAGTCATGGGGCGGTGATTCTCCCAGCCCAGGAGACATCAGTGGAGGCCGTGTAGCAGCTTCCCGCTGGGCGCCATGGCCTACACAAGCCTCTGGACACCCCATTTCCAGCATCGTCAGCTCCGAGCCAGAAACTGCGCTGTGTAAATTATTTCAATCAGGATCTATATCCCTTTAGCTGTCCCGGGACATGCCCACTAATGTCCCCCCCCCGCCCCACCAGGAGTTGTTCACTCCAGTGGGGTTTACAGCAGTTCCCCACTAATGGGGAGCTGGCGACCTGACTGAAGGGGGGAGGGAGGGTGTGGAGCATGGAGGTCCCCCAGGAGGTCAGGGATAAAGGGGATTGCCCCCTGGGCATTGTCAGCTTGGCTGTGCCAGAATGGCTCCCCCCAAGGCACTGCCCAAGGGGCAAAGTGGCAGTGCCCAGAGGGCATCTTGGCACACTGCCCACCAAGTATGGGGTAGTGCCAAACGGATGGGGCCTGAGCCTCTGGGTGCAATCAGTGGGGTCCTACCGTCATACTGCACTTGGTTTGGAGCAGCTGTGGGGTTGTGTGGCTGGCCAGCGATCGGGAGGCCGGCAGTGTGGAGCTATTGAGTATGTGCCAATCTCCACTCTGGCAGACTAGCGCACGTGCAGTGGCTCACTCAGCACTCTGCTGCCGGCCTCTTGGGTAGGATGAGGCCCCGCCCCCAGCTTTCCAGCGTGATTCACACTGGGGGGGGGCAGGGGGTGGGGGGAGGCGTGTGTGTGAGATTCATTGTGGAAATCACACTTAAAATACCAGCAGGATTTACTCTAGGTTTTACGCAAATTTAGCTCATAGAATTTTTTGGGGGAGAATTTCACCCAAGATGTTTGTTTGGGAGACAGTACAGACATGATGGGCCAAATGGCATTGTAACAATTCTGCGATCCTATGATGCTTCATGGTAATATTTTGGAGTTAATTATTGGATCGGGGAGATTATAATTTTGATGCTAAGATGCTGAAATGCTGGACTTCTAACAAGTGCAAAATAAAATGGCTGTTTCAGGTTATTTTTTGCCAACGAGATCCAGAATAGAGGTGGGCCAATGAAATAGCAGTTGATCTTACTTAGCAGCAGAACTTGAGACCTGATGTCTATACTGCTTGCAAAGAAATACAGTCCAGAGAAATATTTTGTCTGGGAGTTTAAAGGCATTCAGTGAATGCTGAAAGGCTACATCATCAAAAAGATGGGTGGATCTCAATGTTCTCTGCCTTCAATTTACCAGGGTTCTTGCTGGGAGTAGGGGTTAATTGTAGTTTGGACCTTATGTGATTTGCAGCTCACAGAAAAGTCCTGGAATCTGTTAGTCAGCTTCAGGCAGTTAGGTCTTGGGAAATATTTAGAGCTCCGTGCAGCCGAGAGGCTAGAATTTGGAGAAACCCAGTGTCAGCTTAATGAAGTTAGCAGTCTGCAAAAGAGTTGGAAGTGTGCCAGCAATTAGAGACAGGAGTGCAGGTGTATGAATCCTATAGAACACAGTCTTAGGAGAAGAGATTGAACTATTGCATGGTGAGTAGTCATTGATGACAATCCAATATGGAGCAGTTGTTGCAGGAATTCGGAGGCTAAATCATCAAAAACGAAGATCTGAAATACCTCACAAGAGAGATAAAGAGTTAAATATTGTGACTCACAGTGGTCACTGACGTCTAGATGGGTTGGTGAAACATCCATGGGATCTGTCTTGGTCGCATTTGCCATTTAATGTGCAGTGTGATATGTTCAACCGCAGTGTGCCTGTCAATTCATATTTACCTCATTAATTTTGAGTACTGGAGTATGAGATAGACATTGCAAATTGTTTTAATGTTCTGACTTTGTGTAGATTTTTTTTGTTACAAACATGGAATCTTGGGCTTTATGGGTAACTGGGATTTTAAACTTTGCTATTTGAAACAAAAAAGTTACTCGTCCCTAATCAGACACTTTCCAAACCTTTGACATCCTTCCCAAAGTGTGGGACTCAAAACTGGGCCCAACACTCCAGAACCAGTGATTTTAAAACTTTAGGGAATGTAGTGGGCATCACACATGTAAGGCACCTGGTCAGGGACCAGTTAACACACTCAGAGCGGTGATCCTACAGCTGAGGCAAGGATGTGAAGTGCGAGGGATCGGATGGTTGAGAAGTGTTGGAGAGCAGTGCCCTCACATCAGGTCTGTAAATTACCTGCAAATATGCAGCCAGCTGACCACATATCTATGGAGGTGGAGTAGAGTTTTGCGCCAAACAGCACATCTGGAGGACGATACCATAGTGTGACCACCTGCAATGGGCAAAAGGTAGTTTGAACAACACCACCATCTCTCGTCCTGAAGAATTTCAGTATCACTCAACCCAACTGCAGTCGGCAAAATCAACTCCAGATTCTAACAGCGGCAGAATATCTGGATAATCTGCTTTTAGAGATGTAGAACGACGAACAAAGGAAATTTACAGCACAGGAACAGGCCCTTCAACCCTCCAAGCCTGCACCAACCGTGCTGCGCAACTTAACTAAAACTTCCTACTCTTCCGGGGACCATATCCCTCCATTTCCATCCTATTAAAGCTTACTGAATTGTGGTCACTGTTCCCGAACTGCTCCCCTACTGTAAACTGAGGAACAAACATTCCCCTGGTATAAAAGCCATGCTCCGCTTTGACTGGAGTTGGATAGGGGTTTAATTTATCATCTCATCTGAGAATCTGCACCCTCTGACAGTGCGGCACTCCCTCGGCACTGACCTTCTGACAGTGCGGCACTCCATCGGCACTGACCCTCTGACAGTGCGGCACCCCCTCGGCACTGACCCTCTGACAGTTTAGTATTTCCGAGTACTGGAATGCAATGTCAGCCTGTGTATAGTCTCCAAGTGGGACTTGAATCCACGACTTTCTGACCAGGTGAACCACAGCTAATACTTAAAATAACGATTGTAATATTTTAACTATATTAACTATAATAACAAAGAAAAATGTGGTTTTCACCTGTAGATTCAAAGTAACACACAAAAGGATTATTGAAAGTGATGTGGCTTGTACAGATTACAAACTAAAACAGCAACCTGTACAACACCTTAATGACATCAAATCATTGACTGCTCTTAAAGCAATCATGCAAATATTTAAATATATAACAAGGATCTGGTGAAATTATTGACTCTCCATTTGGTCCATTTCTAATTCAGTTTTGGGCCACCAGGTCAAACTGTGCTCTCCACTCCAAGGGGACCCCAGTGCCTCAGAGACCTGGATTCAGAGAGGGGTATTCCCCCTTCCTCTTGTCTAATGTAAGGTGGAGCTGGTGGAGAATTTTTGAGGCAGTTTTAACACAGCGTTGAGTGCTCAGACTGGCACCACTTGACCCAGCATAACCAATTCAGAATGGTCCCTTCAGGCACGAACCCAGTGGCTGCTCAATCTGAGAAGATCCACACGCAGGTTAATGATTCTCTGACAAGACAAAGCTCAGAAGGTGACTGAAATGCTCCCCTACCTCTGCAGAGTAACACCGGACAGGAATACCAAAAGCTCGAGCCAGCCCAAAATCTGCCAGTTTCAGCTCACCATTCTGTGAAGCAGGAAAATAAACAAAGGAATGTGTGGGGGAGAAGAGGCAAAGAACTAGAAACTCAGCCACAGTGAGAACAAAGAATCACAGCACAGCACTCAGCCTCTCCTGGTTTACCAAAGGATTCCCAGCAAACGCAGCCCTCCCACCCCACAATGTTCCCCAGATTAGGCACCGCTTGTTTTTAATTCTTTCACCAGATGTGGGTGTCAGTGGCTAGGCTTGCATTTATAACTCATCCCTCAGTACTTGAGGTGGTAGTGGTGAGCTGCCTTGTTGAACTATTGCAGTGCCTGCAGAGTAGGTACAACCACCGTGCTGTTAGGGAGGTCTGTCCAGTTTCATTCCTTTTAGACTTTGCACAATTGTCTTGTTAGGCCTATCAGGAGCCAGTTTAGAGCCAATCACATTGCTGTGGCTCTGCAGTCACATGTAGGCCAGACCGGGTAAGAACGGCAGATTTCCTTCCCGAAAGGACATTACTGAACCAGATGGGTTTTTCCAACAATTGACAATAGTTTCAAGGTCACATTCAAGGAGACTGAAATTATAATTGAAATTTGTGGATTGAATTTAAATCCCACCAGCTACTATGGTGGGGTTTGAATCCACGTCTCCAGATTACTGGTCTAGTAACATTACTGCTCCAACACTTTGCCCAGTCCCCAAAGATCTCCTCCAGACTAGATAATTTAGGTCCTCTACCAAGGTCACCATATCCCCTATGCTACTTGAACAGAATTTCAGTCTTTGAGTCCCTCCCCCATTGGTCTCTCTCAGGCTCCGAGTCTCTGTCCCATGGGTGTCTCTCATGTTGTTCAGTCTTACTCTGAGGGTCTGTGCTGTGCACTCAGACTCACCCTGTTGATCAGGAGGTTCTGTGGTTTCAAATCTCTGTGTAGTACATTCCTGCTGTGACAGAACGCCAAACCCTTCAGCAACTGATACATAAAAGACTACAGGAAGAGAATAAAATCAATGGTGATGAAAGATTAAATGATTAAAGATATACACATGTAATGCTGTGCTGTACCTGTCCTGGGGGTGTTTGATGGGGACAGCATAGAGGGAGCTTTACTCTGTAGCTAACCCCATACTGTATCTGTCCTGGGAGTGTTTGACGGGGACAGTGTAGAGGGAGCTTTACTCTGTATCTAACCCTGTGCTGTACCTGTCCTCGGAGTGTTTGATGGGGGACAGTGTAGAGGGAGCTTTACTCTGTATCTAACCCCGTGCTGTACCTGTCCTGGGAGTGTTTGATGGGGGACAGTGTAGAGGGAGCTTTACTCTGTATCTAGGCTTTTACTCGTTAGAGTTTAGAAGAATGAGGGGAGATCTCATTGAGACATATAAGATGATGAATGGGATGGATAGGATAGAGGTGGAGAGACTCTTCCCGCTCAAAAAAGACAGTAGGACTAGGGGGCACAGCCTCAAGATGAAGGGGGGGCGGTTTAGAACGGAGTTGAGGAGGAACTTCTTCACTCAAAGGGTGGTGAATCTCTGGAATTCTCTGCCCGTTGAAGTGGTGGAGGCTGCCTTGCTAAATATTTTTAAGACGCGGGTTGATGGGTTTTTGATAAGAGAGGGGATTAAGGGTTATGGGGAGAGGGCGGGAAAGTGGAACTGAGCCACGACAGATCAGCCATGATCTTATTGAATGGCGGGGCAGGCTCGAGGGGCTGGATGGCCTACTCCTGCTCCTATTTCTTATGTTCTTATCTCACCCTATGCTGTACCTGTTGTGGGAGTGTTTTAATGGGGACAGTGTATCAGAATCTAGAATATATGGAGATAATGGACACTTACCTTTACAATCTCAGGATCCAGGTCTCCATTACAGCTATCAAAATACTTCTTTAAATCCTGTTAAAAAATTCAAGAGATATAAAATGGTAAGAAGCAAAAAGAAACGCAGCCAGCAGCTAACAGCTAACCTTCAGGGACACAGAAGAGAAAGACCTATTCCTGCTCCAGTCTGTAATACAGTCCCAGAGAACCATTAAGCTTCACATAAATCCCCATAGTTAAGATTAGAATCTGTGATTTAGACTCGGAGTTTATTATTTTGTGTAAACCTGAACCCACCTCCCCTTCATGTTGCCCCCTTCTGCCCCACAAAACCCCTTGATTAGATTCCAGCCTCTAACTCATTCCCAGGTATCAGTTATTTTAACAATAAATTCCGGAACTCTTGTTTGTATTCCTGTCTGTGACTCGCTCCTTGTATATTATTTGCTTGTTTGTCCTTCAGGGATGTTCATGTTCATTATCTGGAATGTTTGGCAGGGTTAAGGAACATTTGAACATAAACATAAGAACTAGGAGTAGGCCATTCGTCCCCTCAAGTCTGCTCCACTATTCAATAAGATCATGGCTGATCTTTTTTGTGGACTCAGCTCCACTTACCCGCCCGCTCACCATAACCCTTAATTGCATTACTGTTCAAAAATTTATCTATCCTTGTCTTAAAAACATTCAATGAGGGAGCCTCAACTGCTTCACTGGGCAGGGAATTCCACAGATTCACAACCCTTTGTGTGAAGAAGTTCCTCCTCAACTCAGTCTTAAATCTACTTCCATTTATTCTGAGGCTATGCCCCCTAGTTCTAGTTTCACCCACCAGTGGAAACAACTAAATTAGTAACAGGATTACGGAGTATTGGGCTAATCAAAGGACTCTTGGTACTGTGGATGAGCGGAGAGATCTCGGTGTACATGTGCATAAATCCCTGAATGTTGGCACCCAGGTTGATAAGGTTGTTAAGAAGGCGTACGGTATGTTAGCTTTTACTGGCAGAGGGATTGAATTTCGGAGCCGTGAGGTCACGTTACAACTGTACAAAACTCTGGTGCGGCCGCACTTGGAGTATTGCGTACAGTTCCGGTCGCCGCATTGTAAGAAAGATGTGGAGGCATTGGAAAGGGTGCAGAGGAGGTTTACCAGGATGTTGCCTGGTATGGTGGGAAGGTCTTATGAGGAAAGGCTGAGGGACTTGAGGTTGTTTTCGTTAGAGAGAAGGTTAAGAGGTGACTTAATTGAGGCATACAAGATGATCAGAGGGTTAGATAGGGTGGACAGTGAGAGCCATTTTCCTCGGATGGTGATGGCTAACACGAGGAGACATAGCTTTAAATTGAGGGGTGATAATTATAGGACGAATGTCAGAGGTAGGTTCTTTACTCAGAGGGCAGTAAGGGCGTGGAATGCCCTGCCTGCAGCAGTAGTGGACTCGCCAACTTTAAGGGCATTCAAATGGTCATTGGATAGACATATGGATAACATTGGAATAGTTTAGGTTAGAGGGTCATTAGATTGGTTCCACTGGTCAGCACAACATTGAGGGCCGAAGGGCCTGTACTGCGCTGTAATGTTCTATGTTCTAACTTCCCTACTTCTATCTTATCTATTCCCTTCATAATCTTATATGTTTCTCTAAGATCGCCCCTCATTCTTCTGAATTCCAATGAGCATAGCCCTAATCTACTCAGTTTCTCATCATAAGCCAACCCTTTCAACTCCGGAATCAACCTAGTGAATCTCCTCTGCACCCCCTCCAGTGCCAGTATATCCTTTCTCAAGTTTGGCAGGGTTCTGGAACGTTTGGCAGGTACACGGGTAACCTGAACCCGCAAGGTTCCACCGCAAATAGAACAGTGGAAACAGTTGAGTTTTGATTTAGTTGCAGGTTTGAGATTTCCTTGCCTGTTGTTTTCTCTCTGCCTCTGCTACACACGTGCTTTCGAAGGAGGCTGCACTATGTTTCATTCTGTTGCGCCAGGTGCAGCAATCTTGGGTGAGTTTCTCGCAGGACTCAGAAACATGGCAAACAGGAGCAGCTGTCAGCCATTTGGCCCATCAAGCCTGGTCCACTACTCAATATGATTATGGCTGATCCTGTGTGTTAATGTCACACCCTGCACTCTCCCCACACCCCTTGATACCTTCAGAGTCTAGAAATCTACTTCCTTCTTAAATATATTCAGTGATTTCACTTCCACAGTTTTCTGTGGTAGAGAATTCCACAAGTTCATCACCCTCTGAGTGAAGATGTTTCTCCTCATCTCAGTCCCAAATAATCTAAATGTCTCAAAGTTGAAAACTCTGAAGCGAAGCCTTTAGAGCGTCCTTTTAGTGTTTCCCTTGACCACTGTCAGAGCATACCCCAAAATCAATCTCTCCATCAAAGATTCACTTTGATAAGCAAACGTCCAGCGTTCGGACTGCACAAGTGGCCTGGCTTAGCTGTGACTGTCTCACTCTGATCTGGATCTTGGTTTCCAGCTCAGCTGAGCACCTCAATGTCTATCACTTTGTCTCACTGTCTGATTGCCAGAAACGCCTGAAGGAAACGCAAGTGAAAATGGTTCTTGGCATAACGCTGGTACAGTCCAAAGACTTTCAATGTGGTGAGGCAGACTAATGCCTTTTCAGTACCGGACTGATACTCACAGAATGCCAAAGGCTACACTTGCTTTGGCAATTCTTGTATGTGTCTCATCATCAATCTAGCTAGTTCGAGGCAGTGCACTGTTGAGATAATTAACTCAATGTCAACACGTTCTGATCATGGTCTGAAAGCTTGGACTCGAAATAGGGCTTTCCAGGAGTTTCAGTGTGGTCAGAAAACCAAAGTTATCACAAGCATTGGAGAATAAATCCAGCAGCCTGGGCCTCTGGACTACTCGCCCAATGACACTACCACTAGATCACAGTGCCCCTTTGGTTAAGCTGTAAATTAATGCGATATTTACATCTCCTAATGCTTGCATTTCAAGGGATAAAACCTTAAAACTTACCAGCCAATCACCTAATTAATGTCTTTCAATTCTTACCACATATCAGCTTCTTCCCTACTGCTGTCAGACTTTTGAATGGACTTACCTCGTACTAAGTTGATCTTTCTCCACACCCTGGCTATGACTGTAACACTACATTCTGCACTCTCTCCTTTCCTTCTCTATGATGGGTATGTTCTGTCTGTATAGAGCGCAAGAAATACTTTTCACTGTATCCCAAAACATATGACAACAATAACTCAAATCAAAATACTAGAGGCTGAAAAAAAAAGGTCAAAAGCAGCAGCTCCTTCCCCAGTGAACCAAGTGGACATTTGTGCCTGTCTGCACTCAGGCCATGCTGTCTGCACTGTATGATTATGGTAAGGTTGGCCAGTTCCTTTCCACTTGTACAGCTGGAGGCATATCCGTATGCTGCAGGATTGATGCTTGCTCCCACGTACTGAGGGTTCAATGAGCCTCTTAACCAGGTATTGACTTACAGCCATATAGACTTCACCTGGGAAATCCGCAGCTCCTGGAGCTTTGCCACTAGACAGGAGTTTGATTGTGTTCATCGGTTCCAACTGTGTGGGAGCGCCATCAAGAGAAAAAGATGATCGTAAACTATGGGAGCCAGTTTGTTTCTGCATTGATGGTTGCTTGAGGATTAGGTTAAAGTTCACTGCCCGTCTTTGCAGAATTTGAGCTTTTTAAGTGAGTGGCTTGGAACTCACTCCCAGGTATCTGTTATTCCATATATAAACCACCCCGAACCCCTCGGTAAGATTCCAGTCTGTAACTCACTCCCAGGTATCTGTTACTCTATATATAAACCACCCTGAACCCCTCGATTAGATTCCAGTCTGTCACTCACTCCCAGGTATCTGTTATTCTATATATATAAACCACCCCGAACTCCTCGATTAGATTCCAGTCTGTAACTCATTCCCAGGTATCTGTTATTCGATATATGAAGCACCCTGAACCCCTCGATTAGATTCCAGTCTGTAACTCACTGCCGGGTATCTGTTATTCTATATATAAACCACCCCGAACCCCTCGATTAGATTCCAGTCTGTAACTCACTCCCGGGTATTTGTTATTCGATATATGAAGCACCCTGAACCCCTTGATTAGATTCCAGTCTGTAACTCACTCCTGGGTATCTGTTATTCTATATATAAACCACCCCGAACCCCTCAATTAGATTCCAGTCTGTACCTCAATCCTGGCTATCCACTTTTCTATATCAAAGTCCATTAGACTGCAGCCAATAACTCACTCAGTGAATGTCCGTTGCAGAGGTCTGTAATTACCTGGTCACAATACTCAAACACAAGCGTGAGCTTCTTATCACTGTGCAGAACATCATGTAGCCTTTGGAGAAAAAAGAACATTTAGATCAGATCCAAAGTCTCTAGCAGTGGAATTATTCACGTTGAAGTTCTGAAATGAAGGCTTGTCACTGGCCTGACTCCTGGTACAAACTTGGGTCAATATGAATGATAAAAGTCAGTATCATTTGGCTTTGCATCATCTCCCATTGAACACCCACCCAAACCAGTCCAGCCCTTCTCCAACTGCCCACAAACCCTGCACTGAGCTCCCCACAGTGGCCGGATGGCACAGTGGTCAGCACTGCTGCCTTACAGCACCACAGACCCGGGTTCAATTCCCACAAGGACATCCCCATCCCAGCACGGAACAAAGGTACTGTTTCTGTTGGTGGCTGGTGTCCTTACGTGATGGAGTTCAGCAATGCAACAAAACACAAAGGAACGGCACTTCATCCTCAGTGTGGGCCCAGCTCACTGAGTCACACAGGCCTCAGCCAGAAGTAGATCAGTGAGTGTCTGCGACAGTCACCATGCTTACCTCACAATGTTCTTGTGTTTCAGCTCTTTTAGAAGGCAGATTTCTCGCAGAGCTGAGCTAGGGACGCCCTGAAAAGAACCAAATAAACACAGCATTAAACACAACTGTTACAGGTGGCAAACATCAGAGAGGACAGTAAAATACCAACACTAGAATATACAGCAACAAAGCAACGCCAGAAGGCACAGTCTTATTACTAACACCAGACACAGTCAGAGATAGCAAAGAGGAAAGTCGTACACAGCAGTAGCAGAGGGTACTGTTGCCCATAACACTGACAGTAGTTATACAGTGACAGATGGTACAGTCGCACCCAACAACACTGAAGTCACACACTAACACTAAAAAATCTAGTCATGAGGCAATGCCACAGGTTAAACTTACACTAACTAAGGGTACAGTCTTACTAACACCAAAAGATAGTCACAGACAGCAGAGGGTAGTTACACACAGCAGCGTTACAGGCAAGTCACAAACAGTAACATCAAATTGTACATGCTGTAACACCAGAGTGCACAGGCCCACTCGCTTACACACCAGAGTGTAGTCACATGTGATGACAGAGAGGAGTCACAGTATAACCCCAGAGAGTGTGTATGTGTACGTGTGTGTGTGAGAGTGAGACAGAGTATGTGTGTGTGTGTGTGAGAGTGAGACAGAGTATGTGTGTGTGTGTGAGAGTGAGACAGAGTATGTGTGTGTGTGTGTGAGAGTGAGACAGAGTATGTGTGTGTGTGTGTGAGAGTGAGACAGAGTATGTGTGTGTGTGTGTGAGAGTGAGACAGAGTATGTGTGTGTGTGTGTGAGAGTGAGACAGAGTATGTGTGTGTGTGTGTGAGAGTGAGACAGAGTATGTGTGTGTGTGTGTGAGAGTGAGACAGAGTATGTGTGTGTGTGTGTGAGAGTGAGACAGAGTATGTGTGTGTGTGTGTGAGAGTGAGACAGAGTATGTGTGTGTGTGTGTGAGTGAGTGAGACAGAGTATGTGTGTGTGTGTGTGTGTGAGTGAGACAGAGTGTGTGTGTGTGAGTGAGACAGAGTGTGTGTGTGTGTGTGAGTGAGACAGAGTATGTGTGTGTGAGTGAGACAGAGTGTGTGTATGTGTATGAGTGAGACAGAGTGTGTGTGTGTGTGTGTGAGTGAGACAGAGTGTGTGTGTGTGTGTGAGTGAGACAGAGTATGTGTGTGTGAGTGAGACAGAGTATGTGTGTGTGAGTGAGACAGAGTATGTGTGTGTGAGTGAGACAGAGTATGTGTGTGTGAGTGAGACAGAGTATGTGTGTGTGAGTGAGACAGAGTATGTGTGTGTGAGTGAGACAGAGTATGTGTGTGTGAGTGAGACAGAGTATGTGTGTGTGAGTGAGACAGAGTATGTGTGTGTGAGTGAGACAGAGTATGTGTGTGTGAGTGAGACAGAGTATGTGTGTGTGAGTGAGACAGAGTATGTGTGTGTGAGTGAGACAGAGTATGTGTGTGTGTGAGTGAGACAGAGTGTGTGTGTGTGTGAGTGAGACAGAGTGTGTGTGTGTGTATGTGAGTGAGACAGAGTATGTGTGTGTGTGTGTATGAGTGAGACAGAGTGTGTGTGTGTGTGTATGAGTGAGACAGAGTGTGTGTGTGTGTGTGAGTGAGACAGAGTGTGTGTGTGTGAGTGAGACAGAGTATGTGTGTGTGAGTGAGACAGAGTATGTGTGTGTGAGTGAGACAGAGTGTGTGTATGTGTATGAGTGAGACAGAGTGTGTGTGAGTGTGTGAGTGAGACAGAGTATGTGTGTGTGTGTGTATGTGAGTGAGACAGAGTATGTGTGTGTGTGTGTATGTGAGTGAGACAGAGTATGTGTGTGTGTGAGTGTGTGAGAGACAGAGTATGTGTGTGTGTGTGAGTGAGACAGAGTATGTGTGTGTGTGTGAGTGAGACAGAGTGTGTGTGTGTGTGTGAGTGAGACAGAGTGTGTGTGTGTGTGTGTGTGAGTGAGACA